>NC_058374.1:72209333-72514000 GCF_018350175.1 Felis catus
TCTCCTTATAGTCTCCCAAATGTGACAGCTCCTGATTACCTAGGTGACTTCTGCAGCAGAAAATACAAATAGGAAGCAGCTTTTGAAAGTAGATGTTACCTTCATTTCTAGGTCTCCTTGGTGCTGCTAACTTTTGGCCACACCTTCACAGTTAATCCAGTTATTGAATTGTTGTCTTCATTATTAACTACATTTATTCAATTTCTTCTTTGCCAGGTACATTTTATTAGGCACTTTCATAAACTTATGTTATTTAATTTTAACAGACACTTTAGGTGACAAATGTTAATTTACAGAGGTAGGCAGAACAGTGGCCCTCCAAAGATGACCATGTTCTAATTCCTAGGCTCCTTGATTCTGTTATTTTACATACAGATGTGATTAAGGTTACTGACCTTGAGATGGGAAGATCATCCTGGATTATCCAGTGAGCCCAATCCAATTTTCTCTTAAAAGAGAAGAATCTTCCTTGCAGTTGTCAGAAAACCAGAGGCTTTCTAACCTCTAAGAAGGGTGGTATCTGCCGTTGCTGGCTTTGAAGATAGAAAAAGGGAACTACAAGCCAAGAAATGCAGATGACCCCCAGAAGTTGGAAGAGGCAAAGAAATGGTTTCTACCCTGGAACCTCCAGAAGGGAACACAGTCCTGCTGACCTCTTGACGTTAGCCCAGTGAGACTCCTGTCTGACTTCAAATCTCTAGAACAGTAAGGTAACAAATTTGTGTTGTTTTAAGCTACTGCTTTTGTGGTCATTTGTTACAACTGCAGTAAGAAATTAATAAACATCCCTTTTTATATTATTGTAAAACTATTCTCCAATAAGTTCTTCTGTTCCAACTTTTGTTTCAGCTTCATCTTCTGGGTCCCATCTCCCTTCACTTTATCATCTGCCTTTATTGTCCCAGATCTGGCCACCCACCTTTCTTCTAATGGTCTACCGCACATATTTAAAGCATAGACTATCACCTCTTTTATGTTGATACCAAAGTGCCAAATCTTTTATCTATCCTTCCTTTGGTGGCATATGTGTAAATATTAAATTTACAGAAAAAAATGTCATCACAGACTTTGAACAAAAAGATAAATACACAGAACCTTAAATATGTGCCCATAATGAGTTGAAATCTGATTGATTTGTAGAAGCCTTAACTAAGACTTAATAGATTAGTTCTACCAGATTTCATGCAATACACTCCCCAGGCTGGGGCTCTGGGCCCAAGATTTGATATGTCTATCTTTTCCACCTGGATCTAGGAGATAAGTCAGGTTGGCATTTCACTATGAGAAACCCATAATGGAAAGACCATTCTAGTCTCAGGCCTAATACCAGATTCCCTCACTCCAGATTCACCTGAAAACCTTGTACTTAGGAAATTATTGGCTTGTAATGAAGCCTTGATTCTCCCAGTACACGAATAAAAGAGATTGGATATTCTATCTGGCCTGGAAAGCATCATCCTGGATTATATATAATTAGACGTATATATGTCTGTCCTTTAAATAGAACTGTGAGCTCCCTAAGTACCTCGTTCAGTGCTGTGTCCTCAGCACCCAAACCAAGCCATATCACTGTGAGCAGACTTTCGATAAATCTTGAATAAATAATTAATTAAATAAATAAGAGGGCAAATGAGGGAGTAAGTCAAGTCAGCTTGCTCTCTTTGTACCTTCCCTAGCAATGCCTTTCTTCTAGGTGTGAGTACTCATTTCCTTTTTCTACCTCCCAATTCCCCGCCCCTCCCCAGCCCCACCATCCTGGACCTTGGTACTGTTATGCTATCCTCCTTATAGTCCCACCTGCCTCCAGCTCAGCTCAGTCCTATACTTTCTTACCCGAGGGGAATAAGAGATATGATGCTTGATTTTGAGCTCTTACCAGATGGCTTCAATTCTCTGTACCAGTCAAATGTTTACAGATAATTCTTTTACTTCAGGGTGCTTTCAAAGGTTTATCAGAAGCTTCTCTGCTGGGTCCCCTCTAGTTGTAACTTCAGCGGAGGAGACAGTATCTTTCCTTCCCTTGACCCCTGTTCCCTCCGTCCCTGATTTTTTGTTTTATCCTCCACATAGAGTCTCTTCCAGGAAATGTTCTTGGTCAGGACTTCCAGTGGCTCTAGACAGCTGTCTTTGCTATGTGGGCCATATCTAGGCTACAAGGAACATTCACATCTCTTTTAGACGGGAATGCACTTGCTTCCCAGACACAGCAACTTGCATTCTCTCTCCCACAAAGTGCCTCACAGTTAGGTTTCTCCCATACTCAAGATCTCCTGGCTGGCAATCAGATCCAAGGCTTTGGGTCTCCCAAAATCCAGTACATAAATTTTAAGCTCTTGGAGTAGTCCCACTGAGGCCCCCTCTCTCTAGGCTTAAGAAAAAGGTGGTAAAAAAAAATCTCCATCCTACCTCCTGGAAGGTATTGAAAAAGAACTTGACAGAATTTCTCTTTTAGGAAATCTTTTCACAAATACTCTTCTCTTTCATTATCTATCTTTTATGTCAATATGGTGTTCAACCTTCCCACTCTGCCTGGGACTGTCCCAGTTTTAGCTCTGAAAGTCCCACATCTCAGCAAATCCTTAGGCCTAAGCAACGTGCGACCTATCTCTAGAAGAAAGGTCTTAAGAGTCATAAAACTTGGTCACATGCTTCCAATATCTGAATTTTGATGTCACCTCACTTTAATATATAGTATCAGTATTATCTTATTGTCTCAGGTTTTCAACTTACCATCCCATTACTTACGTGCATATGCATATATACATATATGCCAGATACAACTGTTGTGATTATCCACTTTACAGAAAAGTAAATGGAGGCTTACGGAATTCAAAAACGCGCTCAAAGTCTCCATGTTAGTAGGAATGTGGAACAACCAGAATTTTTATACACTGCTGGTGGGAATATAAAATGGCACATTTGAAAAACAATTTGACAGTTTATTAAAAAGTTAAATGTACACTTTCCATATGACCCAGCAAGCCCCTCCTTAGGATTTACCCAAGGGAAATTGAAATATTTGTCCACACAAAGGTTTGTACATAAATGTTCATAGCAGCTTCATTCATAATAACCAAAACTAGAAACAGGCTAAATATTCACTAACAGAATAGATTTTTAAAAAATAATTGTGTATACCTATGCAATGGCACATTGGTCAGCAATGAAAGGAAACAAACTATTGATATATTTAACAACATGGGTGAATCTCAAAAATGCCATGCAGCTGAGCAAAAGAAGCCAGGCACAAAAGACTGTATAAGGTATCACGAAACTCTAGACAAATGTAATTTATACTGGTGGAAAACAGAGAAGTGGTTGCCCAGGGCCAAGAATGGGAGAAGAGAGTTAACTTGGAAAGTACACAAAGGAATGTTTTGTAGTGATGGATACCTTCTATATCTCCATTGTGGTGATGATTCCCTGGGTGTATACATTTATCAGAACTTATCAAACTGTACACTTAAAATTGTATCTCAGTAAAATTACATTTTAAACTTAAGTAACTAGAAAAAGAACAAACTAAACCCAAGCTAGCAGAAAGAAAAAATAAAGATTAGAGCAGAGATCAATAAAACAGAGAATTGAAAAATAGTAGGAAAAATCGATGAAAACAAAAGTTGGTTCCTTGAAAAGATTAACAAAACTGATAGATCTTTAGTTAGATAGACTTAGGAAGAAAGAGAGAAGACCGAAATCACTAAAATTAGAAATTAAAATGGGGACACTACAACTGATTCTACAGAAATAGAAGGGAGTATAAGAGAGTAATATTAACAAGTGTAATCAAATTGGATAACCTAGATGAAATGGGAAAAACCTACAACTACAAACTTACCAAGACTAACCAACCAAGAAATAGAAAATCTGAATAGACCTATAGATAGCAAGGAGATTGAATCAGTTACCATCAAAGAAAAATCCTGGTCATGATGGCATCCCTGGTAAATTCTAATAAATGTTTCTTAAAAAAGTAACAGCAATCTTTCTCAAACTTTTCCAAAAAATTGAAGAGAAGGGAACACTTCCTAATTCATTCTTTGAGACTAGAATTACTCTTATACCAGAGCCAGAAAAAGACACCAAAAGAAAAGAAAACCACGGATCAATACCCTTATGAACATTGCATGCAAAAATTCTCATCAAAATATTAACAAAATGCAGGAAACTGAATTTATAAAAACACTCATAAACTAGGAATAGAAAGAAACTACTTCAACATAATGAAATTCATATATAAAAAATCTACAACAAACATCAGACTTAATGATAAAAGACTAAAAGCTTTTCCTATGAGATTAGGAACACAGCAAGGATATCCATTTTTGCCATTTCTATTCAACACAGTACTGGAAATTCTAACTAGCATACTTAGGCAAGAAAAAGAAATAAAAGGCATCCAAATTGGAAAGACAGAAATAAAATTATCTCTGCACATGTTACAATCTTATATATAAAGCTCCTAAAATTTCCACAAAAAATATTGTTAGAACTTATAAATGAATTCAGTAGGATAAAAAGTCAATACATAAAAACTATTGGCATTTCTATACACTAACAATAAACAATCTAAAAATGAAATAGCAAAAACAACTCCATTTACAATAGCATCAAAAAGAATAAAATTCTTAGGAATAGGGGCGCCTGGGTGGCTCAGTCAGTTGAGTGTCTGACTTCAGCTCAGGTCATGATATCGCAGTTCGTGAGTTCAAGCCCAGCGTCAGGCTCTGTGCTGACAGCTGAGAGCCTGGAGCCTGCTTTGGGTTCTGTGTTTTCTTCTCTCTCTCTGCCCATTCCCTGCTCATGCTCTGTCTCCCTCTGTCTCTCAATAATAAATAAACGTTAAAAATAAAAATTCTTAGGAATTAACTTAACCAAGGAGGTGAAAGATTTGCAAAATGAAACATTGCTGAAAGAAATTAAGGCAAATAAATGAAAACACTTTCCATGTTCATGGATTAGATTTAATGTTGTTAAATGTGAATACTACCCAATGTGATCTACAGATTTAACGCAATCCCTATCAAAATCTCCATGATTTTTTTTTTGTAGAAATAGAAAAATTATCCTAAAATTCATATGGAATCTCAAAAAATGCTGAATAGCCAAAACAATCTTGAAAACAAAATGAAGCCAGAGAAATCACACTTCCTAATGTCAAAGCTAAAGTAATAAAAACAGTGTAATACCAGCATAAATACAGATATTTAGACCAATGGAATAGAATAGACAAGCCAGGACAAAGTCCTCACATGAGTGGTCAAATGATTTTTGCAAGGGGGTCAAATCTATTCAATGGAGAGAGGACAGTCTGATTGACAAATAGTGCTGGGAAAATTGGATCTCCACATACAAAAGAATGAAGCTGTACCCTTACCTTAACACCATATACAAAAATGAATTCAAATGGATCAAAGACATAAAAACTATAACACTCTTTGAAGAAAATATAAGGGAAAGCTTCATGACATTGGATTTGCCAATAAATCCTTGTACATAGCACCAAAGACACAGGCAACAGCAACAAAAAGACAAATTGGACTTCATAAAAATTTATTAAATTGTGTATCAAAAGTTGCTATCAATAGAGTAAAAAGACAATCCACCAACAGGAAGAAAATACTTGCAAATCATATATCTGAAAAAGGATTAATATCAAGAATGAATAGAGAACTCCTAAAAGTCAACAACAGAAGAAACCAAACAACTCAACTTAAAAATGAGCAAAGGACTAAGACTTGAACATATTTCTCCAAAGAAGAGACTAAATGGCCAGTAAGCACATGGTAAGATGCTCAACATCAGTAATCATTAGAGAAACGTTTTTAGTAACCACTATAAACAAAACAAAAACAGAAAACAAGTGTTGGTGAGAATGTTGAGAAATTGCAACATTTGTTCACTGTTTGTGAGAACATAAAATGGCTCAGCCACTGTGGAAAACAGTATGGTAGTTCCTCAAAAAATTAAAAAAAGAAATACCATATGATCTAGCAATTCTACTTCTAGGTATGTACTGACAGCAGAACCTCAAAGAGATATTTGTACACCCATGTTTATAGCAACATTATTCATAAAAGCTAAAAAGTGGAGGCAACTCAAGGGTCCATAGTTGGATGAATGGATGAGCAAACTGTGGTATAATATACACACAATCAATACTATTTAGCCTCAAAAAGGAAGACAATTTGGGGGCACCTGGGTGGCTCAGTTGGTTAAGCATCCAATTGGTTTCAGCTCAGGTCATGATCAGGTTTGTGAGTTTGATCCCACATCAGGCTCTACACTGTCATGCGGAGCTTGCTTGGGATTCTCTCTCTCTCTCCCTCACTCTCTCTCTCAAAATAAATAAATCAACTTAAAAAAATAAGCTTTAAAAGAAAAAGGAAGACAATTCGGATACATGATACAACATGGATGAATCTTGAGGATGTTAAGCTAAATGAAATAAGCCAGTCACAAAAAGACAAATACTACATAATTACACGTATATGAAGTATTTGGAGTAGTCAAAATCAGAGACAAAAAAAAAGCAGAATTGTGGTTTCCAGAGGCTGGACACAAGGGGTGATAGTAGTTACTGTCTAATGGGTAGAGTTTCAGTTTTACAAAATGAAAAGAGTTCTGGAGCTGGATGGTGGTGACGGCAGCACAATATTATGACTGTATTTAATACCCTAAGCAGTACATTTAAAAACAATAATTTTATATATATATATATATATATATATATATATAATATATATTTTTATATATATATATATTTTATATATATATATATTTTTTTATATATATTATATATATATAATATATATATATAATTAAACAAAGGGAGACGTGATCAGACTGTCATTTAAAATTTTTTAAACTTCTTTGGCTCCTAGTAGGACTAGATATTGGGGATACCCAGGAAAAAGTAAAAAGAAACCAGCTTGAAAATCATTGCAGTAATATGAGGATGGCCATAAAACAGAAAGAAATAAATGAACTAAAAATATAAAGCCTGTTGCTCTTACCCACTGTGCTACATTGCCTCCCAGTGAATGGCTCTGATAAATTCATTGGCCTAAGGCTTAAAGCTTTGATTATTTGATTCTGCAGACCAAGGATATTAGCATTTTAACAGAGGAATTTTCCCTAATAGTGTGGAGGAAATGATGAGGAGAGAACAGAGGATATATTTACTCCTTATACCTCCCTCAGAGGGAAACTAAGCCTACGATGGTTACAATACTTGCCCAAGGTCCCAAGCTAGAAAATGATGGTGCTGGGATTTTAATGCCTAATAAAAATGTCTTAATGATGCCCTTTGCATGTCAGCCACTGACAGGTTGGAGTTGATATTTTTTTGAATGGAGAACTTAACTTATGTGCCTTATTCATAGCATTCTTCCATTGATAAACTATCCAGTTTACTTATTTTGAGAGAGAGAGAGAAAGGGAAAGAGAGAACACAAGCAGGGGAGGGGCAGAGAGTGAGGGAGAGAGAGAATCCCAAGAAGACTCTGCACCATCAGCACAGAGCCGGATGCAGGGCTTGATCCCATGAACCATGAGATCATGACCTGAGCTGAAACCAAGAGTTAGATGCTTAACTAACTGAGCCATCCAGGTGCCCCTTCCACTGATAAACTACAAATAAGGGTAATAAAATGTAAACATCATGACATTCATGTGAGACATACTCCTGAGTCTGGCTGCTGTACAGAAGTCTCAAGCAGGGAATTAATCATGCACCATCTCATAGAGGACATTAAATGGACTGATATATTGTTTATTTATCAATTGGAGGTCCAGAGTTAAGGTATCACCTTTTAGTCTCCTGCTGTTTATCAGCCAGGTCAATGTAAAATTAAAAAAGCATTGGCCGTAATGATGGATTTCTTGGCCTTTGAAGAGCATGGTGTTAGGAGATGAGTCATGGAGAGCCCTTGGAGTGTGTGGTAGACTGTCCTGTGAAGGAGGAGACTATAGCATCAGTAGTGAAAGGGTCAATAGTCTGCAAGGGCCTCCTAACTAGGTAGGTATGCTTCTCCTCATTATACAAATAAGCAAAATAAGCCATGGAGTGGTCCATTACCTTGCCCAGGACCAAGCAGCTGAAGAAATACAGAGGATGATTTGGATATGGATTATTCTACTAACTCCAAAGCCCATGCGTGCTCCTCAGTACCCCTGCTGTATCACTGTGTTTATCTCTAAACCAGTTCAGGTTCCACAGAAGATTCAGGGTAAGATGGCAGCATAGAAGGGCACTGGGCTCACCTTGTCTTGCTGATATCTTAGATTCCACCCACATCTGCCTAAATAACCCAGAAAACTGCCAGAAGACTAGCAGAATGGACTCTCTGGAGCCCAGAGTAAATAAGAGGCCCACAGAAGAGGGTAGGAAGGGCACAGAGGCGGTGCATACTACACAGACTGGTGGGAGGGAGCCGGGGCAGTGGAGGTGCAGGCCGCCCGGCAAGGGAGAGCCACCGAAGTCTGGCCTGCAAAAACCGAGGGGCCAGACTCTGTGAGTTCTGACAGCCAGCAGGACTTCACATCTGGAATGTTGTAAGTCAACAGCTCTGCTCGGAGAGCGGGGAAGGTGAGAGGACACCAGAAGGGGGAGTTGTTGAACCCCAGAAGACAGAGCTCAGCTTGGCGGGGAACAAAGGCACTGGCAAGCTCCATCTCCCTATCCCATCCCCCAGCCGAAATTCCAAAGGGAACCAGTTCCCATCACCGAACTTGCTTGCACCACGCAAATGCCCAACACTGTGCTTCTGTGGATCCATCCCACTGACGGGTCTGCCTCCCTCCCGGTGCTGCAGGGCCCCTCCCTCAGGGGACCACTGAGAGCAAAGCTAGCTAAGCCTGCCTCTCCCACCCCTGAGCACCTTACAGATACAACCCATCTAATCCACCCTTGGCCAGATCCCATCACAATAGCACCACAAGCCTGGCAGTGTGAAAGTAGCCCAGACAAGGGCCACACCACTCCACATTGAGTCCTGCCCCTGGGATAGGGGAAGATAAGGTACACACCAGTCTCACTGTGGCCCCAGTCATGGGCTGGGGGCAGACATCGGGTCTGACTGCAGCCCCGCCCACCAACACAAGTTTCTTTGGACAGCACAGGGGAAGTGCCCTGCAATTTGGAGTTACCACAGGAACTGGCCAAAATGACAAAATGGAAGAATTCTTCTCAAAAGAAATTCCAGGAAGTAGCGACTGCTAACGAATTGATCAAAACCGATTTAAGCAACATAATGGAACAAGAATTTAGAATAATAGTCATGACATTAATCTCTGGGCTTGAAAAAAGCATTGAGGACAGCAGAGAATCTATTGTTACAGAGATCACTGGACTAAGAAATAGTCAGGAGGAGCTAAAAACTGCTATAAATGAGGTGCAAAATAAAATGGAGGTGACCACAGCTCAGATTGAAGAGGCAGAGGAGAGAATAGTGAATTAGAAGATAAAATTATGGAAAAAGAGGAAGCTGAGAAAAAGAGAGAAAAAAATCCAGGAGTATAAGGGGAGAATTAGAGAACTAAGTGATGCAATGAAACCCAACAATATCCATATAATAGGAATTCCAGAAGAGGAAGAGAGAGAGAAAGGGGCTTAAGGTGTACTTGAACAATCATAGTTGAGAACTTCCCTGATCTGGGTAAGGAAAAAGGCATTGAAATCCAAGAGGCACAGAGAACTCCCTACAGACGTAACTTGAATTGATCTTCTGCATGACATATCATAGTGAAACTGGCAAAATACAAGGATAAAGAGAAAATTCTGAAAGCATCTAGGGATAAACAGGCTCTAACTTATAAAGGGAGACCCATAAGATTAGTGGCAGACCTATATACTGAAACTTGCAGGCCAGAAAGGAATGGCAGGAAATTTTCAATGTGATGAACAGAAAAAATATGCAGCCAAGAATCCTTTATCCAGCAAATCTGTCATTCAGAATAGAAGGAGAGATAAAGGTCTTCCCAAACAAACAAAAGCTGAAGGAATTCATCACCACTAAACCAGCCTTACAAGAGATCCTAAGGGGGACTCTGTGAGTGAAATGTTGCAAGGACCACAAAGTACCAGAGACATCACTACAAGCATGAAACCTACAGACATCACAATGACTCTAAACCCATATCTTTCAATAATAACACTGAATGTAAATGGACTAAATGCCATTTAGGGTAAGGTATAGGGTATCAGAAGACATAGGGTATCAGAATGGATAAAAAAACAAGACCCATCTATTTGCTGTCTACAAGAGACTCATTTGAGACCTGAGGACACCTTTAGATTGAGAGTGAGGGGATGGAGAACTATCTATCATGCTACTGGAACTCAAAAGAAAGCTGGAGTAGCCATACTTATATCAGACAAACTAGACTTTAAATTAAAGCGTGTAACAAGAGATGAAGAAGGGATTATATAATAATTACAGGGTCTATCTATCAGGAAGAGCTAACAATTATAAATGTCTATGTGCTGAATAGGGGAGCCCCCAAATATACAGAACAATTAATCACAAACATAAGCAACCTTATTGATAAGAATGTAGTAATTGCAGGGGACTTTAATACCACTTAAAACAAAGTATAAATAATCTAGACACAGGATCAATAAAGAAACAAGGGCCCTAAATGATACATTGGATCAGATGGACTTGACAGATATATTTGGAACTCTGAATCCCAAAGCAACAGAATATACCTTCTTCTCCAGTGCACATGGAACATTCTCCAAGATAGATCACATACTGGGTCACAAAACAGCCCTTCATAAGTATACAAGAATTGAGATCATACCATGCACACTTTCAGACCACAATGCTATGAAACTTGAAATCAACGACAGGAAGAAGTCTGGAAAACCTCCAAAAGCATGGAGGTTAAAGAACACCCTACTAAAGAATGAATGGGTCAACCAGGCAATTAGAGAAGAAATTTAAAAATATATGGAAACAAATGAAGATGAAAATACAACAATCCAAACGCTTTAGGATGCAGTGAAGGCAGTCCTGAGAAGAAAATACATTGCAATCCAGGCCTATCTCAAGAAACAAGAAAAATCCCAAATACAAAATCTAACAGCACACCTAAAGGAAATAGAAGCACAACATCAAAGACACCCCAAACCCAGCAGAAGAGAAATAATAATGATCAGAGCAGAAATAAACAATATAGAATCTAAAAAACTGTAGAGCAGATCAATGAAACCAAGAGTTGGTTTTTTGAAAACATAAAATTGATCAACCTCTAGCCAGCCTTCTCAAAAAGAAAAGGGAGATGACCCAAATAGATAAAATCATAATGAAAATGGAATTATTACAACCAATCCTTCAGAAATACAAGCAATTATCAGGGAATACTATGAAAAATTATATGCCAACAAACTGGACAACCTGGAAGAAATGGACAAATTCCTAAGCACCCACACACTTTCAAAACTCAAACAGGATGAAATAGAAAGCTTGAACAGACCCATAACCAGGGAAGAAATTGAATCAGTTATCAAATATCTCCCAACAAATAAGAGTCCAGGACCAGATGGCTTCTCTGGGGAATTCTACCAGACATTTAAAGCAGAGATAATACCTATCGTCCTCAAGCTGTTCCAAAAATTAGAAAGGGAAGGAAAACTTCCAGACTCATTCTATGAAGCCAGCATTACTTGGATTCCTAAACCAGACAGAGACCCAGCAAAAAAAAGAAAAAAAAAAAAAAAGAGAACTACAGGCCAATATCCCTGATGAATATGGATGCAAAAATTCTCAGTAAGATACTAGCAAATCAAATTCAACAGCATATAAAAAGAATTATTCACCATGATCAAGTGGGATTCTTTCCTGGGCTGCAGGGCTGGTTCAACATTCACAAATCTATCAATGTGATACATCACATTAATAAAAGAAAAGAAAAGAACCATATGATCCTGTCAATTGATACAGAAAATAGCATCTGACAAAATTCAGCATCCTTTCTTAATAAAAACCCTTGAGAAAGTCAGGATAGAAGGAACATACTTAAACATCATAAAAGTCATTTATGAAAAGCCCACAGCTAATATCATCCTCAATGGGGAAAAACTGAGAGCTTTCCCCCTGAGATCAGGAACACGACAGGGATGTCCACTCTCACTGCTGTTGTTTAACATAGTGAAGGAAGTTCTAGCATCAGCAATCAAACAAAAGGAAATCAAAGGCATCAAAATTGGCAAAGATGAAGTCAAGCTTTCACTTTTTGCAGATGACATGATATTATACATGGAAAACCCCATAGACTCCACCAAAAGTCTACTAGAACTGATACATGATTCAGCAAATTTGCAGGATACAAAATCAATGTACAGAAATCAGTTGCATTCTTATACCCTAACAATGAAGCAACAGAAAGACAAATAAAGAAACTGATCCCATTCACAATTGCACCAAGAAGCATAAAATACCTAGGAATAAACCTAACCAAGGATGTAAAAGATATGTATGCTGAAAACTATAGAAAGCTTATGAAAGAAATTGAAGAAGATATAAAGAAATGGAAAAACATTCCATGCTCATGGATTGGAAGAATAAACATTGTTAAAATGTCAATACTACCCAAAGCTATCTACACATTCAATGCAATCCCAATCAAAATTGCACGAGCATTCTTCTCGAAGCTAGAACAAGCAATCCTAAAATTTGTATGGAACCACAAAAGGCCCCGAATAGCCAAAGTAATTTTGAAGAAGAAGACCAAAGCAGGAGGCATCACAATCCCAGACTTTAGCCTCAACTACAAAGCTGTCACCATCAAGACAGCATGGTATTGGCACAAAAACAGACACATAGACCAATGGAATAGAATAGAAACCCCAGAATTAGACCCACAAACGTATGGCCAACTAATCTTTGACAAAGCAGGAAAGAATATCCAATGGAAAGAAGACAGTCTCTTTAACAAATGGTGCTGGGAGAGCTGGACAGCAACATGCAGAAGGATGAAATGAGACCACTGCCTTACACCATTCATTGGATTGTTGAAGTGCTGCTGGTTTGGAATCTTTGTCAATTTAAAATTGAGCTGATTAGGGAATAAAGCAGGAAGCCTGCCATCTAGTGGTGAATATATACATAGCTCTTTTGCTCAACTTTGGGGCTGAGCTTCTAGAACCAGAGGCCTTTTCTCCTCATCCGCAAAAAATAAACTCAAAATGGATGAAGGACCTGAATGTGAGACAGGAAACCATCAAAACCCTAGAGGAGAAAGCAGGAGAAAACCTCTCTGACCTCAGTCACAGCAATTTCTTACTTGAAACATCCCCAAAGGCAAGGGAATTAAAAGCAAAAATGAACTATTGGGACCTCATCAAGATGAAAAACTTATGCACTGCAAAGGAAACAATCAACAAAACTAAAAGGCAACCAACGGAATGGGAAAAGATATTTGCAAATGACATATCAGACAAAAGGCTAGTATCCAAAATCTATAAAGAACTCACCAAACTCCACACCCAAAAAACAAATAATCCAGTGAAGAAATGGGCAGAAGACATGAATAGACACTTCTCTAAAGAAGACATCCAGATGGCCAACAGGCACATGAAAAGATGCCCAACGTCGCTCCTTATCAGGGAAATACAAATCAAAACCACACTCAGATACCACCTCACACCAGTCAGAGTGGCTAAAATGAACAAATCAGGAGACTATAGATGCTGGCGAAGATGTGGAGAAATGGGAACCCTCTTGCACTGTTGGTGGGAATGCACAGTGGTCCAGCCGCTCTGGAAAACAGTGTGGAGGTTCCTCAAAAAATTAAAAATAGATCTACCCTATGACCCAGCAATAGTACTGCTAGGAATTTACCCAAGGGATACTGGAGTCCTGATGCATAGGGGCACTTGTACCCCAATGTTTATAGTAGCAGTTTCAACAATAGCCAAATTATGGAAAGAGCCTAAATGTCCATCAACTGATGAATGGATAAAGAAATTGTGGTTTATATACACAATGGAATACTACGTGGCAATGAGAAAGAATGAAATATGGCCTTTTGTAGCAACGTGGATGGAACTGGAGAGTGTGATGCTAAGTGAAATAAGTCATACAGAGAAAGAGAGACACCATATGTTTTCATTCCTATGTGGATCCTGAGAAACTTAACAGAAGACCATGGGGGAGGGGAAGGAAAAAAAAAGAGGTTAGAGTGGGAGAGAGCCAAAACATAAGAGACTCTTAAAAACTGAGAACAAACTGAGGGTTGATGGGGGGTGGGAGGGAGGGGCAGGTGGATGATGTGTATTGAGGAGGGCACCTGTTGGGATGAGTACTGGATGTTATATGGAAACCAATTTGACAATAAATTTCATATAAAAAAATAAATAAACCAGTTCAGGCTCACCTCATCATTGCCAACTCACCAGCAGAAGATTCTGAACAATTCACAAATCGCCACTGTACAAACCCAGGTGCTGGATTTCACAAGACTGTTCCTAAGACTCATTCCATCTCAGAAACAAAACAAAACGAAATGAAACAAAACAAAAAACAAAACAAAACAAAACAAAAACTCAGTGAGGGCACAGTCCTTCTCCTTCCAGCAAGACAGGTGGCTCTCATTCCCACCAGCAGAGGTAGCAGGAGAAGACAGAAGAAGAGAAGGAAATAGAAGGGAGACTGAAAGGAAGAAGAAAGGAGTTTGGGAACTAACAGTACACATTATTTATCTACCTTGATGTTTTCACTCTCCTTGCCTCTTCTCAAACCCAGCGTCTTAGCTCAGGCTTCTATGACTACCACAGACTGGGTGGCTTAAACAATAGACACTTACTCTCATGCTTCTGGAGGCTGGAAATACAAGATCAAAGTGCCCACATGGTCAGGTTCTTGGTGAGGGCCCTCTTCACACAGCCTGTCCTTGGTATGTGAACATAGAAAGAGATCTCACATTTCTTCCTCTTTTTATAAAAAAATGAATCCCTTTATGGGGACTTTTACTTACAAGATCTCACTTAAACCTAACCCCACCCCCAAAGGCCCTACCTCCAAATTCCATCACTCTGGAGATGAAGGTTTCAACACACGAATTTGGGGGAAGGGCTAACATAAATATTCAGACCATAGCACCCAGTCAATATTACCATTACAAATTCAAAGAAATAATAGTAAGTAAACTCCATGGCTGATATTCAGTGCTTACTTTTAAATTACTATGTGGCTTGAAATACCAACACCTGTAAAATTGCTTTACTTTTAAGTCAAGCAATGAACTAACACCTCTTGCCCAAAATAACTCAATTATATTAATTATACCAATAACTTTAGTAAGTACATGATTACAAATTCCAAGTGCCAAGTTTCATAAGGCCTAAAAGTAAATAGTTCTAAATACCTTTAATGCAGAGTTTAATGCTATTTATTAGCAATGAAAAGAAGATTTTTTTAAAAAAAACAAAATGTTAGCATTATCTACATGGTGGGAAAATGGGTAATTATTTCCTACTTTCTCCTTTCACCTTTTGGCATGGTTCAAAATTACAAAAATGTATATTTATCACTTTTAGAGTTAAAAGAAAAATTACCAGACTTCCGAATTTTACCGCTACTTCTGGTAGCAGTGAGTGAAATATTCTTTCCTCACCAAAGTAATAAATAATGAAAATACTGAAGAAAGATGAAGGGACAGCACTGGAAATTGGGCTTGAGATTCAAGCATGATGTAAGGCAGTTTCCTACTCATCAACCCCCTGGCCCATCAAAGTGACCTGTACAAGTATTCCAAAGTCACAATGTCTGAACTTAGGTGTTTCCTGGGGTACTCTAAACTCCTAAGTGGGACGTCTGAGTGGCTTAGTTGGTTAAGTGTCTGACTTCCACTCAGGTCATGATCTCACAGTTCGTGGGCTCAAGCCCCACATCGAGCTCTGTGCTGACGGCTCGGAGCTTGGAGCCTCCTTCAGATTCTGTGTCTCCCTCTCTTTCTGCCTCTTCCCCCCCCCCTTTCTCTCTCTCTCAAAAGTAAATAAAACATTTTTAAAAATTAAAAAAAAACTAAGCAAAATCATGATGGAAGTCAGTTAACCTCAACGGCAAGCCTTCCAAAGGAAAAAAAAAAAAAAAACAGTAAAACCTTATTAGCATTGAAGTCAAAATAGAAATCATCTGCCTTATTTAAGAAAAGGAAAAGTCATGGACATTGGTTACTTTTCACTCTAGTAAAAGGATAATCCGAGAAATGTAATAATGCCACCACAATTTAAAAACATTGATTCTAGAACATCACAAACATGACAGTGATCTGGGATACAATAATTCATCTAAAAAAAAAGAAAATATGATACCTAAATGCTAATGGCATTTACATTCAATTAGACACTGTCTTTGCCTTTATATTATTTCATAGAGAAATTTTTTATATATTTGTATTTCCCATAAATAATTTTAACACTTCTTATATTCATAAAATATGGCAAAAAATGTGTTAGGACAATTTTTTTTAATCTAGTATAATAAATCTAATTTTCTTTATTATGAAAAAATTAATTGGTGTTCAAATTGTTTGGGGATGTCTTCTACTTCCCAAAAACATTTCTTTCAGTTATATCAAGAGACAGGTAGCCTTTTTATGAAATTAGAAATGTCTATATAACATAATTATCATTTTTGATGTCAAGGAATATGAATGATTATTTTAAGTATTCTTTAAAACCCAGGTTAGGAAATCTTACTATTTTAAAATTAGGAAATATTAATGCAAAATGTAAGAAAGATAATATCTTGATGTGCCTGGGTGGCTCAGTCAGCTAAACATCTGTCTTCGGCTCAGATCATGATCTCAGGGTTGGAGAGTTCAAGCCCCACGTTGACCTCTGTGCTGTCAGTGCAGAGCTTGGTTCAGATCTTCTGTTCTCCTCTCTCTCTGCCCCTCCCCCACTCTCTCTCTCTCTCAAAAATAAATAAAATATTTTTTTAAAAAGCTTAATTCTTAAAAAAAAAAAAAGGTGATATCCCACCAAGCCCGTCTTCATATTATCATTCATCTAAGACTTGAGAATATTTCTATGCTATTATGCTGTGCACATAATAGCATACACACGCACACACAGATGATGTTGGGAAACTATAAAAACAAACTCTTCTCTCAACTCAAAAATCTTTTCAAAGCTAGTAAAAAAAAATTTATTATTGAATAAGCATTGACTCAGAATGTAATGCCCACCATAGACAATGCACTAAAAAATTGCAGAGAAAGGAATCTCATCCCCTTATATAGCCAAGCAGACACAACTCATTACATATATGTCTCAAGATAAACCATAACCAGTCTTCAAGTGAGAGGACTTTACAACACCATGTGTGACACATAGTGTGGTATCTAAATGGGGTGTCTCTCCCAATCAGATGAGGGTCCCCAAATGTGGGGCCATGATCAGGTGGAAGCCAGCGGCTCGGGCTATGAAAGAATTCACCTGAGGCAGAATAAAGGCGACAGAAGTTTATCGAATACACTACAGGGAGCTGCATGCAGACAGGACAGTGAAGGAGAGGCTGTCTGCAAGGAGGTGGTGGGTAGAGGGTGTTTTTAAAGGGGAAAGATGAGGAAGTATGGTGACATATGGAATTTTCCCTTGTTTGGTAACTGCACATGGTTATAAGTAGCCCAATGGTTATTTAGGGCCTATGGATATTTTGAGATGGGTCCCCGGATGGGCATGTCTGTATTCAGCCAGGTGGTTGCTGTGGGCCCTTTTTACATTCCATCCCTAAACCTTGTTTTCCTAAAAGTGGCCTCTACCCGTAGTAATCCTGAATGGATTACCTGGTAATTGAGGTGGCCATCTGGGTTAGATAATTAACTTTATCCAGAGGAGAAACAAACTTCTCATAGCTTTATGGCAGAAGGTAGTTTTGCAATGTGGAGCAAAACACCCACCAAAGGTAAGCTCCTACCTTCTCACAAATACCAGGAGAGAAGATGGAAGGTTACCTCCCTTTAGGTCTACATTCAAAGAGATGGTTTCCCAGTCCAAGAGAAAGATGGTCCCGGGTCCTAAAACCGACAAAAGACCTGTCTAGTCTTCAGAAGAGTTTATACACATTTCAAAGAAATGAGGAAGTACAAGTTTTCTCAAGAAAATGTTCAAAGTAAAACGAGAATTCTCTTCCCTTATTTTCGACAGAGAAAACTAGATTTTTCATTTTTATGTCTTTATAATAACCAAATATAAAAACCAAATACATATATATGTGTGCATGTACAACTATATAAAAACTGTTTTATGCACATTTGTGTACATACACATACAGTATGATATTAAGTATGTATAATAAAAATTGACGGTAATGGGGCACCTGGATGGCTCAGTCAGTTAAGTGTCCAACTTTGGCTCAGGGCATGATCTCATGGTTCATGGGTTCCAGCCCCACTTCGGGCTCTGTGCTGAGAGATCAGAGCCTGGAGCCTGCTTCAGATTCTGTGTTTCCCTCTCTCTCTGCCCCTCTCCCACTCACACTCTGTCTGTCTGTCTGTCTGTCTCTCTCTCTCTAACATGAATAAACATTAAAAAAAAAATTTTTTTAAGCTGATGGCAAAAGACCATCTGGTAAATGATGGTAACAAAAAAGACTAGCTGGTAAAACTACGCCAAATAGTTAACATCAGTTATGTCTGCATAATAATTTTTATTTCCTTCCTTCTGCTTTACTGTACATTAAATGATTTTATCACAAACATATATTCTTTTATTTTTAGTTGAAATTAAAATAGAAGGAAAAGGGGAACCTGGGTGGCTCGACTGGTTAAGCGTCTTACTTCAGCTCAGGTCATGATCTCACAGTTTGGGGGTTCAAGACCCGCGTTGGTTTCTGAGCTGCCAGCACAGAAGACCTGGAGCCTACTTCGGAATCTGTGTCTCCCTCCCTCTCTGCTCCTCTCCTGCTTGCGCTCTGTCTCTCCATCTCTCAAAAATAAGTCAACATTCAAAAAATCAAAGAAATAAAAGAAAAAGACAAAGTGTTTAAATATTTTAAACATATTTCCTGAGATTTCTCTGCAAAAACTTCCTTATCTGTGAGAAAACAAGATGCCAATTTATTATTATTAAAAACAACGTGAGGCCTTCAGTGCGGTTAGTTATCATGCTTTGTTCTATTAGTTTCAAAGGGGCTTATCAGTCAGTAAGGCCAAAAACAGTGGTGAGTTTATTTCAACTCAGTTTCTATGCCTGGCAGTGAGTGTTCAGATACTGGCAGAGGAGAAAGGTTGTTTGTTTTTTACCATGATGAGTGCAGAGCCAGACACAGGTTCAGTGGTTGAGTCAACGGGTAGTATACGTAACTAGTGTTTCATAGCAACAGTGATTGAAGTAACAGTTGCTAGGCTATTTTCAGAACAGTTCTCTCATCTGAGATATAAAGCGTTACTACTGCCTTTCCCCCTTCCGAATTCTTTTCTCACAAGAGAAATGGACTTCATTCTCTGACATATCTCAACCCTCACAAGTGGACACCCAGCTCGAATATTTCAAATCCTTCAAATATTTCCAAGAAGCTTCTCAGCCTCCATGAAAACAAACTGCTATCTGGATTGTCTCACCAGACCACCAAACAGATGGGAAAACATCTGAAGCCAAGGGAGGGGCCAAGATGGCAGAACAGCATGGAAGTTTTTTTTGCATCTCTTGTCCCTGAAATGCAGCAGATCAACACTAAACCGTCCCGCTTACCTAGAAAACTGATTTGAGGATTAACACGACAATCCGCACCACCTGAACCACAGAACTCAGCAGGTACGTGCGCGGAGAGGTGAACTGGGGGAGACAGAAGCCCTCGGTGGACAGGGAGCTGTATTTGCTTGCGGAGAGAGGATGGAAATTGGGGGTGGGGGGAATATGGGAAAAGCACCCCCCCAAAAAAGCAGCTGAATGGGAGTGGGAGAAAGAAGGAGAGGGTTTAAATTCCATTAAGACTCTATAAACAGCGGGAGGGCAGAGTCTGAAACTCTGCAGCTCTATACCTGCTGGTGCTCTGGTGGGAAGGGCGAATCCCCAGGAGCAGAGAGCGAAGTCCTCGGGCCACAGGCGGAGGGGCGGTTCCCCTGCTGGCAGAACAAATGGTAGAGTCCATGCACCACCGCCCCCCAGGCAAAGGTGCCAGCAGACTCGGAGAACAAACACATTCGCCGATGCCGGAACAAGGACGTTAAGGGGTGAAGCCTGGTGCCAGACGTGTGTTGTGATTTTCCATAAACCCTGAAACGCTGCTGCCACACGATTGCGTGAACTTTTTCTGGGGCCGGCTGGCGCTCAGCCGCAGTCTCTGGATATCAGCAGCAGCATGGTCCCAGGAACGTTTCTGGGTGCTGCCGGCACCGGGCCATTTCTCGGTGAGACCTTCCCCCAGAGGTTCAGAACAGGTCAAAGCCGCACACAGGCCCTCAGAAGTGAGGGTCTGGGAAACACAGCCGCATCTGAGATAAAATGCAGGAGGGAGGTGCCGCCTGGCAACTCGACATCTTGGTTATGGACAGCGTAAAAGCGGGGAGTGGACGGAAGCAAGAGACAAAAGAGGGGTGCTTGATTGCCGGTTGGTAAGAGCACATGATTCTGATACTACAGACTGGGTAACTGGGTGTCGCCATTTTTACCCTCCCGCGCATGCACCTATATACCTACAGGCTCCACAGCAATCCACCCCAGTGAAGTAAGGAGCGCCGTCTAGTGGAGAGCAGAGCCATTACACAAAACCTCGCCCAACAGGGCCAACAGAGCTCTTGACAAACACAAGTGTCTCTGCCTGCTTAGTTTATGGTCTATAAAGTGCTTCATAGCTTGACTTCCATAGGAAACAAGATGTAATTGGAATCGGCTTTCATTCTGTTCGCTGGTCCTTTCATTGATCTTTTTATCTTTTGCTTTTCTTCTCTTATTCTTGAATACAGAAAGAGAAAAATTTATCTTTTTTTCTATTTTTATTAAAAAGATTTTTCTTTCATTTTTTTCTATATTTTTTACTTTTTTGTAAATTTTAAAATTCTATTTTACTATTTCATCATTTCATTTTATTCTATTTTATTGCATTCATTTTTTCAAGTTTTCAAACATTTTCCTGTTTTTTCCTTTTCTTTCCCTTTTTTCTCTAATCTATCAAGCTTTTTTCAACACACCAAAACACACCTAGGATCTAGCATCCTTTATTTGATTTCTTTGTGTTGTTTTTAATTTTTTAACTTTGTTTTTTTTAACTTTATTAATTCCTTTTCTTCCTTCAAAATGAAGAAACTAAGGAATTCACCCCAAAAGGAAGAACAGGAAGAAATGAAAGACAGGGACTTAATCAACACAGACAAAAGCAAGATGTCTGAACCAGAATTTAGAATCATGATAATAAGAATACTAGCTGGAGTTGAAAATAGATTAGAATCCCTTTTTGCATATATAAAAGAAGTAAAAAAAATAGAATGGAATTAAAAATGCTATAACTGAGCTGCAATCATGGATGGATGCAGCAGCAGCAAGGATGGATGAGGCAGAACAGAGAATCAGCGATATAGAGAATAAACTTATAGAGAATAATGAAGCAGAAAAAAAGAGGGAGATCACGGCAAATGATTTAAGAATTAGAGAAATCAGTGACTCAGAAGAGGAAGAGAGAGAAATAGGGGTAGAAGGGTTATGTGAGCAAATCATAGCAGAAAACTTTCTTAACCTGGGAAAGACACAGACATCAAAATCCAGGAAGCACAGAGTACCCCCATTAGATTCAACAAAAACCGACCATCAACAAGGCATATCATAGTCAAATTCACAAAATACTCAGGCAAGGAGAGAATCAAGAAAGCAGCAATGGGGAAAAAGTCCCTAACCTACAAGGGAAGACAGATCAGGTTTGTAGCATGCCTACCCAGAGAAACTTGGTAGGCCAGAAAGGAGTAGCAGGATATATTTAATGTGCTGAATCAGAAAAATATGCAGCCAAAAATTCTTTATCCAGCAAGGCTGTCATTCAAAATAAAAGCAGATAAAAAGTTTCCCAGACAAACAAAAATTAAAGGAATTCGTGACCACTAAACCAGCCCTGCAAGAAATTTTAAGGGGGACTCTCTGAGGGGAGAAAAGACCAAAAAAAAAAAAAAGACCAAAAGCAACAAAGACTAAAAAGGACCAGAGAACACCACAAGAAACTCCCACACTACAGGTGACATAATGGCAATAAATTCATATCTTTCAGTACTCACTCTAAACGTCACTGGACTCAATGCTCCAATCAAAAGACACAGGGTAACAGAATGGATAAGAAAACAAGATCCATCTATATTCTGTATACAAGAGACCCACTTTAGACCTAAAGACACCTTCAGATTGAAAATAAGGGGATGGAGAACAATCTATCATACTAATGGTCACCAAAAGAAAGCCAGAGTAGCCATACTTATATTAGACGATCTAGATTTTAAAATAAAGAGTGTAACAAGAGATGAAGAAGGGCATTATATCACAATTAAGGGATCTATCCACCAAGAAGACCTAACAACTGTAAACATTATGCTCCAAATGTGAGAGCACCCAAATATGTAAATCAATTAATCACAAACATTCATTGATAATAATACCATAATAGTAGGGGACTTCAACACCCCATCTACAACAATGGACAGATCATTTACAGAAAATCAACAAGGAAACAATGGCTTTGAATGACACACTGGACTGGGTGGACTTAACAGATATATTCAGAACATTTCAAGAGAATAGAGTACCCAGAAATGGACACATCAACGTATGGCCAACTAACTTTGACAAAGCTGAAAAGAATATTCAACAGAATAAAGACAGTCTTCTCAGCAAGTGGTGCTGGGAAAGCTGGACAGCGACATGCAGAAGAATGAACCTGGACCATTTTCTTATACCACACACAAAAATAACTCAAAATGGATGAAAGACCTGAATGTAGGAAGCCATCAGAATCCTCAAGGAGAAAGCAGGCAAAAACCTCTTTGACCTCGGCCGCAGCAACTTCTTAATCAACATGTCTCCGGAGGCAAGGGAAACAAAAGCAAAAATGAACCATTGGGACCTCATCAAAATAAAAAGCTTCTGCGCAGCAAAGAAAACAGTCAACAAAACTAAAAGGCAACAGATGGAATGGGAGAAGATATTTGCAAATAACATATCAGGTAAAGGGTTAGTATACAAAATCTATAAAGACCTTATTAAACTCAACACCCCAAAAACAAATAATCCAGTGAAGAAATGGGCAAAGGACATGAATAGACACTTCTCCAAAGAAGACATCCAGATGGCCAACCAATGCATGAAAAAATGCTCATCATCACTCATCATCAGGGAAATATAAATCAAAACCACAATGAGATACCACCTCACACCTGTCAGAATGGCTAACATTAACAACTCACAACAACAGATGTTGGCAAGGATGAGGAGAAAGAGGATCTCTTTTGCACTGCTGGTGGGAATGCAAACTGGTGCAGCCACTCTCAAAAACAGTGTGGAGGTTCCTCAAAAAATTAAAAATAGAACTACCCTACGACAGCATTTGCACTACTAGGTATTCATCCAAGGGATACAGGTGTGCTCTTTCAAAGGGGAACATGCACCCCAATGTTTATAGCGGCGCTATCAGCAATAGCCAAAGTATGGAAAGAGCCCAGATATACACTGACAGATGAGTAGATAAAGAAGATATGGTATGTATATACAATGAAATATTTATTATTCGACAATCAAAAAGAATGAAATCTTGCCATTTGCAACTATGTGGATGGAACTGGAGGGTATTATGCTAAGCGAAATTAGTCAGAGAAAGACAAGTATCATATGACCTCACTCATATGAGGAATTTAAGACACAAAACAGATGAACATAAGGAAAGAGAAGCAAAAATAATATAAAAACAAGGAGGGGGACAAAACATAAAAGACTCTTAAATATAGAGAACAAACAGGGTTGCTAGAGGGGTAGTGGAAGGGGAGATGGGCTAAATGGGTAAGGGGCATTAAGGAATCTACTCCTGAAATCATTGTTGCACATATGCTAACTAACTTGGATGTAATTAAACAATAAATAAATAAATCTGAAGCCAAAAATAAAAACATTCTGGGCTCAGGTTGACAATTCCACCTCAAAAAGAACAAAGCATGAAAATCGGGACGTGCAAGAGGAGCGTTGGGCTGAAATCTTTGCCATCCAGAGTGCCTAGAACAGCTGAAGCTTCAAGGTGAGAAGCCCTGCTAGGCATGAGTGCTCTAAAGCATCGTGCACCATGCAGAAATGAATATAGGTCTGGGAGTCAGGCTGAGCTGACTTCAAATCTCTGCTTAGTTACTTACGAGTCACAGGACTTTGGGCAAAGTACTCCTATTGACCTTTGTTTCCTCATCTGAAAAATGGTAACATCAATTGTTTCATTAAAGAGTTGCTGTAAAGGGGTGACTGGGGGGCTCAGTGTTTAAGTGTCCAGGTCATGATCTCCCAGTTCACGAGTTTGAGCCCACATTGGGCTCTGTGCTGACAGCTTGGAGCCTGGAGCCTGCTTCGGATTCTGTGTCTGCCTTTCTCTCTGCCCCATCCCCATTCTCTCTCTCTCTCTCTCTCTCTCTCTCTCTCTCTCTCTCTCTCTCTCTCAAAAATAATAAATTAAAAAAAAAAGGAGTTGCTGTAGAGATTAAAAATATGTATAAAATTCCTGGGGCAATGTAGGCACTCAGTAATTGGTAGCTATGTAATATCCCTACAGTACCTCTGTGACATGACTGGACATTAAGAAGATTTGATTTGGTTGAGAATTAGCCTACACATACAATTTTTAGACTTAGCCCAAAGTGATCTCTCTTTTGTGTATTTCTTCAACATTTTATCATTATTGTCCCTTGAAGCTATGGTATTCACCTTGTATTCTTAAATTTATTATTTCCCACACTAGAGTTGAGCTCTCTGAAAACAGCAACCATTGAATTTATGATGGATTAACGTTTCGTGCTTCAGGCAAATTTATCTACCTTATGATAGGAACAGATACCAGAAAGTGAAGTTGTATTTTCTAAAAGAGGCAGAAAAAAAAAAAGAAAGAAAGAAAGAAAGAAAAAAGAAAAAAACAGTAATGTTTACTGCCTCTGTATCTATGTTTACAACTAACCATTCTATGAAGAATGCAAAACAAAAATAATAATAATTCAATGGTTTGTGAAATTTTGCTTATATTTGTCACAGCAAGCATGTGAAGCACTTTAAAGAGCTACAATGTAAACATAGTAAATGGGTTTGAAGAATGAATGCAAACATCATTACACAGATTTGGTTTGAAAGAAAGGGCAAAGATATTCTCTTTTCCAATCAGTAAATAAATTAGTTCTCCCTTCTTCTTTCTCCTCCCCACTTCCCTCCCTCTCTGGGTAGTTCAGTACTGCAGCCACTAGGTAGAGCCAAGCAAGGCAGTCTTCAGTAGTTCACCTTTCCGCCTGCGTGTTCCATGGTTCCCTTTCACAAATTCTTCCAGCTACTTTAAACCACTTAAACTCTCTGCCTCTGTGCTTTTATTCACCCTGATGACTCTTCTGCTTGTCACATTCATGATGCACTCTCAGCCTCCACCCCTACAACCCCTGCCCAATGTGTGAACCTGTCCCATCTGTCCCTCAAGGCATAAAATCTCAAGGATGACGATGACCACCACCAGATAATATTTTCCTCTTCGTAACTTTTTCAGAACTGTCTCTGGATCTCTCTCATGGCCTGTCGCTTTCTCTGTCCCATTACTTTGACTTCAGAGCATATCTTATCATCTCAACCAGATTGTAAACTCACTCAGAATACAAAGGGAGGGGCACCTGGGTAGCTCAGTCAGTTAAGTGTCCTACTTCCACTCAGGTCATGATCTTGCAGCTCGTGGGTTCGAGCCCTGCATTGAGCTTGCTGCTGTCAGCATGGAGCCTGCTTCAGATCTTCTGCTCCCCACCCTTTTTCTGCCCCTTCCCCACTTGCACTCTCTCTCTCTCTCAAAAGTAAATATGTTTTTATACATAAAAAAAGAACACAAAGGGAAAAATTTCCATCTGATGAATCTCATCATTCTCTAATGTACATAGTGTACTACATATAATATACTACCAGACATTTAATCAGAATCAGTTGATGATTAGGAAACAAAGACGAGAAAGGCCATATTAGATAATAAGAACAAAGAAACGAGGATGACAATTAGTAACATTCACTCATTCCTTCAACATATACTGAGTTCCTGCTATGTGACAGGTACAGTGAAGAAAAAAAGACTGTGAGATGGAAATAGTGGAAGACAAAGATACACTGTGGTGGCAGAGGCCATATGGGTATATGGAGACCACCATAGGTTGGCGTAAGGGTAGGGATTTCAGACTAGAGTTGGTAAGAAGCCAGTATAATAATTTATAATTATTTATGATTATGGTGAATTAGTATTTACAATTATTCATTATTTACAATATCTTTTCGTCTACAATATTTCATTTAATCATCGCAATAATTCTGTGGTATTTGCAGATGAGATAAGTTTAGAGATTAAGAAACCTGCCCAAGGTTGATACCAAGCTTATTAAGGTTAATACTTGCTGCAATTAGTACAAGGCAGGGCTAGGATACAAACCTAGGGCAGTGTGGTTCAGAGCACTGAAACACCATGTTATACACAAGGAACGCCTGGAGAAAAGAGTATAATTGTCAGAAAATTCCTATGACAGCAGCCTATTGGACTAAGGAGTTTGAAAGGAGCCAAGGAGGACATATTGAAGATATGTCTTAGCTTCATCCACTAAGCTATGTTCTCAAAAATCTCCAGAAAATAATGCTAATCAAATTCTAATCCCACTCTGTTGTAGAAGACACGCAACATCAGAAATGCACAGGTGGCATAAAGACTTATTATAAAGGCTTGTATTTGTTTTTTCCAGAAAAGGTACCTAGTTAATTGGCATTGTTTGGGGTGAAAAATCATCATCTTACCAGAATAAGGGACATCCCCCAAGACAGGTGAGTGATCCTGACTCTTCAAAAATGTCAATAACATGAAAGATAAAACAAAGGACTGGACACTACTTTATATTTAAAATATTCAAGAGACAAGGGCACCTGTTCTGACTCTTGATTTAGGCTCAGGTCAAGATCTCACCATTGTGAAATCGAGCCCCATGTCTAGGTCCATGAGTGTGAGACTGCTTGGAATTCTCTCTTTCTCTCTTTCTCAAAATAAATAAACTTAAAACAAATTCAAGAGACAAGACAACTAAATGAAGTATGCGACCCTGCTTGGATTGGATCCTGGATTTTTTTTTTTTTTATATACAAAGGGCTGTAAGGAACAACTATTGGTACAATGAAGGAAATTTGAGTACTGACTGTATAATAGATATTATTGTATCAATATTGAAACTGTGAGTGTAATAATAGCATTGCAGTATGTAAGAAAATAACTTAGTTCTTAAGAGATAATGCTGAAATAAGAATGTAGTAGCATGGTGCTTGCAACTTATTTGTAAATGATTCTGCAAAACAATCACACATATATGTATATGATGTAAAAGAGAATATTAAAAAAAATTTTTTTGAACGTTTATTTATTTTTGAGACAGGGGGAGACAAAGCACAAATGGGGGAGGGTCAGAGAGAGAGGGAGACACAGAATCAGAAAACAGGCTCCAGGATCTGAGCTGTCAGCACAGAGCCGGACGCGGGGCTGGAACTCACGGACCAGGAGATCATGACCTGAGCCGAAGTCGGACGCTTAACCGACTGAGCCACCCAGGCACCCCGAGAAAAATTTTAAAGTAGCAATATTAACAACTGATGCAGGTAGGTGATGTTCTGCAGGTTTTCATGTTTTTAACTTTGAAATATTTCAAAGAAAAAGAGAAAAACGTGTCCTCATCCTAGAAGAGTGGGGACCACTTAAAGATCTATACGAATCACTTTTAAAATATAGACATACCAATGCTAACAGAAATATCTATTTGCTAAATTATCACCAACTGGAAAGTTCTTTTAACAGTATGGAAATATCCAATACCATCCCTGGCTTTCATAAATCTCAAGGGAAATTGTGTCCTTTAACATTTGTGTGAACTTTCAAAGCAGAAGCAAACCTTGACTAAATTTTCAAACCGAAATAATTAGGAAACTAAACAGTGAATGTTCAAAGCACTCTAACAGTTTCCTGTAATAATGGAAGAGCTTTGAAAGGCTTAACCATAATATTCCTGTGGCTTTTTACAAGGATTAAAGTTAAAAAAAATTTTTTTTTTAGTAATCTCTGCAACAGTGGAGTGAGAGGGGGTAATATGTATAAAAATCATTAGGCAGAAAATCTTCAAGAATTACAGTCTTCAGAAATTCATTTCTGTTATTTTCTCCCTACAGCTCTTCTGCACGAGAAAGGACTGAGGTGCTGCCAAGAATTTTTTACTATAAAACATTATGATGCCAGTGTGGCTTCCACATCCAGGCAACATCTGGCACGCCCAGTAAAGAGAACTACAATTAGTGAAGGGCCTGCTAAAGATATAAGACACATTTAATAGTTAAACATGATTTTTCTTTAAGGAGGATGAACTCAGTTTGGATATGGGAAAATGTAATTTCAGATCTTTATCCCTTAAACGCCATGAGCAGTGGAAAGAACACAAAACCTATTTTTTCCTCACACTCGAATTCTCACAATCCTTATTGAATTTCTACTGTATTATGTGCCTTGAAAATATGTCTGAAAGCTAGCTTTTCTCTATTGCTCTATTTGATCTTATAATACTTTCTATAGATCTTCACATGCTAGAAACATTTTCCAAGATGTTTAAACATATGACATTTCTATGAAGTATCTGCTAAAATCTAGAGTGACTTGACAATCCTTCAAAATGGAATTTATGAAGTGTTAAACGAATGCTAGATCTTTTTAGGGAGAAAAGAAGATTATTGAACCGCAGTCCCCTTTCAATTTGTGTTTCTTTTTGACTGCATCTCGTAACTATAGCCACTATGCTGAGGTTTTAAAACCTAAACATTGTCAAGTGTTAATTTAAAATCTATCATGCACAGCTCATTGAACTAAGAAAATGGACCATGACCACATGGTCACAGTTTTCTTAATTTATCACAGCAAAATTTCCCTGGTCCCTTACAAAATCTTAATCATAAATTTCCTTACAAAATACTATCATAATACAAGTGCTGTTTCAAGAAAAATGATATCTCCGTTTGACAAAAAATCACTAAGCTATAGGACAAATTGTCCATTTCAGGGAATGACTTTTCAAGATGGTAATATCCCATTCTTCAAAATCACAGAAATTCAGTTTTATTTAGTTGTCTTCTTCCTTCTCTGGTCACCATTGGTGCTTTTCACAAAATATTTGGGCATCTAATAGGATGCCCTTCTGGGCCTGTTTGCAGTTACATTGACCATGTGACTTACTTTGGCCAATGAAATACGGGCAAAAGTGCCAGGCAGATATTTCAAGAGCCAGTGCTTAATAATAAAGAGTTCATGGCTCTCTTTCCCTTTGCCACAGTGACCAGCAACCTCCAGCTACAGAAGCTTCATCAGACTGAGTTCTGAAAAGAGGACACTGCAGAACAGAACCCTCAAACTACCCATGATTGTCATGCCACAAGAAATGAACTCGATAGTAATTTTAAGTCACTAAGTTTCCAGAGCTGTTTATTAGGCACCACAGAATAACCAGGCTCATCATCTCCTGTATTTTATTAAAGATGACTATGTTAGTTTCTTGAAGTTTCAAAGAATAAAGAGATAAGCTCTGGTTACTTAGCTGATGGGTATTTATTATAATAGTGTATACAGAATGAAGTAAGGAGTTAGAAAAAATAGTCCTAGTAGACACAGACCAAGCCTTATGGATTATATTTGTAAAATCAAAATATAATGCCTACTTCAGTGGATGTTGAAGAATTAAATGAGCCTATCACAGTATCTGGCACATAATTGATGGTTGACAAGTAGAGGAAGTATTTATTATTGCTTATATTTCTCCACAGGAACAACCTTCTTCCTATTATTCTCGTCAGATCTTCCCAATACTTTCCTCACCCAGTGAAAGCTTGATAAAGGCAGGGATTCTGACTGTTTTATTTGCTGAGGGCCCTCCAAGACTTAGAATTGTTTCCATAACACAGTAAGTGCTCAATAAACATTTGTTCAATGAATAAATGAAGGGTCTACCTTATCTCCCACCTCAAATAGTTAACTCCTTTAGAAGCTGACCCCTGTTCAATTTAGTTTTATATTACCCCAAATTCCTAGTTCAGAGCCTGGAACAAATACGTATTTGTTGACTGAATGACCGAATTGATGAAACCTGCACAATTGCCTCAATACTCCATTTTCATTTCTCGAACCCTAGTATAGTCATTTTTAACTGTAATCATAACTATAATTCCTTGATTTTTAAGGTCCACATTCAGTGAGAAGAAAGTGCTGCACAAAATATGCCTTCATGTTCAATCAAACACACATACAGACTAAGGTTAAAAGCACAAGGAGTGGCACTTATGTTGTTCAATGGCATTAAGAATGTAAAGATTTCTCAGTGATTTGGAGTCCTTTTTTCTTAAACCTATCTGTTTTTCAAGTTCAGACAATGAATAGTAAATAGTATGTATTTAATAAAATATTTCTGAAGTCAGAGCATATTATTAAGTGATCAATGAACTGTGCCTTTTAACATATATGCAAGGCTGATATAATCAGCTTTTTAACGAATCCCAAGACTGTAGTAGAAAGTTTTATAAATTCCAAATAGTGAGATTTTTTTCTATGCAAGTTATTAGCACACTTGTTCACTAAAGAAATTTACGCCATTTTCTGGGATTTTTAACTGTTTTAATGAGCCAACAGTTACAAAGAGGCTTAAAGCCTACACTTTATTGGCGGTATAATAGAACAAAGATCCATTTGGCCATTACTTAAGTCATTCCCAAGCACTTGCATATTGGAGAAGCATGATAAAATAAGAAAACAGATGACTTGTTTTCTCCAAATCCTAATGGCACTGTGTACTTGAACATGATTTGAACCCATGTAACTGGATTTCCTAATGGAAAAATGTGACCTCCTACCTTTAAAACTTAAATACCCCTTTGGAGACCTACAAGAAAGAAGGCTTACCCAACTTTGCTAACATTAAAGATCCATACAAAATACCATCTTGATGTATTAGTATATGAATCAGAAACATCTGTATCAAGTCTCGCTTAAAATATACATTGATTGGAAAATACAGTGAAAAGTTTTTATAAAAATGTGTATTTTATTTCAAAGATTATAAGCCATTAAACATATTTTTTATACTATTCTAAAAGTTAAGTCAATTATTTGAAATAAAGTTCAGAGAAATCTATCCTTATCTATAAAGGTGGTGTTTCTGGCAATGTTCTCTGTTCCTTTCTAGTCTTTGTTGCTCTTGGTCTTTTTTTCCCCCTCAGAATCCACTTTAATATTTCTTGCAGGGCTGGTTTAGTGGTCATGAATTCCTTTGGTTTTTGTTTTGTCTGGGAAACTCTTTATCTTGTCCTTCTATTCTGAGTGACAGCTTTGCTGGGTAGAGTATTCTTGGCTGCATATTTTTCCCATTGAGCCCATTGAGTATATCCTGTCACTCCCTTCTTACTTGCCAAGTTTCTGTGGACTGATCTACTGTGAACCTGATCTGTCTTCCTTTGTAGGTTAAGGACTTTTTTTTCCCTTGTTGCTTTCAGGATTATTTCCTTGTCTGTGTACTTTGTGAATTGGACTATGATATGTCTTGGTGATGGCTGGCTTTTGTTGGAATTTAATGGGAGTTCTCTGTGCTTCTTGGATTTCGATGTCCATGTCCTTCTTCAGATTAGGGAATTTTTCAGCTATAATTTGTTCAAATAAACCTTCTGCCTTTTTTTCTCCCTTTTCATCTGGGACTCCTATGATCTGAATGTTTTACATTTTAAGAAGTCGCTGAGTTCCCTAAGTCTATCTTCATGATCCAATACCTTTATTTCTCTCTTCTTTTCAGCTTCCTTATTTTCCATAATTTCATCTTCTATATCACTGATTCATTTCTCTGCCTTGTCCATCTTCATTGTTATGGCATCCATTCAGGTTTTCATCTTGGTTATAGCATTTTTAATTTCAGCCTGACTATATTTTGGTTCTTTTATCTCTGCAGTAAGAGAGTCCCTAGGGTCTTCTATGCTTTTTTCAAATCCAGCTAGCATTCTTATAATCGTTGTTTTAAATTCTAGTTCAGACATCTTACTTATATCTGTATTGATTAAATCCCTGTCTATTACTTCTACTTTCTGTTCTTTCTTTTAGGGTGAATTCCTCTGTCTTGTCATTTTGTCCGGAAAAAAACAAAACAAAACCACAACAAAAACAACACAAACACAGCTAGATCCTAGGTGTGTTTTGTTAAAAGAACCTAGATCCAAATAAATAAAAATAAAAATTTAAAAAATTGGTGTGCCTAGGTCGTTCAGTTGGTTGAATATCTGACTATTGATTTCTACTCAGGTCATGATCCCAAAGTCATGGGATTGAGCCCCAAGTCAGGCTCCACAGTGAGCATGGTTTTTCTCTCTCCTCTGCCTATCTTCCCCACTCACATTCTCTCCAAAATAAAAAAATAAATAAAATAAAACATAAAAAATAAGGATTTTTAAAAATTTTTAAAATTAAAAAATAAAAATAAAAAGGAAGCTAGATCCTATTTCTCCTAGAGCTGAAGCTTTGCAGCACTTTATGATCAGCACACTTGGGGTGTGTGAGAGGTTTATGCTGGTCTTCAAGCAGAAGGGCCTGTTGCACTGATTCTCAGGTCAACTTGCCCTCATAGAGAAGCACCTGCAAGGTGCAGAGGGACAGGACTTGGTGTAAGTGGCTCCAGTCTCCACTTGGTGGCTCTGTTTAGCTCACTGAGGTGAGTCAGTGTGGATGGAGGGAACAAAATAGCATCACCTTGCTCTCTTGTCCCCAGTGCAGAGAGCTAGTGCCCACCACTCTTAAGGAAGCCTGCACAAAAGAGCAAACTATCACCACTCTTGTGTCCCTGGCTTCTGTCAGATCCCTGCCTTCTAAGCATCTGAGCTGCCCACCTGCCAGGCCACACAGTACTCCTGTGTTTTATCTCAGGCACTGGTGGCCGAGTTTCTAAACTCCAAATATTAGGGACTTGTGCCCAGTGCTGATCCTCTGGGAGAGGGTCTCACCAGGCTTTTGCCCTTTGCGGGCCAGGCCCAGGAAAGCAGTCCTACAACTGCACAGTGGTTTGGAGTTTATGGCAAAGTCGAGCAGAAAGCCAGCACCAGGGTTCACTGCACTCAGCTAATGTCCCTGCTCCGATGCCTGGTAACAGTGCAGCACGTTGGCCCCACTTGTTCTTCTGTCCCTGGAGAGGCTTTGCCACCATTCCCAAATGCACTCCAAGCAGAACCATTTCTCCCCATGTGACCCAGGGGATCCTCAGACCATGCTGTCCTCTCCAGGTTCTCCAGCCTTCTTCCCTACAGGAGCACCACTAAGCCAGACTAAACCCATGGCAGACTTCTAAAACTTCAGATTTTGCACTCTGCTGCTTATAATACCTTGCAGTAGTCTCTGTAAGCAGGGCTCCCTCCTCTCCTCAGCACCCGCAGTTCTTATCTCTCCCAAATCAGCTCTCTACAGCTCCTACCTTCCATGAGGTGGTTGCTTTTCTACTCATAGACTTGCAGTTTTGTTCTCTCAATCCTCAGATTGATTCCTTAGCTGTTCAGAATGATTTAAACTTTGAAATTTTGAGATTGTGAAATTTGAAAATTTGAAATTTTTAAAAATTTAAATGCTTTCTATATGCTAATGACTCCCAAATGTCAGGCTTCTCTCCTGAGATCTAAGTTTGTATATCTTATTACCTATTGAACATCTCCACCTGAAGAGTTAATGGACACCACAAAGTCAATACATTTAAAACTTAACTTCTGGGGCACCTGGGTGGCTCAGTCATTTAAGAATCTGACTCTTGATTTTGGCTCAAGTCATGATCTCAGGGTTGTGAGACTGAGACCCGCATTGGTCTCTGCACTGGGCATGGAGCCTGTTTAATATTCTCTCTCTCCCTCTACCCTTTTCCCCAGCTCATGTATTCTCTCTTAAAAACAAAACAAAACAAAACAAAACAAAACCACAAAACCAAAACCAAACACACTTAACCTCTAATCATCCTTGGAAAGAAACTAGCTCACCCAGAGACTTCCCTATCTGAATAAATGATAATTCTACCCCCCCCCTGCCCAATAAGCCCAGGCAAAAACCTTGGAATCATCCTTATCCCCTTTGTCTCATACCTTTACTCTGTCAGGAAATCCATTTGGCTGCCTTTAAAATATATCCAGAATTCAACCACTTCTCTCTACTACTGTGCTACCACCATGGTCCAAGCCACTATCATCTCCTCTAAGAATTCTTACACTATCCTCCTTACTTTCCTGCTTCCATCTTTCTACTTGTAGTCTATTCTCAACCCAGTAGCCACAGTGACCTTTTTAAAATATAAATCACTTCATGTCACTTTCCCGATCCCCCTCACTTAGAGTAGAAGCCAAAGACCTTACAAAGAAGGTCTTATTATCTGACCTCATCTTTCACTATTCTCTTTTCTTTGCTCCCCTCCAGTCACACTGCCTCCTTGCTGTCCTTTGAACATACCATACAAGCTTCCATTGACCAGCATCTCCACCCATGTACCCTGTCTTCCCACTTAGATTTTTTGCAGTCTCTATTCCTCCTGCCTGAGATGCTCTGTCCCTAGATACCCACATGACTAATTTCCCTACCATCTCCAGGTCTTTACTCAAATGTCATCTTTGGTGAAGGCTTCCCTGACCCCTTTATTTACAACTGCAAAACCTACCTCTGGCCCTTACATATTACCTTTTCCCCTTTTATCAGATTCTTACATACTTCTCATCTACTTACATACTACATTCATTATTTATTATCTATCTTCCTTTACTAGAAGGTAAGCTCTTAAATGCAAAGATTTCTGTTTGTTTTAGTCACTGATGTATCCCAGGCATCTTCTGGTACACTGTGCATGTTTAATAGATATTTGTTAAATGAAAAAATGAATAACTGAACATATGAGCAAATGAATGAATTTAGAGAACTTTGCATACAATATTTTCTTGTCAAAAAAGTGGAATGATTATGAAATTTGAGCAAGTGAAATAATTACAAAATTTGAGCAAGTACTATGCTATAAATAAGTTTAAGTAAATATTTAAAATCACTACCATACAGACCAGCATGGAAACACACTTACGATTATAAAAGAGGAAGTACAGAGTCCCTCTGAAAATAAACAGAGGAAAGCCTCGCTCAGAATTGTATGCTCAGACCCATATTAATGGAAGAAATAATACCTTGGAAATTGTAAAGATGTGTATAGCTGAGGGTGGGAAGTGGAGTGCAGTGAGGTTAGAGTGTTCTAGGCAGAATGAAAGAACATGAGCAAAGATCTGAAGGCAACTGTGAGAGTATAAAGAGCAAGATGTACTGAAAAAAGCCTGGAGTGAGGAGATGGTGATGAATGATGAGGTTGGACTGAAAATTAAGTAGAGACCGTTTCATAAAGATCCATGTGTGCTCTATTAAAGAATCCCTAAAAGCAATGGGACTCCTTCCAATTCCTTACCTCTTTATCACCAACCTTTATTTCCATCATATCAGCCACGCCTCATCATGCTCCCATTCTTGATCTCATCAGCACTACAAACTACATTACTTCTAAAATCTGATAGCAGCATATCAACAATAGCCAAACTATGGAGAGAACCCAAGTGTCCATTGACTGATGAATGGATGAAGATGTGGCATATTACTCAGTCATAGAAAGAATGAAATCTTGCCATTTGCAATGACCTGGATGGAGCTAGAGTGTATGATGCTAAGTGAAATAAGTCAATCAGAGATTGACAAATACCATATGATTTTACTCATGTGTGGAATCTAAGAAACAAAACAGATGAACATAGGGGAAGGGAGCAGGAAAGAGAAGAGAAGGAAACAAACCACAAGAGACTCCTAAAGTTAGAGAACCAACTGAGGGTTTATGGAGGGACACGGGTGGGAGATGGGCTAGATGGGTTATGTGTATTGAAGGCATTTGTGATGAGCACTGGGTGTTATATGTAAGTGATGAATCACTGAATTATACTCGTGAAGCCAATATTGCAGTGTATGTTAACTAACTAAAATTTCAATTAAAAATTTTTTAAAGTAAAAATAAAGCCTTAATTTCAAATATTACACTTTCCAACCACCAGATCACTTAGTTATGTATTCCCAAAGCTAAAAACTATCCACCTTTGCCAAGATCCCCACTATACTGATTCCACAACTGTTTTTGCTGATAAGCAGCCCCTGCTACTTCTTTTCTTCCCTTATTTAGCCTAGATCCCATGGTCCAGCATCATAATCACTCTTTCCAATCAACCTGAAGAGTTCAGGGTCAATATACTTTCATACTACTTACTCTCCTGGCAAAACCCTGATTGTTAATCTGCCTTCTTATATATACACTGGCATCTAAAACTGGTAGAGAAACTGGTAGAGAAAAACTGTATCGGTAAACTAACCTGTTTCACTTGAAATTCATATCACAGACCACAAACAGGTTTTCAGAAAGACCCCGCAATCTTACTTTGTTTTTCCTATACATTCTCTTCCTTACCTCCTCTCTCATTTAATCTCCTTTTTTCCTCTAAGTTCCCATATCCTTCCTCAGCTTTCACCTTCGCTCTCAGCAGATGACTTCCTCGTGGTTCATTAAGGAGCCAAAAATGGGAAGACTCTTCTTTCTCTCCACCTACAGGCAGACCTGCCACCACACTGCTCTTCTCTATGAGTTCAGTGGAGAAAATGCTCTCTCTTCCTAAAGGATATCCCCTCTTAAACCCAGCTTTTTATCCAGTCTCTCTTGCTGTCATCAAAACTGGCTCCTCCTCTCCCTTTCCGACATTGTCATCATCCCCTCAACGTAATCATTCCATTGTTATCCTAATATTCTCTAGTGGCTCCAACTTAAAAGAAAAATATCCCAACTTCATTGCATAAACCCCTCCAGCTTCCACACATTATCTCTCCACTCCCCTTCACAGCAAAACTGCTTCAAATTTTTATATACTCAGCGGTCTCTGCTTTCTTTTCATTCTTTCCTCAACCCCCTCCAGCCTGGCTTTCACTTCCTAACATTCCAGTTATGGTTATTTTTGTCAACAACATTATTATCATCTTCTCTGTTATCAAATTCAAGGAACATTTCTTTTCAACGTTTATTTATTTTTGGGACAGAGAGAGACAGAGCATGAACGGGGGAGGGGCAGAGAGAGAGGGAGACACAGAATCAGAAACAGGCTCCAGGCTCTGAGCCAGCAGCCCAGAGCCTGACGCGGGGCTCGAACTCCCGGACCGCGAGATCGTGACCTGGCTGAAGTTGGACGCTTAACTGACTGCGCCACCTAGGCGCCCCTCAAGGAACATTTCTTATCTTACCTTCATCAGCATTCTAGGGTCCTCTTCTGTCCTTTTCTCTACATTGTTTATATGGTCACATATAATAGTTTTAAATACCACTTATATTTTGATGATTCCCAAATTGATATCTCCAGGATGAATATCCCCTCTCAACCCCAGATTCCTATGACCAGCTGTAACCAACGTCCAGTTTGAATGACTCACCAGGTTAATGAGTCCAATATTGAATTTCCAGCCCAAACTTATTCCTCATACCTTCACCATCTTAAAAATACCTTCATTGCTCATTTCATTGTTCAACCCACAAGGCTCAGAATCTTTGTGATTCTTTCATCTCCCTCATCCATCACATTTAACCCATCAGAAAGCCCCACCGATTCTAGGTTTAAAATTTGTCTCAAACGTGTTCATTTCTTTCTGTTTAAAACACCATCAGCTTTGTCCACTGTCATTTCCTTATTTGCCAGCTAGTTTACTGAATAGCCTTTTTCTTCCCTTCTTTCTTTATAATTTGTGTTTTTTTTATTGACTTACATTGTTTACTGAATTTGAATATAAGTTGTGTGGGCAATGACAACATCTAACTTGTTCACATCATGTTTCTATACTGTAGCACAGAGCCTCACACAACACATATTTGTTAAATGAATTAAATAAGGAATCAATAAAATAGCAAGAGGGGAGTGACATGATCAAAGCCATGTTTTAGGGCAGCGGTTCTTAACTGGGGGAAATCCCCTTCTACCCACCCTGGGATATTTGGCAATGTCTGGAGATGTTTATTGCCATGACAGAGGTGAAAGAGGAGCTAATGGGTGAAGCTAAGGTTGCTGGTAAGCATCCCACAAGGCATGGGACAGCCTTGCACAACAAAGAATTACTTGGCACAAAATGCCCATAGCGCCAAGGTTAATAAACCCTGTTTTAGGGGCACCTGGGTGGCTCAGTCGGTTAAGCATCCGACTTCAGCTCAGGTCATGATCTCATGGTTTGTGAGTTCAAACCCCACGTCGGACTCTGTGCTGACAGCTTGGAGCCTGAAGCCTGTTTTGGATTCTATATCTCCCTCTCTCTCTCTGTCCCTCCCCCTCTTTCTCTCTCTCTCTCTCAAAAATGAACGTTAAAAAATTTAAAAAATAAAAATAAAAAATAAACCCTGTTTTAGAAAGATCGAGACAAACTTGAAAGAATAGACTAGTGCCAGTCAGTCTCTTCCTCCATTGGCAATGGGAAGATCAGTTAGGAGGTCATTCCAAGTAAGAGAGGATATCCTGGAATGGAATAAAGCAAGTGCTATAAAGAGAAGTAAATACATGTTTAAGATGTATGGATATAAGATAAATGTTTACCACTGACTGCATTTTGTGATTAACTATATGGGGAGACGAGAGAATCAGACAAAGAAAGATAGCCAGGATTACTTGCAGGTTTCTGGTTTAGATGTCTAGATACAAGCAGTGCATTCACTTGGTCGGAAGATATAGGAAGTTTCTCTCACTTGGCGAGGAAGATGCAATCAGTCTTGAATAAAACATAAAGTTAATAAATGGTTGTGGAACTCACAAGATGAGCCTAACAAATTCCATTGCTAAAGTAAAAAACCCAAGATATAAATTCTCAGAGATAAATCAAGACAAATCTTATAAAAGTAAAAACAATATGGCATAAATAAATAGCATACACTATAGTTACTATAGATATTTCACAAAAGGGAAGAAAAGAGAATAACATGATATAAGGTAAAAAGGAACTTCAAAAAGGAACTTCAAAAATTCAGTGACTAAAAATACCTACATAAAATAATAAATCACGTGATAAAACATGAACTGAACTTAAACTAAGTGAAGAGGATAAAAAGGATAGAAAATCTTTAAATTGAATGTGTCATTTCTTTTAGCACAAGTGATCAATGAGTGGGCCAATTTGTATTATTTGCATGAAAGGAAAATAAAAATTTTATGGTATATAGAGAAAAGATAATAGTATCCCATTTAAAATAATGGTATTAGGGCTTCTGATTTTATTTTTGACCTTAATGACTTGAAGTTCCTCATCATAAAGAAGATTAATATATGTTTATGGGCCCACATAAACATACTTTTGACCAAGAGAAATTGCACTTTAAGATCAAGGCTTAATTGTAAAGGACTAGGATCTCTTAAAATAAGGGTTGTGGTAGGCTGAAAAATACACTCCCAAATTAGCAGGTCCTAATTCCTGGCATCTGTAAATTTTGCCTTACCTGGAAAAAGGGTTTTGCAGATGTGACTAAGTTAAAGGTCTAGAGATAGGGATACCACCATGCATTGTTTGAGTGAGCCCTAAATGTAATTACATGTAATCTTATAAAAGAGAGACAGAGGGAGATCTGATACAGACAGGAATAGAGTAGACAGACAAGAGAGGAGGCCATGTGACTACAGAGACATATAGGAGCCATATAGCCACAAGCTAAGGAATGCTAGCAGCCAGCAAAAGCTGGAAGAAGCAAGGAATATTCTCCTAGAATCTCCAGAAGAAGTCAGTCCTGCCAAAACCTTGATTTTGGCCCAGTAATATTGATCTTGGACTTCCTGCTCCTAGAACTGTGAAAGAATACATTTCTGTTATTTTAAGCCACCAACTTTTCAGTAATTTATTATTACAATAGCCACAGGAAATTAATACAAAAGTTTATCTTCAGTATTGGGGTGTTTGGGTGGGTCATTAAGTTAAACCGACTCCTGATTTCTACTCAGGTCATGATCTCATGATTCATGAGATCAAGTCCAGCTGGGCTCTGTGCTAATAGTGTGGAACCTGCTTGGGATTCTCTTTCCCTCTCTTTTTGCCCCTCCCCCACTCAAGCTCGCTCTCTCTGTCTCTCTCTCTCTATGTTTCTCTCTCTTTCTCAAAATAAATAAACTTTAAAAAGAAAAGTATAACATAAATACTTACAATGTTAAAATAGTTTCAATAGTATCAATATATAATAGAATGAGATATAGATAATATTGTCATAAATTGGATTGTGTCATTTCAAAATTCATATGTTTAAGGCTTAAGCCCTCAATCTGCTATGTTTAGACATAGAGCCTTTAAAGAGGCACTCAAAGTTAAGTGAGGTCATCTGGTGGGCCCTAATCTGATAGAATGGTGTCCTTATAAGAAGGGACAGCAAAGGCTTCTCTCTCTCTCTCTCTCTCTCTCTCTCTCTTTCCACACATGCACAGAAGGAATCCCATGTGAACTCATAGAGAGGTGGTCATCTGCAAGCCAGGAAGGAAGGTCTCAAAACCAACCTTGCTGGTGCCCTGATCTTGGACTTGCAGCCTCCAGAATTGCGAGAAAATGAATTTCTGCTATTTAAGCTACTGAGTTTGTGTAGAAAACTATAGCATTTCATGCTGGGTCTGACAAACTTTGGAAGTTACCACGCCCACCCCCAGGCTGAGGCAGGCTCTGTGTGCCACTGCCACTTCCCAGTCCTCCCTCACTCCCCCATTACTTTCATTTAACAAGAGAGCTGTGGAAAAGACAAATATGGGGGGGGGGGGAGTTAGAGTGAAACTCTTGCATAATGTTTAATTTCAAATCAAACAAACACATATTTATTGTGGAATTACTGAATTCCAGCCTCCCTGCTAGCTCTTAATGATGGAGAGGGGAAAATACAGATAGGTTTCCTGACCCCACAGAGCTTAAGTCTACCTAGATTCATAAGGTCGGGAACACAAAAGACGAACAGGTAATTACAAGGGTGGGGACGATGTTGGGGAAAGGGAACACACAGTAGGGATTCCACCTGGGAGTCCAGGGAAGACTTGAAGGCTGAGTAAAAGTAGGTAAGGAAAAGTGTCAGGAGGAGCAGAGAAGGACAGCAGTCTGGGATTACCTTGTGCAAAGGCTTGGGAGAGGTAAAAGAGTGTAAGAAATTTAAGGAAATGAAGAAAATCCAACATGTCTGGAATTCAGAGAAGAAGAAGGGAAGTAGAGAGAGATGAGACCACAGAGATGAGCAGGAATTAGATCTTAGAAGACACCATAAGCTAGGTGAGGAAGGCTGGTCTTGGTCTTAGCTTGGGGAAGAACCATAGAAAGATTTTAAAGGGGAGGATGGCATGACCAGATTTGAATTTTGAAAGTTAGTCTGCTTACAGCCTGCAGTAGGAGTTGGAAGGAAGCTGGAAGGAATGCAAAGAGCCTTCCAGGAAACAAGAAGAGCAAATAAGAGAGAATGATGATCTGGAACTCCTGCGGCTGTAGATCTGGGCAGAGGAGCACCGACTGAAGACATGTTTAGGGGAATATAGAGACAAGAAGCCTTGGCAATTGGTTCTATATAATGGGAGTGGGAAGCAAAGAGGCAAGATGACTCCCACAGTGTAAACTCATTGTCCTATTTTGCCATTTACTGAAAGAAGGAAATGCTGGTGAAGACTTGAGATGAAAGAAGAGCTCATTTGAGTTTGAGATGTCTCTGAGACAGCCATGCCAAGACGTATGTCTTCTGATTTTAGAAGTAATATGGTGTAGGTTTGATTATTTGGAAAAAGAAGAACAAGGAAAAGAAAGCAAAGATCATCTTTAACCCCCCTACCCAGAGACAGCTATAGTTCATGTATGTTTCTATAGCCTTATCTCTAAACCTGTACACACACACACACACACAATTAGGCTATCAACATACTATCTTGTAATCTGTTTATCCCTTTAACAATGAATCCTGGCCATTTTTATACATCATCATTTTTTCTACAATATTAATTTCAATGGCTGCATATGATCTCATTATATAAATCTGAAAATTGATTTAATCAATTCCTTTTTATAAAGTAAAAATATAAAAATATATTATGAGAGGACTTTCGGACAGTGAAACTACACTGTATGATACTATAATGGTAGATACATGTCATTATACTTTTTTCAAACCCCATAGATTGTACAACACCAAGAGTGAATTCTCATGTAAAGTATGGATTTTAGGTGACAATAATGTGTAGGTTCTTCAGTAGTACAAATGTATCACTCTGGTGCATACTGTTGATAGTGGGGAGGCTATGCATACATGAAGGCAGGGGCATATGGGGTATATCTGTACTTAATTTTGCTGTGAACCTAAAACTTCTTTTTAAAAAATAAAGTCAAATATATTTTGATGAGCACCTTTCTATATAAGATTGTTTGCACATTTTTGACTACTTCCTTGAGACAAATTTCAGTAAGTGGTATTGTATAGTCAAAGGGTATGCCCATTCAACAACTTGTTTGTGTTACCAAATCGCCCTGTAGAAAGTTTTTGGTAACTTACATTCTACTGAGAGAGTACATTTGAGCTGATTTTTGATCCCTGACTCAACATTGCCTGTATTGTGTTTCATTCCACAACTCCATTTACCCCATCATCAAAACAGTGCTGTAAAAACATTATTGGACGTTTCTGTCAACAGCATTCCTATTTTCTTAACCACAATATAGTACCAAGTTCATTTTGTCTTTTGATTACAGCTAGCTGCATCTCTGAGAAAATGTATGCCATGCTAATTTGTCTTTATTTAAAATTTCAAAGAAATTCCCACATGGATCCCAGATGTTGACCATTTAATACAAGAAGGTGTTTCCTCATTATACAAATATGGTATGTGTCCAAAATATTGGCATTGTTTAGTTTATGAATCACTTAAAATAACGACATCACAAAAAACAATGGTTCACGTGTGAGTCATAAATTAAACAATGCCAATTTTTTGATGTGCACCACATTTGTATAATAAGGAAGGAAACACCTTCTTGGATTAAATGGTCAACATCTGGAATCCATGTGAGGGCTTTAAAAAATTAGGGCTGCATATTCTTAAATTGTCCCAGTGTGGACAGAAATCCAAAATGGAGGAAACTTTTACAAAAATTTCCCTTCCCCAAATACTCTTGCAAGTAGTGCATCACATAATTGGTACAACACCTTAAGTCAAAGCAATGTAAGTCAAATTCCATTACAGGGAAAGCCAAGATAGCTTAAATTTCATTTTTGTTTTTCTAGATCTTTGGCTGTAATATTGTAGGGTACAGTTGTAGTGGGTTGAATAGTGGTTCTCAAAAAGATATGTCCTAACTCCTAGAACCTGTGAATGTGACCTTATTTGAAAAAAGGGTCTTTGCAGATGCAATTAAGTTAAGGATCTTGATATATGACCATTCTAGGCTTGGAGTCAGCTCTAAATTCAATGACAGGGGTCATTATAAGAGAAAAGCAGAGGGAAATTTGTGACACAGACACAAAGGAGAGAAGGCTATGTGAGTCAGAGCTAGAGGTTGGAGTCACACAGCCCAAGCCAAAGAACTCCTAGAGCCAAAAGAAGCTGGAAGGGGCAGCTTCCTAAAATCTTCCAAGGGACCACTACTCTACTGACATCTTGATTTTGGACTTTTGTCCTCCACAACTGTGAGAGAATAGATTTCTATTGCCTTAAGCCGTACAGTTTGTGATAATCTGTTATGGCTGCCCTAGGAAACTACAAAGGAAATTCATAGTAATAGGATTAGCTGTACCTTATGAATTAATTATATCACTTTATTTTATTCAAATTTTGTGCCCCTGATTTTTTGGCTTTTGATTAGCATCAAACACTTGATGACTCTGCTTTGGGCTTAAGTAACATCGAAGACTCCTTTTAACCTTGGAATGTTCTGATCCCAAAAGATTCTCCCTATAATTTCTGTTGCTCAAGCAACTTTGAGAATGTCCATACAGTTGTAGGAACTGGGGGATTCTGGACTAACTAGGCAAAGCAGTCTTATCATCTCAGCCTTCAAAACAATGACAAGATGCCAGACATCCAACAACTTGCTTGAATTTTGCACACATTGTGGACAATGAAACATACTTGAAAAAGCTAAACTGATATATCAATGTGACTGTAATAAAGCACAATTAATAAGAGAGGTAGAATATTGCCCTGCATTAATATGTTTGCTGCTGGCAATGTACTGAAATCCAAGTGTGTACACTCCCTTGGACTTTGGATGGAATATGTTTTCATAAACTTCATGGTGGCTTTTTGGAAGAGATTCTCCATTTGGTACAGGAGCCCCATGATCATTCTTTCCATGACCTGCCATCCGCTGGCCCCATCCCCTGGTCCACCTCAAGAAGTGAAGGAGTTAACAATGGAAAATTATGCAGGCATAATAAATAGTTTCAACATTTTTAATGGCATGGGAAAATGTTCTCTGTTAAAAGTGGAGTTAAAAAAAAAGCAGCAGGATAAACTGGATATATACTATGATTCAAATTTAGTCACACACACACACCTTTATATGCACATACATTCAAAGTGAAAATTTTTCACAAAAGAGCTAAATTGGCCATCTCAAAATGGTAGAATTACACATGAATTTTTGTTAGCTGTATTTTCCAGTGTGTTTCTTCATAATGAGCATATATAACTCTTACAACCAAAAATAAGAAAGTAACAGAACACAACTAATAGTTGGAAACTATGAACCATCTTCATGGGGCTAGTGCTACATTCTTAAAATATGCTTATTCCAGAGATGGTTTGTAAAAGATGTAAATTCTGCAAAATTTTCTTATGTATTAAGAATACTCATCATCCTGACTTCCCCTCACTTCTGCTATTCGCTTTTCCTTCACTGTTCTTACCCGCCATGGGTACAAGTTTATTTGAGAAGGTAGAAAGACAAAAGTAGACAGTAGGTTGCACTATGAACAAAAGAATAATGAATTCTTCCCTTGGACTCTGACTCCTCTTGGGACCAGTGTGGCCTAAATGGAGGAGAGACAGCGCGAATACCAACAATGCCAAGTAGTTTGTATTTTTCTGAATAGTGGAGCACTTCATAAACTTCACTCGCCCAACTGCAAATGGAGAGATAGGGTTTTGGAGGATGTTAAGATTATTGTTTGGTCCAAATTTACTGGACCCAGGTACCAACAGCATGGAATACATCAAAATATTATTTGGCAAGACTAAGTCTACATTTCTTGCGGGCAGGGACCATATTCTCCCTCACATTTGCTTACATAAAGCCTAGGACAGTGCCTCACAAAGAGTACCCAGTAAGTGTTGAAATTCAGAAAGAAAATGACTGCAGAGGCAGTGTCTAACAAGTTTATGAACACAATGGAATAAACTCTGCTGTATTTTTAATTTTTTTTTAATGTTTATTCTTGAGAGAGACAGAGCATGGGTGGGGGAAGAGCAGAGAGAGGGAGACACAGAATCTGAAGCAGTCTCCAGGTTCTGAACTGTCAGCACAGAGCCAGACGAGGAGCTTGAACTCACAAACTGGGAGATCATGCATGACCTGAGCCGAAGTTGGACGCTCAACCGACAGAGCCACCCAGGCGCCCCAACTCTGCTGTATTAAATGCCAACAGAGGTTGATGAAGTTACTCATCATGAGGGGTAGGTCATGAACATGTTGGGGAGTATGCAGCTTTAAAAAAAATGCATCAGAATGTGGAATGAAAGGGACCAGAAAAGACATGGGTGGCTTGAACAAGCATATTTAATTATGACTTTATATTTGATAATAACTTTGAGACTGTGCATGTGAGTGGGTGGGGGGAGGGGCAGAGAGAGAATCCCAAGCAGGCTCCATGCTCAGTGTGGGGGCCCGATGCAGGGATTGATCCCACGTCCTTGGGATCATGACCTGAGCTGAATTCAAGAGTCAGATGCTTCACTGAGCCACCAGACACCCCAATTATGACTATATTTGAAAAGTGAGAGGCGCTTGGGTGGCTCAGTCAGTGAAGCATTCGACTTTGGCTCAGGTCATGATTTCACAGTTCGTGAATTTGAGCCTCACATTGGACTCTGTGTTGACAACTCAGAGCCTGGAGCCTGCTTTGGATTCTGTCTCTCTCTCTCTCTGCCCCTCCCCTGCTTGCAATATTTCTCAAAAATAAACAAACATTAAAAAAATAAAATAAAAAAAGTGAAAAGCATGTATAATGATTCTCAGGGTGGGGGGGCGGGGAGTGGGAGGTATGGATGCTGAATATATGAGGTATATGCCCAAATCTGAGCACATGCCCAAAACTTGTTGGAAGGTATGGCATGTTCATATATATGGATTTTTAAAGTTTGAGAACCACTGGACTAAACAATTGTGTTCCCCAGTGAACCCACATCAGTACTAAGGAAATAGAATTGCCATTTCTACATCAATTATCACGGCCTTCACTGTCACCAGATCCAGTGACCATTCCTAACCTGCTTATATACTTCCAATCCTTGATATTCAGGTTTATAAAATATGTATCTTCATAAAAGCTAGAGGATGATGCTCACCGCCTTTTCTTCTCATCTGCCTAAAATCCATTTTACAATTTCTTCTAAAAATTTTAAGATACCTTTGCCTCCAGGCTTCTCTGTCTCTGGTTCTTATGAGAGCAGTATTTGTCTGGAAAGCAGACAACAAATATACTAATATGTGATCACAAGGAGAAAGGAGTCTGCATCTAGAGAACAGAGGAAAATACACATATAAGTATTTTAAGTGGAGGGAGGTGGAGTAGGTAGAGGAGAGTTGACAGAGAAGAAATTAAGAGAGAAGGGAGGGGCACCTGGGTGGCTCCGTTGAGCATTGGACTCTTGATTTTGGCTCAGGTCATGATCTCACAGTTCATGGGATCAAGCGCTGCATCAGGCTCCATGCTGACAGCTTAAAGCCTGCTTGGGATTCTCTCTCTCTCCCTCTCTCTCTCTGCCCCTCTCCCACTCATGCTCTCTTTCTCTCTCCCAAAATAAATAAATAAACCTTAGAATAAAAGAGAGAGAAAGGGAGATACTTGCAATTAGAATATCAAGCTCAGTGGTTCTGTCCAGTAATTCAGGTAAGTAAAGGCAAAGTAAGAGGCATATATGTATGTGCACCATGTGTGTATGTTTGTGTGTGTTTTCTAAGCATCCCTAATATAGTCATCTAAAGTATACCTTTCCTAAGCCTTGATACTAGAAACCAATTAAAATATTTATCTGTATATTTGAATATCAGGCCAACCTTGCAGAGAAGAGCCTCTGCTGAGCCTCAGAGCTTGGGGTGAAACCCTGGGGGAAGATCATCTAAGCACCAATTAACCCACATCTAACACCTGGGTCATAAGATGGCCATGAAGCAGATTGCTCTCATTTGATCTTCAAGTTATCCTCCAGAACCATTAACCATAGGTAAGCACTTCATAATTTTTAGCCATGAATGATAAGAAAAAAAAAAAAAAACATTTTCATTTCACTTAAACACTCCTATGGGACTATTGTCTATAGAGGCTTGATAGTTGAAGGTTTCTGCAATTCTTTACTTTCCTCAAACTTCAAAGTTAACAGAGAAGAGAATACCAGAAAGAAAACCATTCCCCAAGTAAGAGATCATAAAGTACAAAATGCTTCTGAATTTCTTTAATAAATCTTACTGTAATCCCCAAAACGTATGTCTTACAATGCATCCCATAAACTTGTGAATACATTCTACAGTGGTATGCACCCCCATATGGTTGGTAAGATCTCAAGATTTGAAACCTGATGGCCAGGGTCCAAACTCTATTCATTAACCTCATGACCTAGGGCCATCACCCTAACCACACTGCCTTCGTCCTGTCCCTTCTTCCTCATCTGGGCAACAGGAATGTTGGCAGTAACAGTGCCTACTTCCTAGGACTATTGTCATGAGGACTGTCATGAATTAATCCACCTTAATAGGCTTAGCACACTCTCTAGAGCATAAAAAAGGACCCAATATATGTAAACGAGGTTAACATTATACAAAGGAAAGAAACAATACTATAAATCATTTAAAGACGAGTTTTAAGTTTTAAATTGTTGTCAGCAGATCCCTGCTCCTACTTCCCATAGAGACACTGAGACAAGCTTCTTCTGAGAGGACTTTTAAGTAAAACATCTAGAGATAAAGACACAGGCTAGCATACCCCAATTCAAATTATGTTCACACAAAATAATTTCTTGATGCTGACTGAAACTGTTGTCTTCTAAGACATTACCTTCTTTAAGCCCGAAAGCCTCAAAGTCTATAACTAGGAATGTAAGCAAATTAGAAGCCACTTTCTTTACACAGATTTCTCACTAACAAAATTCCACATCATGAACTTCTAATAATGTTTCTTGTCCACAGATTAATAATAACCAAGTTCAAAACCACATCATTTCCTTTTTCTGCCTCATTTCCTTCAAAGTGAAACATAATTCTTTCTTGGACCTAGAATAAAAATTTCCAGATTAACTAAGCAAATCGTTACCAGAAATGCAATTTTATAATACTACTATTTCAGGATACTCAAAACACATAAAACATCTGTGTGGTGTCTGTTAATACACAAAAATAACCTAAAAATGTGGTGTATACCACCTAAGTGGAAAATTGAGTCTATAACTAGAAGTGCAAACAGAAATCCACTCTAGAATCCATCAGTATTGTGTTTTGAAGTTCAGTTGGGAACATTTTAAGAACTGTGACACTTCCTTAAATCTTGGCCAGAGGTCAAAAACTGCTTGGCATGGATGTTTCATGTGCCCAACACAGTATTTTTTAAATTATTAAACTCAAATATTTTTAGGTGGGCCATGCCCTTTATTCACTCATAGGCCCTTAAGGGCATTTTGTTTTGCAAACCTTAACTAAAGCCCATCCTTACAGAGAAGAGATCAAAAGATAACTGTTAGTTTAATGGGTAACTCACTGATGTCCTAATAAAGGCCAGAGACTTGGAAAATTAAGGGTACTAACAGTATCATTCAGAAATTCTTATAGTTTGCTTGTTGCGTTAATTTTAAGTATATGCTTGCGGTGTATGTACCTAACAGTGGCTTATTTGATTAGGACAGCTGAGCTGAATTGTTAAAATTCGATAGCTAGATTCTAAAAGAAACCAGAAAATAGAGAATTTTTAAAAACATGTCCCTGTGATATGAAAATTTGGGCTAAAATCCAAATTTTACATTGTTTTCAAGAAATTAATCGCATTCAGTCAACAGTTGGTTTTTCCTCAAATAAAAGGAAATGAATTTGCTTGATGCAATATTTAAAGAGGAACTAGCTCCTACTGATGCATTTCCATGAATATTTATATATATACACACATAGAGACACGCACGTATATACACGCACTCAGAGTAGGGACTGAGCCCAACTATATAACTCTCAATTCTTTTCAGTTCCATTGTACTCTCTGGGAGATTCTATTCCACTTACAAATTAAAAATTAAGCCTGAGTCTGGGAGCCAAACAAGAGAACACTGGAGAGGACTTCCTAAAGCATTAGTTCGTGCATCACTCCAAAGATATTATGTTTTAGGCACTGATGAGGCACAAGCTAGCTGGCTTTAGAGTCAAAATATTATTAGTTAGGCGCCCTTTTCAAATTAACAAGGAGGAAGGCTTCCATTCAGACAGCCCCAGTAAGCACACCCTTGTCTCCAGCTTCTTCAGAACACAAATACAAGGCACCCTGAAGTGAATTTGCTTCTGGGGGCCGTGCGCCTGAACTCTCCTGGATCAGTCTTTCTGAAGGTTCTGGCGAATTCTCCCTCCATCTTGGACTTGAGTGCTGTTGGGAGACTTCCCAGAGCGAAGGACATGGAGAAGGGAACCCCAGAGCAGACCGCGAGAGGGGATCCTCTTGAAGGCCTACTTCTTGGATACACCTGTTGGAAAGCACTTCTTTCTCTTTGGAATTCCGCCATTTCATTCTTCTGTTCTGAAACCAAATTTTCACCTATTGACAAAATAATTGGACAAAACGATCACTTATTCCATGTTACTTCACTTCAGTATTTTAAACTATAATTTCTCCTAGTATACCCTTCTATGAAATACCTTATTATGACAGCCAGCCTAGCAAAGTCCTTATCACTTTTCACTGGGCTCCTTCAAAAATATCTGAGAAATTACTTTAGCATAATATCCACACACTTATGAAACAAAACGACTGTGATAAATTGGTTACATCCTACAAGTATGACGTCTGATTTAACTCTCAATAGTTTAAAACATCATTTAGGCAATGCTAATTTATTTATAAAAAGGAAATGCCATTGACTAGTAATAATGTTTATTTTGTGCCAGGTGTCAAGGCATGCATGTTACGCCGTATACATAACTTAATCCTCACGGTGAATGCAAGAAGTCCTCATTTCACACGTATGAAAACTGGGGTTCAGAGTGATAAACCAGTTCAAAGTCATAGAGCTAGTAAAATGGAAGCACTTAGAACAGAATCCATGACTGTGCTACTCCAGTGCCCAGGCTCTTATAACATTTAGATTTCATCAGGAACTTCTAGAAAACTAAATTAAGAATACATTTTATAATGTTTTGATCAATTCCAGGCTTTATACAGTTTCCAAGTTTGATTACTCTAAGGATTTATCAAACTTGAAGAATTAGGCTCAATAAACAGCAACTAGTTGTTGTACTTATAATAGTGGTTTCTAATTTGAGCCGTATTCCACCTCACCCTACCGGAGTCTGTCTTTACTACTAACTTCTGTCTTTATCTGCTACATAGTCAACTGTGCCTGGTCAGAAAACTTCACAACAGGTTTCCTGGCATCTCAAAAATCCAATCACATTATTTTCCTGAGCATTACACTGCATCTTTACATGAACAATTTAGTGGATTTCTATTTTTAAAACAAAAACTAGAAAATTCTACATAAAAAAAAAATCATTGAAGTATTACCAAGTATTTCTCCCAATGAAGGAAAAAATTGAGATGGTCTTTTCAGATTGGGAAAACAATTTCTTCATTCTTTCAACCTGACTGGCAATTTCAAAATGGCTACAAAGAACCTGACCCCAGGCAAGTGAGTCCAAAAGACTGCCATCTCAGTTACAATCCTGTGGTTAAGGCTTTTCATAAGAAAACAGTACTAATGTGTACATACCAGAGCATTTGGTTCTATTCATGAACTCATTTATTATTTGTGGTGAGCATTTACTCCTAGAAAGCCTGCCAAGTATTTCTAGTGGGCTTTCACTAAGACATTTATTTGTGCCCACTGGTGCCACATTCATTATTTTCTTTTTCCCGTCGCTTTTCTGCATATCAAGAGTTGTTTCTGGGTGATATCTCAGTGGAAAAAAAAAAATCAAAAAAGTTCCTTCACAATCAACAGTATTGAAACAAAGGTACATATTTGGGGAAAATCATAAATGAAAAGTTCTACCTCTCAACAAATACAAAAACAACTTCCAAATGGATTAAACAGCTAAACACAGAAACAAAAGTATAAAAGTTTTAGAAAAAACTAGAAGATATCATCACAGTCATGGAGAGATGAATTTTTTTTTAAGCATGACATAAAACATTAAGGCCACAAAAGAAAAAAAATAGAGTTGACAATATAAAAATGAGAAATTTCTGTGTAAATAAAGATACCACAAACATGAAAAAGCCACAAACTACTTTAAAGAATTAAAACCAGAGACTCAAAGAGATATTTGTGATCCATGTTCATGCATTATTCATAATAGCCAAAAGGCAGAAGCTACCAAAATGTCCACTGATGGGTGAATGCATAAACAAATGTGGTATATCCATACAATGGAATATTATTCAGCTTTAAAAGGTAAGGAAATTCTGACACGTGCTACAACATGGATGAACCCTGAAGATACGCTAAGTGAAATCAACCAATCACAAAAGGACAAATACAAATGATTCATTTTAAAGTACCTAGAACAGTCAAATCATAGGGACAGAAAGTGGTGGTTGCTAGGGGCTAGAGTGAGGGAGAAATGGGGAGTCACTGCATAATGGATACAGAGTTTCAGTTTTACAAGATGAAAAAAGTTCTGGAGACTGAAGGTAGTCATGACTGTGCAACAAAAAGAACTAAGTACCTGATGCCACTAAACTGTACCCTCAAAAAAGGTTAAAATGGTAAATTTTATGTTATGTATATTTTGCCACAATGAAAGAAACCACCAACTTGGAGAGTCTGCAATGGCTGTAACAAGAAAATGTCACTAACTATAATATTCCAACTATTTTGATAACAGCTACAATAACTGCTACAAATAATACAGATAACAGCTAAAAAGTGGGAGCAATCCAAACACCCACGATGAAGATGGATAAACTGTGGTAAACCGTGTGATGGAATACTACACAGCCATGAGAACCGATGAGCTACTACTGCTTGCAAACATGTGAATGAATCTCACAAACATAATATTAAGGAAAAGAAGCCATATACCATAGAATTTGTACCAAATGATTCTGTTTATATAAACTACCCCCAAATAGGCAAAACTAATCTATGTTGTTAGAAGCCATGATAGTGGGTAGTCTCAGAAAAGGAAACAGTAACCGGGAGGGAATCTGCAAGGGACTACTGGCCTGGTGATAGGGTTCTACTGCTTGATCTGGGTGGTGGTAACACAGATTATTTGTCCTCTCCTTCAGAAAATCAAGATACATGTAGGGAATAATCCCATTTATATATCTATATTTATATATATCTATATTTATATATATTTATATTTATAAATATATTTATATTATTTATAATAAAATATTTTATGTTATTTAATTATTATTTATTTATTATGTATTTATTTTATTATATAATATTATTTATATAAAATATATTTATTTATTTATATTATATATATTTTTATATATTTATAAATATATAGATGGGATATATATATGTATATATATAAATGTATATATTTCCTAGGGAAAGGAAACAGTTAAGGAAAAACACATACACATGCACACACAATTCTGGGTCTCAATTCTAAGTCCCTATTATAAAATCAAAGTAGATTCCTCATAGGGTCCCTGTGAGGATAAATGACATCAAATGTAAGGACACATGGTAATCATGGTGCATTTGTGTTCATTTATTTTAAAGATAAAGAAAATACATGGTTCATCAAAGAAATTAAAACAAGAGCCATTTATAAATGACAGTAGTAAATGAAGGAGTTGGGTTGGAAAGGGAGGAGATGAGTTTTCATTTTTAACTTTACCAATTTCCCCTTTGTTTGAAATGCCATGTGTTAATTGTGTAATTAGATGTATATGCAAATAAGAAAATGTGAAATTACTTCTGAGATGTTCACCAAATTCAGTGACATAAAAAGTATTCATTCCTCAGGCACTTGAATTTTAAAAACAATACAGTCAACTATGTAACACTATACACCTGTGAATGAGAACTAGACGATAACATACAAACAAGGAAAACAGTTTGTTTTCTTGGAATGGACAGATTATGGTCATCCCCTCGTAAATATTCTCTGATATGCCTGCTGCATCCCCTTTCCAATAGTCTGTTCTTAAGAAGATGATATGTACTGGGGTGCCTGGGTGGCTCAGTCAGTTGGGGGTCCAACCGACTCAACTTTGGCTCAGGTCAGGATCTCACGGTTCTCAATGTGCAAATCCCACACTGGGCTTTGCACAGATAGCGCAGAGCCTGCTTTTAATTCTCTGCCTCCCTCTTTCTCTCTGCCCCTCCCCGCTAGTGCTCGCACTCTCCCTCTCTCTCTCTCAAAAATAGATAAGCACTAAAAAATTAAAAAAAAAAAAAAAGATGACATGTACTATCAAAGATGTTCACATGGTCTCAGAGCACTGTGAGATCAAACCTAGCCACGTTTCCTGTTTTAACACTTACTTCAAGTTCTGACTCAACCTCCCCAACCTGCACAGTTTCTCCCCTCTAACTCTGGAGACTTTTATCCATATCAGTGAGACACAGGTGGGTCCTACTGAGCTTCTGTGCCTCCTTAGGCCCAACGATTCCTCTAAGGATGAGACAGTTCCATCGCTAGACTCCCCAGGGGTATAGGGACCAGTCATACGGCTGTCCTCCCGAGACACGGAGATTAACATAAGGCTCCAGAGAGATACGTAACTTTGAGGACCACTGACCTAGCTCCTTTATTTGGCAGTATATCTAACCTTCCAGGTGATGTCTCCTATGTTATTGTCTCATAACATAGGAGACAATATTATCTAACTGTTATTATCTAACTGTTCATGACCTTCTGCTTCATTTTTCCAGCTGCTCATATAAATTCCTGAGTACGAAGAGTGTATCTCAGTCAGTCCTTATCAACACTCCTTGCTGCCCACTTCGCACAGTGTCTTGCACGCAGCTGATTTATCTATCACATACCCAGAATGGCTCAGTGACATAGAGTTCCTACATTTGTCCCTGTTTTTGAAGTGAGAAACTGAGGCACAGAGCAGTCAATTAAGGTTAGGGACTCATTAGTATCACACAGTGAGGAAAGCACAGACTGGAGGATCCAGGCCAATTACACTCTACCACACCACGTAATGCTTCCTACAACTAGAAGCAGTTGGGCGTGGGGGTAGGGACAGATCACTTCCCTAGGGAAAGGAAGCAGTTAAAGAGAAAGAAAGAAAGGTTAAGGAGAGTTTCATCCAAAAATAACTGGTTTAATAAAATCCAAAGTTAGAAACCAGGTCATTTGTACCGAGGGAAGAACAGGTGAGCACAGTGGTTAACACAGAGACTGTGCTAACAACTTCAGTGCCTTGAAGCTAATTCAAAAAATCCAGGTGGATTGTAGCCTTGCATCACAAAAGCCAGCTTGGCAGATGGACTACCTGCTACATTTCAACTGCTGCCATCCCTCTTAGTCAAGTGCCTTGTGCAGTGAACATGCGGCACAACCATGCAGGATAGCACCAGGTGAAGGAGAACACAACTCCAGAGTCAGGTAACCTGGGGTGAGAGCCCAATTCCCAAGCAGCTTCACTACGTGACATCAGACCTATCTGTGTTCACTTCTCTACATTTTCTCATCTAGAAAATGAGAATGATTACAGTGCTTATTTCACATGGTGATTATAAAATGATTAAATAGTCCAATACTAGTGGCTTAATGTACAAGAAAGGTTTGTAAGTGTTGCAACTATGAAACTACTTTACTGTGCTTGACATAAGCCCAAAATGCAGAATAATGAGATCTAGTTAGAGATATTTATGAGTCACACATTTGGGACTGGATTTGGGATTGGAAATGAAGAAAAAGACGGGAAAACAGTTCCTGCTTTTGTAGAACATTACGTAGTCTACTCTGAAACCAGAGCAAACAATTAACGATACAAAGGCCACATCCTTAGTGTTTCTCTTCATTTAGGAAGATTTAAGCATGCAAAAACCTAGACCTCTCAGCAAATGGACCTATTTCCAAATAGGAATTGTGATATGTATTTCCACCCACTAAAAAATTGCGAAAATCATTTCAATAGCACTTTAGGGTCCAGCACCATACCTAGTACAACAGATATTTGCCAAACGCATGGGTTTCATTGTATTCCTTCAGAAATCAGGAGCAGTGGACATCTTCCTGCTCATTAGTACCTGTGATTCCTTTAGTCCCAAGCTGATGGCAAGTTTCTTTCGGTCTGTTTTGCTGATATATTTCTGCTTCTGAAACATTTTCTCCAGAGCCTTTCTCTGATCCTCAGAAAAAACAGCTCTTCTTAAAATACCCCGCCGAGCTTTGGAGTTCGAGTCCTGGGTCAGGAGGGACAGCACATTCTCTTCTCCTAGAGGGGGAAAACATATACAAAACCTGGTTAGCTTTATTAGTAAGGAGAAGTCAGTCTGCCTTTCCCAGGACAGCATCTTCCTTCTCTGTACTATGGCCAAACACTCTTATCTCTGAACTCTGCACACTTTGAGCAGTGCTTCTTCCATGTTTTTGGTCATGGACTCCATTGAGAATCTGATAAATGCCCTTCGCTCCCCAATGAGATAAAAGTACATCTGCTCGCCCTCCCAATTTGGGTGCCACATTAGAAAGTCCATGGTCCCATGGGGTGCCTGGGTGGCTCAGTTGGTTAAGTGTCTGACTTCAACTCAGGTCATGATCTCATGGTTCATGAGTTTGAGTCCCGCATTGGGCTCTGTGCTGACAGCTCAGAGCCTAGAGCCTGCTTCAGATTCTGTTTCCCTCTCTCTCTGTGCCGCCCCCCCCCCACTCATGCTCTCTCTCTCTCTCTCTCAAAAATAAACATTAAAAATTTTTTAATTTTTCTCTACTTCTTCATTTATTTATTCATTTGTTTTCTCTCTCAACAAAGTTTGAACACTTACCATATGCCAGGCCGTCTGCTCAATGCTACACATTGAGAAACAAGATAAATATATTTTATTATATGCATTACCTGTAAGATTTAGTGGAAGGCATTTATTTTTATTTATTTTATTTTTAACTTTTTAATACTACTTATTTTGCAATAAAATAAATAGCTTTTGAATTTTCAGTATTGTTCTTTTCTTCCTTTTTTTTTTTTTTTTCCAGAGAGAGCGCACGCAAGCAGTAGAGGGAGAGAAATTCTTCATCAGGTTCCACCGGGAGGGCCTAGCATGGCCCAATGCAGGGTTCGATTTCATGACCCTGAGATCATGACCTGAGCTGAAACAAGAGATGGATGTTCAACCGAATGAGCCACCCAGGTGCCCCTGGAAGTCATTTACTCAACTAGCATCACAAATGTGAGGATGTATTCCTAAGGAGGCTGCCTTGGGAGCACAAAGCAAGGGTCTGATCTTAATCTGGGATGTCAAGGAAAGCTTACAGGAGTCAGAGATGTTCAATCTGAGAAAGGAAGTTTGGAAGACCCCCAATCACCACCACTCCCCAATCCAAGTGATCATCAACTCCTTCAGGTCAGAGATATTTACTACTTTTTCTGCCTTTTGCACAACTGGTTCCCACCCTCTGAGAGTTTCCTTCATCATTCACCATTTATTCATTCATTTGGCTTTCCAGCTGTGATAGGCAGAACAATGGCCTTCCCAAAGATTACATACTATGTATGTTCCCTAGAACCTGTAAATATGTCATATTACATTACAAGGGAAAAGTAAGGTTCCAAGTGTAGTATCAGTTGCTAATCAACTGACCTTGAGATTACAAGACATCCTGGGGTATTCTAGGGTATCCAGGTGGGCCTAATGTGATCACAAGGGTCCTTATGAGTGGAAGAAGGAGAAAAACAAGGAAGTCATAGTCAGAGATTTACTCTCCCTGATGCTACACTCTTGCTTTGAAGACGAAGGAAGTGGCCACAAACCAAGAAATGCAGACGGCCACTAGAAACAGGGAAAGGCAAGAAACAAATTCTCCCCAAGAGCCTCCAGAAGGAACACAGCCCTGCTGACACTTGATTTTAGTCCAGTGAGACCCATTTAAGGCTACTGAACCCCATAAATATAAGATAATAAGCTTCTATTGTTTTAAGACAGGAGATTTGCAGAAATTTGTTACCACAGCAGAAGGACACTGATACCTGGTATCAGACTAACTGAGCTTATTTGAGGAAACCAGACACAGCACATGGTCCCTGCCCTTAAGGAGCTCACCTTCTCATGGGAGGACTAACACATGAACACCACAGCAGAATATAAGCACCAGGGGAGCAGGGACTCCAGTTTATGGCTATAGCTGGTATGCATTCTGGTGCTTAATAATTATTTCTTTAAAAATTTTTTAAAATATTTGTTTATTTCTGAAAGAGAGAGAGACAGAGTGTGATTGGGGAAGGGACAGAGAGAGAGAGGGAGAAACAGAATCTGAAGCAGGCTCCAGACTCTGAGCTGTCAGCACACAGCCTGATGCAGGGCTCGAACTCATGAGCCGTGAGATTATGACCTGAGCCAGAGTCAGATGCTCCACAGACTGAGCCACCCAGGAACCCCAAAAATTACATCTAAATAAAAAAGCAAATGAATGCCTTAAGCCCCAGAATAGAATGCTCTATGAAATTCTCTGGTATCACAAAGGAGGAAGTAATTAGTTCAGAGAAAGCAGGTTGAGCCAAGTCTAAAAGAACAATCCAGTTCAAGAGAGAAAGAACCAAGGCCAACCTAAGCAGAGTGACTGCATGTCTAAAAGCACTAAGGCACACCTATAAATACAGAGAACAAACTGATGGTTGCCAGAGGGGAGAGGGGTGAAGGGCTGGGCAAAATGAGTTAAGGGGAGTAGGTAATACAGGCTTCCAGTTACGGAATGAGTAAATTATGAAAATAAAAGGCACAGCACAAGGAATATAGTCAATGATATTGTAATAGTAATGTATCGGGACAGATGGTAGCTATACTTGTGGCAAACACAACATAATGTATAAACTTGTTGAATCACTGTGTTATACACCTGAAACTAATATAACCTTGTGTGTCAACTACACTCAACATTTTTCTAAAAAGCATTAAGGCATGAAGGAATAAAGTTTATCTGAGGAAAAGTAAACAGCCTTCAAGGCTGGGGAAAGGCATGAAGCAGCAGGTGCAAGCTGGCACCCTTATCCAGCCTGCAGATGGGCTTTGCTGGTCTTAGAATTCTGATTGAGCTGTCCACATTTCACAACTAGGAGATTTCATGTGAAGTCCAGGTTTCTGACATCTCTTCAAAGGGAACCACACTATGCTCACCTTCCCAGAAAGTAAAGAGCTACCAGAGAACGCAGCAGGTGCCCCCTCTTGATGGAACATGTGGCCCCCAGTCTGTCACAGCCTCACCCAGCTTACCAGGCTCTTGAAGACATTTGGACCTTTGACATAGAGATTAGAGTGGAATGGGGCCAGATCATAGAGGATTATAAGAGTCTGGGACATTATCCAACAGTAGTGAAAATCAAGAGGAGATGTTTAATCAGGGTGTGACATGATAATAATAAACACACAGTACTCTGTACCATTATATTTACTCTGTGTTAAGCCACTGACACACATTAATTCATTTAATCCTCCCAACCTATGCCATCAACATTACATACTATTATTTTCCCCATTTTACAGATGAATAAAGTGAAGATCAGATAGTTTAAAAAACTTTGTCCAAGGGCACATGACTAGGGTTTCAAACCCAAAACAACTCATTTCAAAACAAAGGCTCCCAACCCTACACAATATATTCTAACACAATGTGACTTATATTTTAGGAAACAAGTGTCAACAAATGAATAAATCTTGTCAAATCTCCTTCTGCAATATGATACTTCCTTTCCTATTGGCTAAAAGATTGCAGATCATCTCCCAATGTGTCTCTCAGCCCTGGTTTATATCTCATTCTGGTTCCTCCTCACATTGCTAGAAGGACCACTGGCCTCTCCCTCTTTCCTTCCAGCTCTGTTACACTTGCATCTCCTTAGAAATGCCATAGCTTCTGGGATGTAATCCAGCCTCATTCTTTGCAAAGGTCTGCTTTTACTGATGCTCTATCCATCCATTCTATCATGAGATCTTGGTTAGTTTTCCATCTAGAGCATCATTTCCTTCTTTTGCCTGTCACATGCCAAGGCCATATCTTGAAGTCATGTTTTGACAACTGCATTCACTATTTCTTTATCAAAGATTTAAGTAGCTTTATGAACTCTTGGTCAATAAAGAAAATATATCTCAATATGTTCTTTTTCTAAATGCTCTTCTCTGAATTTTTCTTGGTATAGAGACTATGGAATTGGCCCTCCTGCCACAGGGACTCAACTGTTGGGATGATGTCTCTCCAGCACAAAGGACTTTGAAATATAAGACAGAGAAGAACTGGGCTTGGATCACTGCACTTACCTGTATGACTTAAAGCAAGTCACTCAGCTTCTTTCAGCTTATCTTACAGGGTTGCTCTAAGGATTTGATGACATAATACAAGAAAATTTCAGTGCCTAGCCCACAGTAAGTATCCCACAAATCTACCCACTTCCATTTGTTAGATTTCATTTGATTCTTTCTCTTAAAGTTTATTTATTTGGGGGGGGGAGGGTCGGGGGGGAGCACAGAGAGAGGGAGACAGAGAATCCCAAGCAGGCTCTGTGCTGTCAGCACACAGCCCAATGCAGGGCTCGAACTCACAAACCATGACCTGAACTGAAATCAAGTCAGATGCTTAACTGACTGAGGCACCAGGTGCCCCAGATTTCATTTGATTCTTCTAAGAACCATATGGCACAGACATCCTCTGTATAGATGAAGAGGACCTTGTGAATCAAAATTCTTGGCTCCTTCCTCTGGCCCACACTGTTTCTTTACTCAGATGTTACAACATGTCAAAATGGAAGGGAGGAAACACTTATAAAAGCCAAAGTTCCTGTCTGTGACTAGAGGCTTCTGACCCCTGTCCTGGGCCTGTCTGTGAGCCTGACTACATGGTATCTCCCATACAGCCTAATAACTGTGTCCTCAAATTTAGCATGCCCTATCACTTGATTTTTTGATTCTGGCATTTTTAATTTGTTAAGGTATATAATCTATCATTATAATAGCCATATGTATTAAAAATTGGGGGAAAAACTAAATATGCAAAGGTAAAGAAATGTATATGTATATTATACTATATCCACTTGGTAAAATTATTTAAAGAACTATGAAGATCAAGCAGCAGCAAAGAAAATCTGCTTTAATGCGTATGATAAGATCCATACTATGCTTACAACTAGATTAAAATGCAGGGAAAAAAAAGACTGAAAAAGCAAAAATAAATACTAAAATAGAGTACTGTACAGTTATGGACAAATAATTCATATCTATTCTGCGTTTTAAGTGTGGTCCTATTTTCTAAGGAAAACAAGCAAACACTATGGCAACCTTTTTGGGAATAATCTGGTGGAGTGATTGAGATGTCACTGAGTGACAAGTGAAGATGAATCCAATCCATCCTTCAGGTGCTCACAGTTGATAAGTGAAGATCAATCCATCCTTCAGGTGCTCACAGTTGATAAGGAGAGGTCCAAGAAATATACAGACAGCCACAACACAGTGAGATAAATAACCACAGACCACAGCAGAGAAAGTATTTAAGAGCCAGATGAGAAGCCACTTAGACTTGGAAGCTAACAGAGTAAGTCCTGAGAGAGAGGAACAGCTAGAAGAATAGCAATTCCTCTTGCTGGCAGCCTAGACAAAGGCAGGCAGAGCAGAGGGATTAGCATTTGCAGACTCACAAGTGAGAGGAGGACATGGCAAAACACGGTGGATCTGGAATCTCACACAGCTTGGTATCTCCAGATTGTGGGGTATGAATGGCAGAAACACAGGCGATAGCTAGATAGGTATATTAGGGCCCTGGTGGGGGCAGGGGGAAGGTTTTGCCTGAAAGAAGTTTATGCTGTAACTTACCCTAGAGGAAAGCCTTTCAAGGAGCACCTAAAATGCTGCTACTCAGCACTGTAGAAAGGCCTGTATTTTCTGAGCTAATAAAACTTTTCATATCTATGGGGAAATGCACAGCAAATTTATGGACCTACAAGCCTAATTTTTAAAAATCTACATACATTTTTTTCTAAGCAGAGATTTTATAAGTAAGGACCATGATTCTCCCCCCTTTAGCCCCTTCTTCACCAAGGTCTACAAGTGTAAATAAAACAATGGGGTAACACATTTCAATATCCCTAAAACTTTTATTAGAAACTCATAGGTTTTCCTATAGAACTATTTTCAAGTAAAGACAAAGAAGATTCCCATTGAGAAAATCTACAAATATATTATTCTCTCCAATGTGGTAAATACTAACATTTTGGAAGTCATGGACCCAAACCAGACTCAATCTCTGAGAAATCTGGAGTGGTTATGAAGGTCAAAGGGTTAACTCCTGGACCTGGCACCCTACAGACCTACAGTGAATATGATACAACTAATGAACAAGCAAAAAAATACAGCAACGATAAAGACTATGACATTCTTCCTTTCTTTGCTACTACCTGGTTTCTCTTAGCACTCCTCTCAATACACAAATCCTGCTGGTTTTCATTAGGTGATATGCCTTAGGTTCCTACTAAAACAGTATTTATGATAAGATGCTACTTATACCGTTGATGCTCTTTTCCATGTCTCCCCACAGTCTTTTATGGGCTCTCTCTGGATCTAACCATAAACCACACCATGGAACCTACACCACCTCCATTCCTTCTAAGCCTATGAATATGTGCTCAAGTCTCTGCCTGCAAAACAAACATACAGACTTTAAGAACTTGTTGGTGACTCAAAATTCTTTCAGAAACTACTAAACTGTTATAAGCAACAAACACCTAGTAGAACTATGTCTAAACTCATGACAAATGTCTGACTTGTATGGAAACTTCCAGGTGATGATAAATTAAATAAATAATATAATATAATATAATATAATATAATATAAAAATAAAAATAAGCAGATATAGAGTTTAAGACACATAGAAAAGAGGCTTTAAAGGCCAGGGCCACCAATTCAATGTGCTACAGACTCTACCAATTTGGGAATATCACTATTTAAAATGTGGCTTCCATATACATGGGGCTCAACAAGTACTACTGTTATGTGCTCAGTACATACAGCATGTCATGTCATCTTTACAACAATCCCCAGAGGGAGGTATTACCATCCTAATTTTCCACAGGAAAAAAACTAAGGTGCCAGAAAGTTAGGCTGTGCACTTGAAGTCAGTGAGACCAATCAATATTCTTTAAAATTATACCAAAGACTGTCAAAGTTATGAGTAGGCAAAGAGGTAAGGAGGTGAGAAGAGTCAGATTAAAGCAGCAGAGTGACCTAGGATAGAAAGTTTCACAGGTGTGATTCCCTGGATCCTAAAATGGCCCCAAGGACCATTCCCCAGAAAATCCCTGTGTGACATGGGCCTGGTGAAGGGCACTCCAACTGGAGGTGTGCTGTGTGTAAATGACACGTTCGTGGAGGAGAGGAAGGAGGGTGACAGAGAAACAAAGCATTAGATAACTAATGGAACCCTTCATATTTTCACGTGTGGGGATGTAGTGTGTGTGTGTGTGTGTGTGTGTGTGTGTGTGTGTGTGTGTGTGTGTTTTATGTAATTCTTGTGGATTTGAGGCTTGGAAAAAGAAGATAGTGCCTTCCATGGCTCGCCTTATTTAAACTAGAAGTCTACCTTCCAATCTCTATATAATCTAGTACTTGGAAATGCTGTATTATAACACTTCATTATCATATCATATTCATTTGATTTAGTAAAAATCTTTCCCTTATAGTAAGCCCAAATTCAATTTCCATTAAACTCCACTCATTGGTCCCAATTCTATCCTTTACACCTATACTGAATATGGTATATCTAATTTGACAATAACTCTCATGTTCTCCTTATTCTCTTCTCCAGGCCAAAAAAATACTCAATCACTTTAGAAAATTCATGACCAGACATATAGATCCTTTGCAATTTTAGTTGCTGACTGCTTCCTGACCTGGTTTTTATTTGCTCACTGTGCCTTTTAAAGTGGGGCTCTAGAACTAAACAGGTTCTAATAGGCTGTCTGACCATTAGAGTTTAGTAGGACTATTTATCTCCCTTGTTCTGGGCATTCTACTTCTAAACACATAATCCAACTGCCCCATATCATTCTGTAGACACATACTGAGCCAAGAGTATAACCCTTCCCTTCTTTGTTCTGTTCAGCCAATTCTCTTTCCTCTATTCTGTACTTGTGCTCTTCTTCTGGGGAATCTCAAATCAGGACTTTATTAGCTGCCGTGTTAGAGGTCCCACTATGGTCAGACAAGGGCTGCAGACAAGATCAGGAACAAGCACCCTATATCTCTAAGTAGCTCTGCTCCCCATCCCCCAGCCTCCACTACTTATGAACATTTGGGGACAAAGGGAACTCCTTTCCTGGAAAGTTGCTCAAATACTTTCACTGCCTCTGTAGAACCGTTGAATAGAGCCATCAACTTGGAAAATCTATTGTCTTTGAGTCTCCAACTCCTTTAAACATTCTTCCTGGTTGACCGACTGTCATTTATCTCTGGAACACCCCTCCCTTCACTATTGAGAAGTCAAAACCTATACTCAACTTACTGCATAAAACTGCTTAGGTTTTCAACAAAATAATCATGCTTCTTTCTTTATTAGCACAAAATGCTGCATCCCTCTGAAGATCTGAGAGTGCTAACAATAAATCCTCACAGAAGGACTGCTATAGGTCTTGTTGCTTTTCTCAGGGCACCTAGACTCCAGCTGAGAACAGTGAAAGAGAACACAGGCAGGTCAGGTGGCAAGAATACTAATCAGAGCATCGCCCATCTTTGACAGTGACGCTCAAGACCAACCTACGTTCACAATAGTAAAAGTAATGGCCCTTCCCTTCTGTAGTCAACAAAATCCTAAATTTGAATTTGGACAGTATATTATGTTCTTTTAAGTTTCACAAAGAAGAGGAAATAGCAAAATGATCTTACGATGTAGAATAGAAGTTCATTTCCCAAGGAAGAGGCAGAGCAGTTTGTCCCAGAATATTTTCCTGCTTGTATTTTCATCCTACTACTCTAAATTTAAACTTTGTCTTTTAATGCATAGAATTGTTGAACGATCACATGCAAGTTGAGTACTCAAAGACAAAATGAAATAATTATCTGATTAATTCAATTAGCCATTCTACCCAATTAAGACTCCCGCACTTTTTCAGGTGTTTTTTTTTCCCTCCACAAGTTTCCATTTCATTTTAGCTGAGAAATGTGTGATTTTGAAAAGAACCTTATGGATGTAATATCAAAGATTTTCCTTCCACTGCTTTGGGGGAGGGGAGAACTTTTACCACTGCCTTTTAATGTTTCCCCACTGTAAGGGTTGTGCTTAAATAGCCTATTAAACTATTTATTATATGTGAGAAGGGCACTGGATGAATGATTGTTTCCACATTGCAACAACAAATCAATCATAAATCTAAAAGGTTAACAAGAAAAGCGAAATCAATTTTATACAAGTGAATCATGTTACAAGAGTCAAAATGATATTTTACTTGCTTGTTAGGAACCTGTTGATCCGATCCTACACTTTAGAAAGAGTGAAGTCAATTTTGTGAGGGCCACCGATTTCATTGCTTATTAAAATGTTTAGTATAAACCTTGATTTTGGCTGTCCACACATGTCAGCACATTTTGGTTGAAATTTAATACAAGATTACTTGGACAGTTCATTTTCCTCCGTCTGTGCAATGGAAAAAAAATGTAAATGCTTGGGCATAAAAACTGTTCTTATTATTAAAAAAAGAAGAAAAAAAAGAAAATCTAGTAAATGCCTTAAATAAAAAAAGATTACTGTGCAGATGTAAGCCTTATTAACGTTCTTTGGTATCATGGTTATTTATGTAAAATTCTTTATTGACAGCCTAAATCCACCATTTCATTATTATTTGCTGCTAATACGATGAACATTATAAACAAAAAAATAAAAAAGTCATTTCAGATTTATAACTAATGAGACACCAAAGTTTATTAAAAACACTTGTGGCATCTCTAAAGTGTTTTGAAAATGCCAACCTCAGAAATGGAGACAAACCAAGTACAGCATTCTCTATGCTTGATCTGAGCTGTGCTGATTTACCCCTTATATGTTTTATTAAATAAAAAAGATAAACATAGGACTTAATAGGCCTCTAGGGATAGATGCCACAATATATCACAGTTACGCCAAAGGCATAAAGTGGGAAGAACTGAGAGGCAGATGGAGGAAAATGAGTCTTGCTTAAAGTAATTTTTCAAGCAATTGAGAGTATGATGACGTTCTCTAGGAAATGTCTTTAGAATTACTTTTTTTTTTTTTTTTAAATTTTTTTTTTTCAACATTTATTTATTTTTGGGACAGAGAGAGACAGAGCATGAACGGGGGAGGGGCAGAGAGAGAGGGAGACACAGAATCGGAAACAGGCTCCAGGCTCTGAGCCATCAGCCCAGAGCCCGACGCGGGGCTCGAACTCACGGACCGCGAGATCGTGACCTGGCTGAAGTCGGACGCTTAACCGACTGCGCCGCCCAGGCGCCCCTAGAATTACTTTTATGTGCTCTATTTATCAAACTGGCCTGGGCATTAGTGTAAAGTGTAAAGTAATTTATAGGGCTTAGAGATTTTCACCAAAACATTGCTATGAAATGACTAAACATATACATGCACACATACATGAATGTCCACCTGTTACGTGGGGTTTTTTTTCATATTTATTTTTTGAGGGGAGGGGGCAGAGAGAGAGAGAGAGAGAGGAGAGAGAGGGACAGAGGATCTGAAGCAGGCTTCCACGCTGACAGCAGTGAGCCCGATGTGGGGCTCAAACTCGTTAGATCATGACCTGAGCCAAAGTCGAATGTGTAACCAGCTGAGCCACCCAGGTGCCCCTACACAGGGTTTTTTGTCCATTACGCTACATTGCCAGGGAGTCTTTAAAATAGAAGTCCAGTATGATATCAAAGGGAAGTAACGGAAACTAGGTGTGGGATCTCTTTTAATCTCTACCCCAGGAATGCAACACCAAAGATTTAATCTCAGAGACGCCACAATGCTATAAGTAGCAGAGATTTGGGACTTACGTCTCTACTCCAGCAGCCTCTCCCTGCTACTCTAATATATGGTGACAAATGTCTCCTTAATTTGCACAACAGTTTTCAATTGCCCTCACAGGAGACCACCTTGAAGGAGCGAGTAAAAGGTTTAGTCATGGTTTCTATTTTTCTATTTGAATCAATACATTCTAGTTAAATGGACAATTAATAGGTCACTTCCAAAATAGTGGTGTATCAGTCCTGGTTAATAAACGATCCCAGAGTTGATAATGGGCCCTATGTATTCAGCAAGTCCTGTATACACTCAGCTCATCCACTAAATCCCTTTTCAGGTGGACAGGGTTATATGGGAAGATGAGCTAGAATGAGTCTATAAAAGTCAGTTTCATTCACTGCTTTATTTTTCAGTCAAGTGCTTTAAATGGTGTCCAGAAATTCACTTGGAATGTGAGACAGGAGAAAAGATGGACACACAGAGCCTTGCTTTATGACCATACAAAAGGGCAACTGACCCTTGCCCAAGGCTTTTCCATGTGAAATGGCTCCTAAAGTTCATCTGCACAGTGAAAAATCGTGGTGAGGTCGCGTGTGGATGAGTCAAGTGAAAGTGACGATTGGTCACGGGTCTGTCGCCCATTGTGGCTGGGTCCCTGCCATGTAAAGTGCTCTGTGGGAAAGTATCGGCCCCCTAAAGAGATGCTCAGAAGCCTGCAGCTCATTAAACGGCCAGCATTTGCTGCCTCACTTGTCAGGAATCATCCTGTTGAGCAACTGCTCTCCTGAAACATTCATAAAACACATTCATGGGAGGCAGCAGGGACCTGAATCCAGCCGTGATAGAGCTCTGTACTTCAGGTTGACTCAACTCCTTCTATTTCACTTTCCACCTGACAGAGGGGTTAACCTGAATAAAAGTTTTCTCTGGGCAGTTGAAATAAATGTGCTGGCCTCTACCGGAGTAGAGTAGAGCTTACTGGACTTCTTCATCACACATTCAGAATCTCTGCCTACAAACTCTTACTTGACCTAGAAATCTCAAGATCAAGGTGAACTTTATTTCTTTTTAGTTCGACATTGCTCTTTTTGAGTGTGTATGTGTGTGCACGCTTGCACGCTCTTAAAGTTTTTTCAGAGTTGTTCTCACTCCACCCCTGGACATTTTAAATTTTGAAATTTTTGAGGAAAAGTTCTCTTGAAAATATTTCCTACAACTCTGGTGGGTTCTTTTCAAGATCATAAAGAGGACATGTTTCTCTCCTTTCACAATCTGGACAATTTTTATTATTTTCTATGAACACCTAGTGACTTTCTGTGTTACATTCTAAGTTGAATAGAAATTTTATACAGCACAATTTCTTAGCCTTCCTTCTTTCTTTTTTCTTCTCTAAATGAGTATTGCTACACGTTTCAGAAAGAGCCAAATCAGTCCCTCTGAGATCTTTTATATCAAATGGAAAACAAGTCACTTTCCTTGGTGTGTCAGCCCTGGGTTTCAATGCCATTAGAAACGGCTCACAATTGCTCAGTGTGCTGAGGTCTGATAAATCTCTGGAAACCTCCTGAATAGGATCGCTGTGATTTTTAGTGAGGATTTAGCTCCTTGCCATGGCATTACCAATTAGTTTTCCAGAGCACATTAAATCCTGCTGCTTTGGTTTACAGAATAACTGAGGCATTGCTGATGAAGCATAAAAACTTACTTGCAAAAGCAGTGGGGGATGCTGGGCGCCGACAGGACCCACCACAGCATGCAGAGTAGAATGGTGAGGCACTCAGGAAGAAAGGTTTGGAAGACGCTGCGGAGAAAGCATTGATCTCATTGATGAGCCATTTCTTTTAGACCATATTCAAAATTCTAGTTTCCCAAAAGTCACTGAGTAAAACACTCCATTTTCTGAGCCTTTACTTGGCTGGTTATAACTCTGACTGAAATTAACATTATTCTAAAGTAGCCTTTATCTGTCAAAGAGATTACCACACATTTAATCAAGATGTGGAAGACGCAGTGGAAAGACAAATTGATCAAAACCAAACCTATAATTTTCTGTGTGGTCATAATTACAAGTAGTACATATCAAATACTCCTTTATTCACAATATCCTAGAGCAACACACAGGACAACTATCTGTGGTGATGAATGTCCTTTATCCCCACTGTCCAATATGGATCTATTTCCCACATGGCTCCTGAGATATGTGGCTAATGTAACTGGGTAACTGAATTCTCAATTTAAGTTATTTTAAAATAAATACACTCATGTGGCTAGGAGCTATCATATTATTGAATGGCACAGCTCAAGATATGATACTTACCGAGGAACAAATTGAAAGCAGAAAGTAAAAAATTAAATATAAAAACCAATTTGAATGTTATATGCTTAAGTTTAATTTTTTAGAAGAGATTATATTACTCTACTGTTTATTTTCAGAAAATTCTTCAAAATAGTTAGTTGGATTCGAAAGTGGTAAGAGATAATCTATTGAGCAATTCCATAACAAAATGGTTTTTTTTGTTCTGATCACTTTTACATGTTCAAAAGTATTTGAGAATAATAGCATTTTATCTCAAGAGAAACTAGTTAACCTGAAGATATCTGTGTTTGTAGTATAGGGATTTACCATATATCTGTTCTGCTCACTTTATTAAACTATACTATTCATAACATTTTCAATACACGTACACAGAATAGGTATCATTACTCTTATAAGGAAAGAAATTTTAAATTCCGTTTCTCAGTAGATGATAAATAGCTAAAAAGGATGTCACAGAACATTAGTAAGAGCTCTTCTTTACTGAGCACTTACTATATGTCAGGCTTTGGTTAAACACCTTAAATACCCTATGTCCTTTAGCATATGACATATAATAAAAACGTGGGTGAAAGTTCCTGAAGGTGGACAACTTGCTTTTGCTATCGCATACCCAAAAGAGTACGTAGCACATTGTAAATGTCAGCAAATTTTCAATAAATGAATGTATAAAACCAAGCCTAATAGTTCATTTTCTGTGTGGTCATAATTATAAGTAGTAATTAGTAAAACTAAGAAATAGGAAGCCTCTCTCGACCTTCTTAGGAAGAGAATGAGGATCAGGAATGAATCCCTTCCCTCACCCCAGACACATCTTGAAATATAGTATCATCCATAACAGATGACCTTGAAATCTAGAGCATGACTTGAAAATAAATATTTTTATAACTCTCCCTACATATTCAATGGCAACTTTTTTCTTATTTTAATCATATTTAGTGAATATTATTTTGATACGAATACCATACCTTTTTCAAGAACACAGTAATTTCAGACTTGTATTTTAACCAAGTGATAAGCATGTGTTTATTTTCGCCAATATTTTTGAAGGATATATCAAAATAAGTGTATTGCCCAATAAAAATCTAGGTTCTTAATGCCTTCAAATTGCAAATTAATCACACATGCAGGTTTTTTCTATAACATAAACGGAAAGTTGCCAATATTTGTATTCTTAGTTTTTTAATATCCAAGTTTTCAAATAATAAAATGTTAGTCTTAATGATATTTCAAGGGGTGCCTGGCTGGCTCAGTCAGCGGAGCATGCAGCTCTTGATCTTCGGATTGTGAGTTCAAACCCCACATTCGGTGTAGAGATTACTTAAAAATAAAATCTTTTAAAAAATGATACTTTGAAAATATAGCAACTAAGCAAAGTATGAAAAGGAAATCCATCTTGGTGTTCAAAAAATTCTATAAAACTAAAAAAACATTTTTTTCTAAATAGGCTCCATGCCCAACTTGGGGCTTGAACTCACCACCAGACCCTGAGATCAAAAATTGCACATTCCCAACTGAGCCAGCCAGGCACCCTATAAAACTTTTTAAAAATTTTACTATTATCATAAACTGTTCTAACACTGACTATAAAACCACCAAAGAAAAGATAAATCATTTCATTTTAATATCTTATGAGAAAATGGCACTATTTAGGCAGAGTTACATTTTCCAGTATTCTAGGAATATTTGAAGTACTTTGAAAAATAAAAATCTATTTCTACATATAAAAATTATCACATTATGTTGATTCTCAAGCATTTTCTGTTAAATTATTTCATCTCAAAATAAACACTCCATATAATTAAGTCACGGCTACTGTGCAGTTTGGCACAAAATGCAATGCTGCATTTACATACATGTAATAACACATTTATCATGATAGCTGGAAAAAACACACATGAAATAAGCACACTAGTGATACTATTAAAATAACCATGCGTTATAATATGTACAAATTACAAATTTTATCATTCTAGCTAAACTGTTTCTCAATCTAACCCTATGGCCTAAAAAATATAAAAATAAAAGATTAAAAAAAAAAAATGAGTGGGGCGCCTGGGTGGCTCAGTCGGTTAAGCGGCCAACTTCAGCTCAGGTCATGATCTCACGGTCCGTGAGTTCGAACCCCGCGTCGGACTCTGTGCTGACAGTTCAGAGCCTGGAGCCCGTTTCAGATTGTGTGTCTCCCTCTCTCTCTGACCCTCCCCTGCTCATGCTCTGTCTTTCTCTTTCTCAAAAATAAATAAACGTTAAAAAAAAAATTTAAAAAAAATGAGTGGTTCATTTGAGACAAGCAATCAATTAAATTCATTTGTGATAAACGAAGTTCTGAGATATACAATCTTAGTGCTAAGTTTAACCAAAAGAAGTTTTCATTGAGTAGTTTGTTATATTACTATGTATTACCTTATCTTAATAGAGTGAAGCTATAATCAAAATGACATGCCATCTACAGTAATAAACTCTTGTGGCTAAGGAACTACATGTGACATGACCAGGCTTCAGGTTCTCTTGTGTAGAATTTCCTTACCATGTTAAAACATCTCTTTGACATACATATATTTACACAGTCAATTCATGGTTTCCATACATAAATACACCTTGTTGAAGCTGGTTTCTGTGAAAATTGTTGTGAAATTCCAATTAAGTGCTCCATTTTTTTTTTTTTTTACATGTGCCTACTTTGACGTAAGTCAAATGCTCATCCAGCTGAACCTATGACTGCAGGGGTGTCAAATGGCACTAGGAAATAACCATTTTAAACAATGAAACGCATTAAAGATATATATAGATATATCTATATATATATCTATATATCTATATATATATATATTACAATTTTAAATGTTTGTCAATCATATACTTTTTAAAGGAATAGCAAGAAAGGAAACTCAGCTGTGATGAAAACAAAGTAACAAGTTGATAGATGTGTTAAAACTTTTTTAAGTCTTTGAGGACTACTTAGAAGATGCTCTGAAAAGGACAGAAAACAAGGCAATTTCATCCTCATATGCACTTCAAAGCCCATTAATGCAGACTAGATGAAGTCACTTGATCACTGATTATACTGGGAACAACTCATTATAGGCTCACTGAACAATATTTACGACAATATTTAAGGAGTGCCTACTACATGCCATGCACTGCTATGAATTGAACACACACTGTCTCATCCACTCATTAGCATTCAACCTCAAATGGGTATGCATCTGGAATGTGAACACTGTTTTCGGCAATTTTTTTAATGTTTATTTATTTTTGAGAGAGACAGAGACAGAATGCGAGTGGGTAAGAGGCAGAGAGAGAGGGAGACACAGAATCCAAAGCAGCCTCCAGGCTCTGAGCTGTCAGCACAGAGCCCGATGTGGGGCTCGAACTCACGAGCTGTGAGATCATGACCTGAGCTGAAGTCAAGACACTCAACCAACTGAGCCACCCAGGCACCCCGGCAATTTCTTTTTTAAAAAAGGACAAGAGAAACACAAATATTTTAGAATAATATTTAGTTATTAGCCACGAGAGATCAGGGTTTCATGCACAGATACTGCCAGTTATTCATAAGAGCTGGAGCCCAGAAAATGGACACATCTCCCAAGCTTTCCATAAGAGAAAATCAAATGGACTTCCCTATCAAAAAAAAAACGTACACTGTCAGGTTCGGCATGATGTTAGGTTCTGTTAGCACAATACTTCAGGATACTCCGAATTCTGTATCTCACCAACAAACCTAATTTCCAGTTTCTGTGGAAATCTTGTTACCAGTTATCAATAAATAACTTAAAACTTTTGGAACTAAACTGTCTGAATCCAAATGACTAAAATCACTTATTCACAGAAAACCTCATGAGCTTTTCACTTCTTAATAAGATATTCTGACTTATCTGAAGCCACAGAATCAAAATACCTATTAATTATTTTGAACATTTATCTAAGATGGAGACTTAGAGCCAATTTAATGGTGAACTGGCCTGATTTCTTTTTAAACTTAACAAGATGGTTCTGTGATACAATCATCTCATAGCCGAGGATGGTTACGAGCCTAACTACAGAGAAATTATTTTCAAAAGTCTGTCATTTAGAAAGCAAGCAATAATTTTTAAATTGCTTTTCTGTTGTTATTTTCATTCTTCTTTTGCTGATGGAGAAGAACAATGTGTATTTAAATGGGGTGAAACCACATTCTTCTGATTGTCAGTGGAAAACTGTGGTACTAACTGACTTGAGTTGACGTTTCAAAGAAAGAGTACTAAAGACCACTAATAAAACCTTCAAATAAATTTCAAGAGTCCACTGCAATGCTATGCCAACTGGCAGCACCTTTTAAGAAAGATGGGGAGAAATGAAAGAAGGTTCCAAGTTGCCTTATTAAGGCATCTTTAACCTTTGGTTAAAGGGTAAAAAAACACCTCCAGGAAAGAATAACAGGGAGCTAAATAATTTTTTTTAATGGTTTTAAATGACCTTTTTCAAGTGCCTGGTACATGGGAACCATGAATAAAGAAATCTAAACTTCTGACCTGAAAACAATATACAACTGGAATACAGTGGACCCAAAAATGAGACTCCAAAGAGTAGCAACCAGCAGCCCTGAGTAGTAAGATCTAAGAAATATCACTCACCTAATGAGGTGTGATTATCACACACCCTGGAAGGAATTCATTTATGTGATCCACATGCAAATTTACCTTCAGTCACAAGGGAAAGCAAGTTAAATAAATTCATCCTTTATCTTCCTGCTCATCAGAAAACAACAGAAGTCCACATTCTTTTCCTCAAGTATTTCAGACACAGAAAAACAAAGGTCTTAATGTTCTGGTACAGCTCATGAGAAGATAAATCAAGTGCAGTGTCTACTTCTTTGATGCTGTGCTTTTAATTCTGTGCAGATAATATTTATTGCATCTCTAGCAAGTGCCACACAGTGTACTGGGACCACAAAGATGAAAAAGGATGGTTTCCTTCCCCAGAAGAATTTCTATTTAGTGTTTCTTAACTTACAGATTTATGTCTGCTGGTCAACGAAATGAAATGCAAATTTTTCCGTTTTCCAAATTCAATTTTCCTCTGTAAAATCTGAGGCATTCCCCAAGAGAGAGATGAAATTTGAAAAAATTCACATTGTGCATCCCTAACCGTTGGTTCTCAACCCTGCATACATGTTAGAATTTTCTGGAGTGCTTTCAAAGATACAGATGCCCAGGCCCCATACCAACCGGGTTAAATCACCAGCTAAGAGTGGGCTCCTTAGCACAGCATTGTTTCAAAAGATGCATAGGTCATTATAAGACACGGCCAGGATGAGACCACAGAAAAAAACACAAAACAATGTCTGACACAGCAGGCACTCAATAAATGTTAGCCTTTACTCCTGCCATTATTACAGAATTTGAGATCAACAGTAAGACAACATATAAAAAGAAGCCGCATGGTCAAGACTTCCAGTGAAATATAAACAAGTAAAAAGAAAAGACTATTGTCAAGAGGGCTTTGTCAAAGAAGGCTTTAAGCAGCAACAACATCTTAACCCACACCTTGATTTGGAAGGTATTTGGAATGGCAAAAGAAGAAAAAGAAGGCATTCCAACAAGGAAAGGTGGCTTGAACAAAAGGAAAGGAGGCAAGGTGGGACACGTAGGGCAGGTTAAGGAGACCCGCCTGATGGCTGGCACAAGGCGAAAGGAGTGAACAAACAATGTACTTGGAGGAGCTAAATGTAGCTGATGGAATGAAGGTGTTGCAGAACAGAGTATTTCTATTTGATCTGATCATCAAATGGGGATAATTAAGGTTTTCCTGAGTAGCTGGGTAATATGAGGAAGCAGATAATTAAGGTTTTCCTGAGTAGCCGGGTAGTATGAGGAAGCTATATTTTAGGAAAATTCACCTGGCAGTACCGGATGCGATGTGGTGGAGAAAGGAGAGGCTATATGGAAGGATCCCACTGCAGTAAAGATTTGTTATAAGAACAGGTAATGAGGGCACCAGGGTGGCTCAGTCTGTTAAGCATCTGACTATTCCAGCTCAGGGCATGATCTCACGGTTCATGAGTTCGAGACCCACACAATATTCTCTTGGTATTCTCTTTCTCTCCCTCCCTTTCTCTCTCAAAATAAATAAATAAACTTAAAAAAAAGTTATAAAAAAAAGAAGAGGTAATGATAACCATTTGTGTATACATGGCCACTAGCATCTTCTCTAGCCTCGCATAATGAACAAATGGGTAGGGTATGGCTTCTTCTCAAGGTGCGGGCCTCAGTTCATCGCAATCACCAAATATGATCACTATATCTGCTGCCTCTCCCTTCAAGTGGTCTCTATTAGCAACTCTGAAAAACTGAGCTAAATTTAAGGAAACCCATCGCTTTTTATTTTACAGTCGATGTCACAGAAGAGAATAGCCTAACAGAATAGTTCTTGTAGCTCTCAAATTCTAAAAGCCTTAATGAAGACTCCTCAAGCTCCCAGCTATTGCACTCTGTGTGACTAATTCTTGCACTGGTCTACTCCACCAGGAGACAACAGACCTGGCAAGAACTGTATCTGATAGGGGTTATCCTGATTTCACCCTGTGGCAGATTTTAAATGGCTACAAATTACCTGGGTCTCAGTTTCCCCTTCCTTTGTATTTGGGATGGTCTTGCTGCCTTGTTTGACCAAAGGATACAGAAGAAGTGATATTCTGGAATATTCCAAGGCTAGATCATAAGAAGCCTTACAGCCACTGCCTAGGATTCTTGGAGTGTTTGCTCTTAGAACTCTCCCTTTCATAACCCAAGCATCAAGCTGTCAGAAGCTCAAGACACTTGGAAAGTCTACTTGTAGATTGTTGTAATAGCTCTAGTTAAGCACCCAATCAACAGTCAGCCATGTGAGCAGCCATTTTGGACATCAAGCCCAGTTGAGCCTTCAGAAGACCATAGTCCCAGCTGCCATCTAACTGCATGAGTTTCCATGTTGAGAACCACTCAGCTGGGCCCAGTCAATCCACAAGACTGTGAGAGAAAATAATAAATTGCTCCTTTAAGCCTCTAATCTTTGAAATAGCTTCTTATACAGCAATACCCCTTTCACCAATATTTTACTTATGGTGGAATGGTAGAAAGGAGTCTTTCACATCTTTCCCTGTTATTAGTAGGCTTTTATGGTATGTGTTTGCAAGTCAAATGCTGACTTTAATCTCTGTTCTTATTTTGAAATGAGGACACAGAGGCTCAAGGAGGTTATATGAATTGATTGGAATTATATAGTCAGTAATATAAAAATCTTAGACTTGAATCTAGGCTTTAAAATTACAGAAATGTTGCTAAAACCAGCTCCAAAAACTGTATTTTTAAATTTACCTAATTTGCCATTTTTGCTTTGGAGAAATTGTTGGCAAACTTTTACTATAAAAGGCCAGATAAATACTTCAGGCTTTGCAGGCCATAAATCTGTTGCAACCATTCAATCTGTAATGCAGAAGCACCTGTAGAAAATATGTAAACACACAGGAGTGCCTCTTTTCCTGCTTGAAAGAATGGGACTGTCTTCTGGTTTGAGACCGAATATAACTATAGAATTGGTTAAATACACCTAAACTCAATCCAGCCCTAGGAGAGTCTCTTTAAGAAACATGCCAGCAGTCATGGTTTTTATTCTCTTTCAATGGACAAAAATCTTTCCAAAGAATAACTTACTCCTTCGTAGATTTTAAATTTAAAAGTTATTAGAGATTTAACCCTTTAAAGAACAAGCAATTTTGAGTCCTCTCAAGAGGACTGGTAAAAATTATATATTGTACGTTCTATTTCTGACAGCCACTTAGAATTAATAAAATTGAGGTTGTTGTGGCAAAGTGCCTGAACACGTAAAAGAAACGTTAGAAACCTTGTTCATCTTTGGGATACTGATAAACAAGGAGGCAATTAAGTATTCAGTAATATACAGAAAAAGATGTGAATTTTCTTTCTTTCCTTTTCCCAGATGCTTTGGTTCTAAAACAAAAGTCTAAAAACTTTAGAGGCTTTTTGATCTTTGACTTCAGAGAGAATTTTAGTGCCTTCAGTTTACTGTTCATATAACTCACAAAAATGTGCCCCTGAAATATTCCCAACTAATAGCAGGTTGACAAAATGAATAATGCTATTAAAAATGAAATCAGTTATGGTAACTTTATATAAAGTGATGAATCACTCTGCATTGCCAAATCAAGTACTGACTGGAGGCTAAAAAGAATAAAAGGGAGAGATTTCATTAAAAGTGGAAACATTACTGAAAGTAAAATAAAATACTTTGGAATAAAATATACAAGGGTCTGGTAAGCGTATTATACATTAAGGAAAAAATCCAATTTCTTAGTAAGAGAGTATAAAATAGAAGCATGATCTAATGAAGTCTTAAATAAGGATTCTAACAAGCATTCCCAGATAAAAATCATTTTGTTTCTTTTTCCAATTTGCCTTTTTATTCCTGACAGACTCCAGGTGTAGTTGAATGAAAACTTATTTAACAGACTTAAAAACTGTGTACTTACACTGTGAAAAAAAAAAATCACTGTAATTCGGAAAACACCTTATTTGGAGCCTCTGTTAATCCAAGATAAAGTAGACAAACACTGTATTAAGAGCTACAAAGCAAGACCCCTTGAAAGACATAGTAAGATGTATTCTAAAGTTATAAAGAGTAACAACAGAAATAGGGTGGTGGAAAATAGGTTGAGTGTGGTGTAAGTGAAATATTTATTCCCCCCCCCCACATAAGGACACATTTATTTAAATATGTTAAAGATAAGAACATCTCACTTCTGTAAAAACTTGCATAGCAAAGAATCTCAAAGTATTTTACAAGCACATCTATTACCTGTGCTACTTCCCTTACTTTACAATTGCTACCATTTCTATCATTGTTCAGCAACAAACCTAAGCATAAAATGAGGTCTTACAGCAAAGGAGACTTTTTTCTGGTGGGCACAAGAATAGGAAGAAGGTGGCACACTCCAACAGGGATATAATAGAGTCTCATGCACAGCTTTGGTTCCAATGTATGAGGCACATTCATGGCAAACAAATGTGGATAAAATCATTGTCAACAATTCTTTTAAATTGCCCACAACATATGGCATCCTTTGGCTTCTGGCATGTAACCCTGAACTCTCTGAATCCTATGTTTATTTATACATAAATGTGTACACAATTGTCTGGGCATTCAAACTACTGTGCTCTTTTCTCTTGCTCATTTATTTATTTTTGAGAGAGAAAGAGAGAGAGAGAATGCACCCTTGACAGCAAGGGAGTTGGGGAGGAGCAGAGAGAGAGAGAGAGAGAGAATCCCAAGTAGCGGGGCTGGAACCCCTGAACCCCATGAGATCATGACCTGAACCGAAATCAAGAGTCTGACTCTTAACCACTTAACTGACTGAGCCACCCAGGCGCCCCAAACCATTGTGCCTCTTAAAATAATCCTCAACTCCCTTAAGTCAATAAGAGGCAAGGGGAAAGTTCTAAAATGTTCCTACTTGCCTGCTGGATTTACTCCTATTTTATTATTAAACCTCAACAGCTTCAATACTTGTTTACAGATTGACATTTCTTGTTGCCTAAGTGGAGTAAAGAAGCACATGTTAGGGGTTGGGGTGGGATAAGTACTAAAGTCAGGGGCAAATTCAATGCACATAAATTGCTCCAGCCCAGGTGTTATTCTGTAAGGATGGTAACTGAGTCATTACTAGAAGGGAAGGAACTATTAGTCCTATTCTCTTCACTACAAGAATTTCTCCTTGAATCTGAAGGAGTTCATTAACTTGAGCTGATTCTCATGAACTATGTAAAGTTATTAAATGTTAATATGTTTATATTAATATGTTAATATAAATCCAAAGGCATGTTAAGAAGATACAAAAAATATGCACATGTAGTAATAACATGGTTCAGTATTATCTACAAATTCCACCAAAGCAGTGGTTGAGGTGACAGCCTGAGGAAGGAACCACCTTTGCCGGATTTTCCATTCTCTGTCCTGATTCTGGGTCAGCATCACCAACATTCAAGATGCTGTGATTTTAATCTACCAAAACAAATCTAAAGCAAAGTGGTAGCAAAAATAAGTGAGAAACTCTGGCTTAATAAATCAGATCACAAAGTCTTCAAGTTGGACTAGATAAAACATAAGTGCAATTAGTTTAAGACAGAGTCATGGATTAACACATAAATAGTATCTGGAACCGGGAGATGGGCAAGGAAACGAGGATGTACGTTAAGTTTTAATGGTAAGAAGCAATTCTAACAAGGGGCCAGAATAATGCTACGGATCTGGTTCCATTTCTGTACTACACAGTACAACTTACCTGATAAAATTACCTAAAAAATAAAAAAAAAAAGAACTCACCTATCCAGAAGAAACATGTGCTTTCTAACCCTTAAAAGGAGTAGCTTCAACAATCAATAAATTACATTCAGAAAATTACCTTTATGTCAAATATTTTTAAAATGTTTAAATAACAAATGTTATTAAAAGGCAAGACTCCACGTATTTTGAATAAAACTGGTGACACAACCAAGAGAAATGTAAATTTTTCAGCTTTTTACATTTCAAAGCTCTTTTATATATAAAAACATAAATATTGTAATCTAGCACAATATTCACCCAATAATGACATTAATGAACTTTTCAGGAAGGATCTCTGATGATTCTAATTTACTTGCAGAACCTCCTGGTTTCCCCTAATAAACTATAACAGATCTAAGGATTCAACCCTGGATCTATCTTCTATCTACTACCTTCTATAGCACTGTGCCCCTCTCCAGCCTTGAGAAATACCCTTTGATCTCTAGAGTTTTTAAACTACATATATATATATATATATATATATATATATATATATATATCCAACTGTTTTATATATAAACAACCTGACAACATATAGCTATGGAGAGTCTTTTTCCTACTGTAAATATTCAAAGACTTGCCAGTTTCCAGGGATGAAGAACTGACAGCTATCCTCTCATTTATTACCTATAAAATCTGTGTTATTGCTTAACTGTCATCACCTTGCAGATCCACAGCAAGACAAACAGGAAGGGCAATTTCTTTCCTTATGGACACATACAAAATCACAATCTGATTTATTATTGTGATACACGTAATCAGTTATCACTAGCTTCCGATATTCAATGAAAGACTCGCATAAGGAATACGAAGGTTTGGGACAATTTTTTTTTTTTCTCCTTCACAAGTCCACAGATGTTTCCACTGTTAACTTCTGACAAAAACAAAATTAGCAAGTGAAGTAATCATTGTAGGAAAAAACTGGCCTCTATGAAAATTAAAGCAGCGAACAGCTATGAAAATGCTTGGAAAGCCATACAGCAGTCCAAACATGGAATGCCACAGGGGCAGAGACAGTCATCCGTTTTGTGCAGTGACGATCCCAATGGTCTAGAACAGAGCCTGACACATGGGAGATACTCGGTAAGCACTTCCTGAACAAATGAAATAGATGGCATCATTAAAAATCGGTAACAAAGATAATGAAGCAGAAATGCATGCAGTGGCATAAATCCCCAAGTTAAAGGGCTCTGTATTTCACCAAGGCACCAATAAAAGGAAGTCTGGGGTTTTCTCATTCAACATTTAGTTTGGTACACTCAACTAGACTGGAAAAAAAGTGAGTACTCAATATGCTGAAATGATTAAAAATCCCATTTTGTGATCCACTCCTAAGTAAGGGTCTAAAGGATTAGCAGTGGTTGTTCGCTGACATCTCAGAAAGAAATATAAGGAAATACTGTTATCTTTTCAAAAACAGTAGCTCTTCTATACTCTCTATAGAACATCAATCACTATGTCGTCAGTCAGTTAATTTTCAGGTGATAGTAACCTTGTCAGCACTCATTAAAACTTCATAATTCTACACAGCAGCAATGAATTCCCACAACATTTGGTAGGACAAAAATCTGTCACTTAAATAAAACTAGGGCAATGTTCAGAAAATGACATTCTGTGTCAAATTACAAAGATAAATGAATGTAAATGCTGGTTTTAAGCAGCATATTTGTGGGCACAAATATAGAGAGTTTTAATTTTCTTAAGATGCTTTTGTAGATTCAAAAATTAAACACACCCCTTACAAGACTATTTTTTGAAATAAAAGGTTATTTGTTCAAAGGAAAATCAACCTAGGAGAATCTCAAATCTTCAATGAGGGCTCAATAAAACACCAGGAAAAAATATGTGCTTAAACTGTATTAGAATACTTCAAAGGGAAATATAAATTCTCATATTCTCTTAACTATTCCAAAAAAAAATTTGTATTCTGACACTTTAATAAGTGTACAAGAGTTAATACATCCTTGCAAATTTTTTGTAGTTAGGAGACCCCTTACCCAATAATTGCAATATTTTGAATGAAACAGATATACAAACCTCTTGTTCAGTTATTAAAATATCTGCCTTTGATTTGCATTTGGTTTATTTGAATTTAACCTGTAAAATCTACAAAGGGGAAAACTAAGTAACTTTCTCTGGTTGAGCAGCCAATCAGGATCAGGGGCAATTTAAGAATCCTTAAAAATAACTTCTATGAACACAATGCCAAACCACTAAAAGTTATGCAAATCACCATTTTTTGTTTGAAAATGTTATTTTTTTGTGACACAACATTATTTACTAACTCTTGTCTAGGTGAACCGGCTTTATACGTTTCTAATTTTCCAAACACTTCAAAAATAAGAGAGTGGCCCAAATTACCAAGGAACATAAACTCTGCCTTTAACAGTATTTTTTCCTTTCCCTAGATGCAAAAGGCTTCCCAGGTTCCTTAGGTTTTACACTGTGTGAATGAGACCGCTCATATAATTATATTTGTTCCATTCTGTTAATAACCATTTCAAGCTGAAAGACCAGGACAGGTTCTAAACATGTTAAATTCTATACAGCCATTAGCAATAAATTTGATCTGGCAGTTTGCTGGGACAATGGAATCTGCTGAAAAAGCGTCTATTAGTCATTCTGGACAAACCCATCGGGATTAAAAGAATGAGTTAAGATCGCCTAAGGACGCAGCCAAAAAAAATTAATAATAATCCAACTAGATCTCAGCTTCTGAGTTTCCAAAAGGCTTCCCCTTTTTTTCACCGCACATTTCGGCTGCCCCTCCATACGCTTTAGCTAAAATGTTATTAACCCGTCCACATCCTCTGCCCAATCACACCACTTAGGTTTTATGCGAAAATTAAACCAAAATTGTCTTTCTTTTGATAATTTCCCATTTATTGGTGAACTTCCTATCCCAGGTGCCAATTCAGCTGTTTCAGCTCAGCACGAAGAAAAAGTCGTCTTTGATTTCCTTGCGCCTCCGTGATCCCAAATACTAAGAGCGGAGAAAGCCAAAAGTTTGCGCAACTCTTCTTCCAAAAATCTTTGCGAGCGCTCTTGAACGGCCCCGGCCTTCGCTGCAGACGCAGAAGCAAAGCCCCCGAAGCGGGCCGCGGGAACTGCCCAGGGAGCTGGTGTCCCGCGGCCTCCAGGGCTGGAGGCGGCGAGCAGAAACGCTGAACTTGGGAACAAGACGGGTGAAACTGGTCCAGCGAACCCAGAGATCTCGGGACTAGGGCTGCTCTTTCCCGCTAACCCAATGTGGGGCATTCAGGGTTTCTCCGGAAAGGCCTGAAAATCAAGGCAGCCCTACCACTTGTTGAAAGGAAACAGAGAGGAAGCTGGTGGTATGGGATAGGGGTGGAGGGGGTGTCACAGTTAGTGGTTGTGCCCTATTTACCCGCGAAGTGGCATCCGCACTAAAGCTCGAGACGCTCGAGGAAGGTCCCAGGCCGGAGCGGATCCGGGCGCGCTGGGGCCAGGGCTCCCTTGGCGCAGCGCGCACCCCCGGGAGCTCGGATCCCGGACCCGCCGGGCCGGAGGCGCCGGGCGCGGCTGAGGAGGAAAAGAGCTGGCTCACCTGGGGCTGACGGCTGGAAGGTAGAGTCTCGATCCCCCGGAGCCCGGCCCGGCAGCCTGGCGCCGTCGGCCGAGGGGCTGAGCACTTGGAAAGCCCAACGCGTGCCGTACGGCGCTCCGCCGGGGCTGACCGGTTCGGCCGCGGGGCACAGCTTGAGGGGAACGGGGCTGGCCGGCAGGGGCCGGACCTGCGCGCCGGCTGCCGTGGCGGCGGCGGCGGCCACTAGAGCGGACGCCGGGCCGTGGTGCGGGGGTGGCTGCAGCGCGTGCGGCGGGGCGCCCCCAGCCCGCAGCAAGTTCTCGATCAGGAAACTCTTGCCCAAGTTGCCAAAGCCCGGAGCCGCGGGGAAGTTGAGGAGCGCGGAGGACGCCACCACGTCCCAGTACGCGCCGGCGTGGGCCGCCACGGCGCTGGGGAGCATAGTGCGGCGCCCGCGGGCCGCCTGCGCGCCCGCCTCCAGATCCGCGCGCCGCACCGGGCCCGCGCCGCTCCCTCCCGCCGCTGCCTCCCGCCGCAGCCTCCCGTGGAACCGGAGCGCGCTGAGCCCGGGAAGGAGGAGAGGGCACCGAGGACGCCAGCAGGCTTGGAACGATATTATTTTTTGGGGTTGGGCGTTTTCTTAAAGGATGGGAGGAGTGAATGTGGGAGGGGGAAGCTGTGCGTGTCTCTGGCCCGCGGCGCAAGCTCTGGGGGCGCCGGGGGAGTCCCTCCCGCTCCCTATGCAGATCTGGATGGTCTCTCTCTCTCTCTCTCTCTCTCTCAGAAGGCTGGAAGGTGTGTCCAGCCCATCCATTCATGTCACCCGGCCCACAAAGTGACAGACGCGGCCAACAATAAGGGCGGCCCCAGAGTCTGAGCTTTGGCAAAGGGAGGGGACGCGTAGCGGGAAGGTGGGCGTGGAGGCGACGTGAACCGGCCGCGCTCATCCCCTCCCGGCAGCCGGAGCCCTAGCTCTGGAGCCCACGCAGCCCCGCGGAGCGCCAGGGCGCGCGACCGTGGGCGAGGAGTGCCCCGGGGGCGGACGGCACTCTCTTCTGGAGACCGTTCGGCAGACCACCTGTTGGGCAACCCCCGGCTCTCCAGTGTTGATGACACTTTCAGGAACCGACGGGCATCCTGGGGAAGCTAACAGGCACTAGAGGCTTGAAGGACTGTAGTCATCAAATAGAGTCGCGAGTGTTACTGGGACTGTTGTGGTCCCGCGGATAGATGCAAAGTTTTAAAGAGTGGGTTGCATATGAGATGTGTTCCCCTTTCTTAAGGCAAAGAAAGTGAGTTTTTCTTGGAGACCTTTTAAGAAATTTCAGAGGTTCTAGTAGCTCGTTTCCAATCGCTTTTTTAAGATCATTTAGGAATCACTCCAGAAGAAATGTTCCGATAAATTTTTATCTAGAGAAAGGGATCTTAGTTGGAGGTGGTTAAATATTTGGGTCCAAAACCCGGCAAGAAAAGCCACCACCAACTTTTCCTAACCAAACATGGTTGGGTCCTGCTCCACAGAGCCCAGGATGAGAACACTGGATTATTTAGGATTACAGTTGCTCTTTTATCCCCCCTAGAAATCTGGGTAGTTTCCAGTTTATTAACAGCCTGCTAGAGACTGGGCAGAAGAAAAAAGGGTGTGTGTGTGTGTGTGTGTGTGTGTGTGTGTGTGTGTGTGTGTGTGTGTGTAGTTAAAAGTTCCTTTAACCACAAGGCAATTTAAAGCTCCTCATTTTAGAAATTGTATCAATGGAATTTTAAAACGGTGACTTCTCTGTCGATTAACAATTCCCATTGCTACACTCCTGTGCAAATTCAGGTGAATTTATTTTAAATAAGATTTTTAAAAGATTGCGAAAGGTTTGGAGTTACATGTATAGTTTTCCTCTGTATCCTAACAATAATAATATGGTTCCTAGTTTCAATTTACTTAAAAGCTAGACAGAGTTGCCAGGCTAGTAAGATAAATTTCCTTTTAAAAATTCACCTGGTTGATTTGTGTTTCATTTACTCTAAGGATGTCCAAAGCTTTCTAGAAATCCACCCTCCCTACCTGCTGCCAAACGGAAGGAAAGTTATTTGCAAGGTTGGTGTATGTTACTAATATTTGTTCACTTACTGATTTAGTCAACAAACTTTTCCTGAACATTTCATATTTATGGAGCACTTTTGGTGGTCCTGGGAATATATAGAGAAAAGTCTGGTCCTTGCTTTGTAGGGGTTCACAGCTTAGTGAGGGAGAAAAAGAAGTAATATCTGAGAAAGGGATTGTAATTTAGAAGGAAAAGTGAGAGAAAATCTCCAGAGTAAGATTCCTGTAAACTGAGTCTTAAAAGTTAGGGATGGGCTCTGAAGTAGTAACCTTTGAGATTAGCAAGGAAAAGAGAAATTACATCATCCCTGCCAGTCCTAAATCATAGCCACCATTTATTCAGTGTTTACATTTGGCCAATTATACACTAAACAGTTTGTCCATATTAACTTGTAAACTTCATAATAATTCTATAAGCTTGGTATTGTTTTTATCCCAGTATTACTGACGGGGCACAGAAAATTTAAGTAACTTTCCTAAAACAACACCACCACCAGAGTGATAAGGTTAAGATACTATCTAAGCCGGATGATTCCAAAGCCTTAGAACCTTTAAAATTTTTTTTTTTACATTTATTTATTTTTGAGAAACAGAGTGAGACAAAGCGTGAGCGGGGGAGGGGCAGAGAGAGAAGGAGACACAGAATCTGAAGCAGGCTCCAGGCTCTGAGCAAGCAGTCAGCACAGAGCCTGATGTGGGCTCGAACCCACAAACTGTGAGATCATGCCCTGAGCCGAAGCTGGACGCTCAACCAACTGAGCCACCCAAGCACCCCAAAGCCTTAGAACCTTTAAATTCAACTCCAGTCTCTTCACAGACCTATTTGCCATGCTAAATGGTGTCACCTGGCCATGCAAGGGAGGCTAAGAAATCAGTATCCTGTTGTTCTATGACAATGCAGACTCAAGTCAAGAGGAATTGTTGGTTCACCCAACTTGCCATAGATAGGAGACAACCGGAGAAATCCAGACACAAAATGATGTGGAATTTATAGAATTAATGGCAAGAAAACAAAATGGAGAGGATAAATATACAAAGGTTCAGTCTATAGGAACGGATGGTGCAGTTCTCAACTGGAGGTGATCCCTTCCTACTCAAGAGACATTTGGCAATGTCTGGGCATACTGTTGGCTGCCGTAACTTGATGAGAGGATGGGGCGGTTAGACACTGGCACCTACTAGCAGGAAGCCAGGGATGCTGCTAAACATCCTACAGTTCACAGGACAACAACAAAGGATTACCCAGCCTGAAATGTCAATAGTGTGGTGGTTGAGAAACCTTGGTTATAGAGGAAAAGGGGAGAATGTAGGATCACTTCTAGTTTTCTGGTTTAATGACTGAGTAGACCTACTTCATCAGGATGGGGACTTATAAGATGAAGAGCAGGTTTTACATGGACATGTGAACAGAATGATGGAGATAGATGTTCTGGTTGTTTGTGAGAACATCCAGGGGGAATGGTATAGTGAGAAGAAAAATAAGCCAAGAGACAAAGGCTGGGGAATATCAATGTTAAGGGGATGGATAAAAGAAAGAAGAGTCTTGAAGGAGACTGAAAATGAGCAGTGAAGATTTGAAAACTGAAACCAGAAGAGAGAATGGAGCCTTGGAAGTCAAGGGAGAGAAAGTTTCAAAAAGGAGGAATGACAGATGTTGGTTAAGAATAACTGCTGGTTATGCCCAGCAGTTTCTTTTTCCAACTGGACAGACAGCTCCAGTGCATTTCCCAGTCTGCCTTTCAGAGTGTGTATGGTCGGAATAAGAGGAGAAGCGATATAGTTCTCCTCCCATTCTGTCCCCTAAGGATTCACACAGTCCTCCACTCTTTGTTCTTCAGCTCCCAGATGCAGAGGTCCAGGGGATGAAGACGTCCCTAGGGCATGATGGAACCACAAGATGAAAGCAGCCTATGTCCCTGAATCACCACAGAGAAGGCACACAAAGATGAATATTTACATAAGCAGATCATGACATAAGCAAAAAATAAACACTGATTGGGTAATGCCATTAAGATTTAGGAGTTGGTCTCCACAGCCTATCCCACCTACCTTAATTAATATACTAACTCTGTAAATGCCTCAGATTGAAAAAATAGTAATTTGATTCTTAGTGACTTGGGCAAAAGCCTTTTCAAGGGAAGCAAAAGAAGTAGACATCAGTTTGTGCATGATTGAAGATGCATATAGAAGGTAAGAAAGTAGAGAGAGACAAGTTGAAGAAACAGGGGGAAAGCTTAAGGGAGTTAATAGGGTAAAAAAAAAAGACATGAAAATATTATAAGGTAAGAGAAACGAGGCTGGAGATAAAAGTGTGTTTGATGGAGCAAAGAGAGGTGGTAAGCCCAGCACAAGCTGTGTGGGCTCTTTACCTCTTGGTAAAGAAGTGTTCCAGGCCTAAAACCAAGTGAGCAGAATTCCTCATTCTTATGCAGAATGGAGCCCAAGGCTTAATTCTCACCCAGCCCTGTGTTCAGTCACTGATTTAGAGAACTCCTTGCCTAAATCCAACTATGATCTTAGCAGCATCCTGGGACTGGAACGCTGTCACATTTCCTGAAGTGAATCTTTCACACTGGATGTGAACTTGAAAGGGCTGAGAGATGGACATCATTGAGCTTATAAACGTATTATAGGACTGTTTCTGTATGGGCTTACACATAAATGTTTAAATGTGTCGTAGAATTCATTCTGACATTTGCCTTCATACTTGGTCATGGGGCTATGGGGATGGCTCTAAACCTCTTAATCTGCTTACTTAGCTATTTGAAGCTCCTGATAACTTATGAAAAAGAACTTAATCATTGAGAAAGCCTAATAGGCTCAGGCCATTTTGCTGCAGTGTTTCATTCCTTGAAGAAGCACTTTGGTCTGTGCTGAGATCTAGTCCAAAAAAAAAAAAAAAAGCATCAACACAAAATCACATGCCTTCAGCGTCACACTGATGAGACCTATGGGCTAGCGAGGTGTAAAGTAACAGAGTGTGAGTTAGCTATTAAAGAGGGGGCGGGGTGGAGTCGGAGGCTGCTAAGCAAAGCATGTGCGTAGAACTATTTGTATGGGTAGACCTGTTTGTCACTGGTCTGAAGAAGAAGGCTGGGGCCAGACTGTGTCTTATAGGTAGCGCACAGGATTTTGGATTTTGCCCTTGAATCAATGACATGTGTACACAAGAAAAAAAAAAAATGTAACTATATGTGGTGATGGATGTCAACTTAAACTTATTGTGGTAATCATTTTACTGTATATATCAAATCATTATGCTATACACCTAAAACTAATACAATTCTGTATGTCAATTATACCTCAATTTTAAATTGAGATATAATTTAAATTAAAATGCAATTTAAAATGCAAATGTGATCTCATATTTGCATTTCAAAGGACCACTACTGTGGTATGGAAGCTGTGCCAGGATCTGGAGACGGTGCTGACTAGAGACGTACAAGTAATTCAGAAAAGAGATCCTGGGACTTTGGGCTGGGTTTGTGGCATGACCGTGGAGAGAGGCAGGAGAATATAGAGCCGTCTAGAAGATAACTGTAAATTTAGAGTGTGAGGAAGTCTTGTCTCCGTCAGAACCAGCGTGCTTGGTTTTATCAGACTGTGGGAAATATATAGCCCATTGTGTTTCCTGATATGTTTTGAATGCCAAGAAGTTGAGCTAATTTTAGAATTTAATTGCAGTAACTCTCTTAGCCTGTATTTCTGTTATCTCCACCTTCAGTTCACTTTAGATCTTTTGTGTTTATTTTGATGGCCCTGTTATATGTGAATCCATTTAGTGCAACTCCTCCAACCCTATAAATAATAAGCAAATACAACAAGCAGGTAAATATTTCTTCTTTTAAACACACATGCTTATTCTAAGAAGTAGAATTCTGTAGTGGAATCTAAAGAAGCTTCCCTAATTCCTCTATGATCAGTTGAATTCTCCCTTGGGGCAGGAGAGTCTCTGTGCTTGGTGGAGAGAGAAACTTGTAGCCCAGGTAATATGCACTCTGGATTGCTGACCTCACTGGCACCTCTGAGCACCTACTCCAACAATCAGACATTTTTGAAGAGAAGATGTAATTGTGAGGAATCGGTTCTGTTCTCAACTGAAAGGAGGAGATTCAAGAATATCCTTGTAGCCTTCTTAGTAACCATTGGAAATCTGGCTGGTGCAGGGTTACTCAGGGAGAAATAAATTATTTCCCAAGAACCGCTAACTATGTAGAATCTCTCCACTGCTCAACACCCACTCACGACTCAGAACCTGAGGCAGATTACATCTTAATCCTTAAATTAGAGAAAAAAATATTTTTTAAAACGCACAGGAATATGTTAAGAGGTACATTCAACCAATTCAACAATAATTACTCAATTAAATTCTATACAGTAATGTACTTTCTTAAGTATTCTCCCATTCCCTCTGCCCCGCCCCATCCCCAAATACTCTTGGGTCTTCAAAATAAATTCTAAAACTCTGGCTTACCTCTGAAAGACATTTATAAATATGTTTCAGTTTTGATCTGGCAGGACTCATGCTCTCATTGTCCTCCTTTTCCTGCACATGTCTTTTCTGGCTGGCTCTGTGGGCTTTTTGTGTATTATTTTGCCATGCCTCAGGCATTGTTCATCTCCGTGCCCTGCATGCTACCTTCAAGCTCTATTTTACTGACTCTCTTCTGTAACTGGGAGACTTCCCAGTTTCTTTCCAGGCTATTCAACTTCTTTGGCATTCCTTGCTCGTTGATCATTTCTAACCACTTTTCCACTTGTACTGCTTGGCCCAAAGTGGAATGGGAGACTACTGAATGATTTTGAGGAAATTACTCTGGATGTTGCTGAGCGGTAGTCTTTTCGACTGTCCCTCATTGTCTCAGTGTCCCCACAGCCACAGGTGCCCCTCATTCATATTGAAATCCTACAGTTTTCTGGTTTGCCCTCAATCACTGCTTTGGACAAAAGGGAGGACACACATCCACATCGCACTGTGAATTTTGTCCTGTTCCCCAATGTTTACAACCAAAATAGTCCCTTCACATGAACATTAAGTGTTTTTTTTTTGCATTTACTGCCAAAAGTATGAAGTACACACAGAGAAGTTAATCCCTTATGAAACTGCTCTAAGGCTATGAACCCAGACTCTCTGAACCAAATTTAGACGTGTCAGCCTCCTTGCTTTAAAGTGTCATTTCTCTGGCGAGGATTTGTCTCGTGTAAAATGTAATAAGCATTTTAGGCAAATAAAATTAATCCCCAGAGGTTTTTTTTTTCTTTCCTAGCCCCCCTGTTCTCTATTGAGTTTCCTAGCTTTGATTTATCTGGAAAGTAGAGTAATATTACAAAGCTTCTGAAGTAAGCATTGCTTGACAGCCGACCATTTAAATTGCGTGGTGTAACTCTCAAGTGACCCTCCTTATGTCACTCAAATATTCTCTCTTGTTTTCAGGCTCATGCATATATTTCACTCTCCCCATCATTTCATCTACACATCTTCCCCAGCCCCAATCCAACACCTCTGGTCCAACTACACTTCTTTCTTTTAACCTAAGCACAACCAACCTCAGGAGCTTCCTGAGTGAAATCTGAAACTGGCCCCCAGAGCAAGAAGGGCAAGGAGAGACCTAAGAAAGAGACCACTCCATATAGGGCAGTGGCAGATTGGATAAACCAAGGCATACCATACGAGATTTCTCTCAGGTGGCCACAAGACCAGTAGATCTCTGCATCCATCCGCCAAATTTTAAAAGTTTATATAGAGTCCTTAACTGGGTTCAGTCATGTTATACTATCCAGATATTCTCAATACATTGATCTCTGAAGGCCATGTCCTTGAAAACACCTTCCACAATGGGAACAGTGGGGAGAGTATATACTCCAAGCACAGGGGGTGGGGGTGGATGGGGGTGAGGAGCCTCTGATTGCCCATGCCCAGTGTTTAGTTCTATGGTCAACTGGCAATCATGCACATTCAGTTACCTCCTCCAGAACACCAACTCATGACTGGCTCCTATGGTCTTACATACCTTCCTCTTCCATGGTGTGTCTTGAGCAGTCAGCAGGTTTCACTAACATGGAAGTGAGTTGTCTGGTGGCTATCTGGCTGCACTGGATAGCCATTGTAGCTCTCTGCGGTAACTGTAGGCCAATATCACAACATCAGTAGAGGCACATGCAAGAGAAAACACGGATCATGATAAGGATTCCCAAATTAAGTAACATTTTTTTTTCCACCAAGAGTCCCATGATCCAAACCATTGATTGCTAAGTCCCTTAGGCTATGGGTTGGATCACTCAAGGAGTTCACTTGTATCCTCATATGATTTAATAAAGATGACACATTAGTATACTCATCAGGTATGGACACACAGCACTTTGTTTGGATAATGGCATAGGTGCCTATTACAAGGCATTAGTAATGTCTAAGGCCATTCTATTTTGGAAGACAGTTTTTCTCATTAAAAACATTTCAGTGTTCAGTTAAGGACAGGCTTTGTTAGCCATCATTAAAGGTTTGCTGGGTGAATTTGATAAGGGCTTCTATATGTGCTATAATTATTCCTGGCCAATGGAGGAAACAAAGATGGTGGCCAAATGATTGTACTGGTGGAAAACAGGAATTCATGGACTGGTGGACTTTCAAGTTATAAGGGTGTTCACATCATCTTTAGTTGCAGTAGCATCATTACTAGGGTAAGATAGTGGTTGATTTCTTGACACTTTAGGTATGTTATACTTTTGGGGTGAATTTGCCCCTGACTAGCTGACTTTTAGCTGCAGGTTACTGATAATATTTGGTTGACTTGCAAAAGTGTATTCACTAAGAGGAGTTATTGTTTTTCTATTGAATAGGGTTAAAACTGATTCAGGTGGCTACTTGTTCCCATGGTTATAGAACAGTCACTTTAGATAAAGCTTGTGGAAACTTTAAATTCTCAATTCTCCCTTTTTCTCATTTATCCAGAGCTCTAGAAGAGATAATCAAAGATTTTCTAGATCTTACCACAGTTGTTGATTCTATTTAAAGCTATGGTTTATAGAGATAGGATTTTTAGATGGAGCATTAGTGTGATATTATCCTGTGTTTGTCTGGAATCATTTTAGTCATCTGTCAAGATGGTGATTATGCAGAAATATTTAAGACTCTGGACAACAGACATCAGATATCTATGAGACAAGTAAATATAAATAGAAGTATTTAAGAAGGCATCAGAAGATTCTTTAGAACTAGGTCTGATTGAGTAAACAATTCCCAAAAATTTCCTATGACCATCTTAAATAGCTAGGTGGCCTTTTTTTTTAAATTTCAGTGTAGTTAATATATAATGTTATATTATTTACATGTATATAATATAGTGATTCGACAATTATATGCATTACTCAATGCTCATCATGATAAGTATACTCTTAATATCCATTCTCCCACTCACCTTCCCTCTGGTAACCATCAGTTTGTTCTTTATAGTTAAGTCTGTTTTTTGGATTCTCTCTCTCTCTCTTTTTTCTGCTTTTTTTGTTTTGTCTCTTAAATCATATGGTATTTGTCTTTCTCTGACTTATTTCACTTAGTATTATATTCTCTAGATCCATCCATGTTGTTGGAAATGGCAAGATTTCATTCTTTTTTTATGGCTGAGTAATATTCCAGTGTGTGTGTGTGGGGGGGGGGGGGGGGAAGGGAGACAGAGAGAGAATATGTGTGTGTATACTACATCTTCTTTATCCACTCATCTATTGATGGAAATTTGGGCTGCTTCCATATTTTGGCTATTGTAAATAATGCTGCAATAAACACAGGGATGCATGTACCCTTTGAATTAATGTTTTTGTATTTTTTGGGTAAAAACCCAGTAGTGTGATTCATGGATCATAAGTTAGTTCTATTTTTAACTTTTTGAGGAACCTCCATACTGTTTTCCACAATGGCTGCACCAGTTCACATTCTCGACAGTGCAAGGGGGTTCCTTTTTCTCCACCTCCTTGCCATAACCTGTCATTTCTGTTGTTGATTTTAGCCATTCTGATGAGTCATCATTTTCCTGACGACGTGTGATGTTGAGCATCTTTTCATGTGTCTGTTGGCCATCCATAAGTCTTCTTTGGAAAAATGCCTAATGATGTTTTCTGCCTATTTTTAAATTGGATTTTGTGTGTGTGTGTGGAGTTATTGAAGTTCTTTCTCTGTTTTATTGGATATATCATTTGCAGATATCTTCTCCCATTCAGTAGGTTGTCTTTTAATTTTGTTGACTATTTCCTTTTCTGTGCAGAAGCTTTTTATTTTGATGTGGTCCTAATAGTTTATTTTGTTTTTGTTTCCCTTACCTCAGGGTCCAATCTAGAAAAAAGTTGCTATGGATGATGTCAAAAAAAGGTATTGCCTGTGTTGTTTTCTAGGAATTTTGTGGCTTCAGGTCTCACATTTGGATCTTTAATACATTTTGAATTTGTCTTTGTGTATGGTTTAAGAAAGTGGTGCAGTTTCTTTCTTTTGTGTGTTGTCCAGTTTTCCCAACATCAGTTGTTGAAGAAACAGTCCTTTTCCCATTGGATATTCTTTCCTGCTTTGTTTAAGATTAATTGACCATGTAGTGTGGGTTTATTTCTGGGGTTTCTGTTTTGTTCCATGGATCCATGTGTCATTTTTATGCCAGTACCATACTGTCTTGATGACTATAGCTTTGTAATATAACTTGTGGTGCCTCCAGCTTTGTTTTCCTTTTTCTTTTTTTTTTAAGTTTGTTTGTTTGTTTGTTTATTATGAGAGAGACGGGGGGGCGAGCATAGGTCAGAAAGAAATGGAGAGAGAGAGAGAGAGAGAGAGAGAGAGAGAGAGAGAGAGAGAATGAATCCCAAGCAGGCTCCACACCACCAATGCAGAGCCCGACGTGGGGCTTGAATTCACGAACGATGAGATCATGACCTGAGCCAAAATCAAGAGTCAGATGCTTAATTGACTGAGCCACTCAGGCGCCCCTGTTTTTCTTTTTCAAGATTGCTTTTGCTATTTGAGGTCTTTATCATTCCATACAAATTTTAGGATAGCTTGTTCTAGTTCTGTGAAAAATGCCGTTGGTATTTTGATAGGGATTGCATTAAATGTGAGATGGATTTGGGTAGTATAGACATTTTGACAATATTTGTTCTTCCAATCCATAAGCATGAAATATCTTTCCATTTCTTTGTGTCAGCTTCAGTTTCTTTCATCAGTGTTTTATAATTTTCAGAGTATAGGTCTTTCACCCCTTTGATTAGTTTTATACCTAGGTGTCCTATTTTTGATGCAGTTGTACATGGGATTATTTTCTTAATCTCTCCTTCTGCTTCTTCATTTTTGATGTATATAAATGCATTTCTGTACTTTGATTTTGTATTCTGTAACTTTACTGAGTTAATTTATGGGTTCTAGTAGTTTTTTGGTAGAGTCTTCTGGGTTTTCTACATAGAGTGACATGTCATCTGCAAATAGTGAACATTGTACTTCTTCTTTACTGATTTGGATGTCTTTTATTCTTTTTCCTGTCTGATTGCTGTGGCTAGGACTTCCAGTACTATGTTAAACAAAAGTGGTAAGATTTGACATCCTTGTCCTGTTCCTGACCTTAGAGGAAAAGCTCTCAGCTTTTCCCATTAAGGATGATGTTAGCTGTGGGTTTTTCATATATGGCCTTTATTATGTTGAGGTATGTTCCCTCCAAACATACTTTGTTGAGAGTTTTTATAATGAATGAATGTTGTCAAATGCTTTTCTACATATACTGAAATGATCATGTGGTTCTTATCTTTTACATTACATATGTGCCATATCATGTTGATTGATTTGTGAATATTGAAACATCATTGTATCCTAAGAATAAATCCCATTTGACCATAATAAATGATCTTTTTAATGTATTGTCGTTGTGGTTTGCTGATATTTCCTTGAGGGTTTCTGCACCTATGTTCAACAGAGATGTTGGCCTATAGTTCTCTTTTTCTTTTTGTAGTATCTTTACCTGGTTTTGGTATCAGGCTAATTCTGGCCTCATAGAATGAATTTGGAAGTTTTCCTTCCTCTTCTATTTTTTAGAATAGTTTGAGAAGAAGAGGTATTAACTCTTTTTTAAATGTCTGATAGAATTCACCTGTTAAGCCATGTGGTTCTGGGCTTTTTGTTTGTTGGGAGTTTTTTGATTATTGACTCAGTTTCCTTGCTGGTAATTGGTCTGCTCAAATTTCCTATTTCTTTCTACTTCATTGTTGGGAGGTTCTATGTTTCTATGAATTTGTCCATTTTTTCTAGGTTGACCAATTTGCTGGCATATAATTTTTCATAATCTCTCATAATCCTTTGTATTTCTGTGGTGTTGGTTATTATTTCTCCTTTTACACTGTGATTTTGTTTATTTGAGTTCTCTCTCTCTCTCTCTAAATATTTATCAATTTTGTTGATCTTTTCAAAGAACTAGCTCCTGGTTTCATTGAGTTTCTCTATCATTTATTTCTGTTCTCATCTATATTATTTCCTTCCATCTACTGGTTTTGGATTTTGTTTGTTGTTCTTTTTCTAGGTCCTGTAGGTGTAAGGTTAGGTTGTTTATTGGAGATTTTTCTTGCTTCTTGAGGTAGGCCTGTATTTCTATAAACTTCCCTCTTAGGACCACTTTTGCTGCATTCCAAAGATCTTGGACCATTGTGTTTTCATTTTCATTTGTCTCCATGTATTTTTTTATTTCCTCTTTGATTTCTTGGTAGACTCATACATTATTTAATAGTATGCTATGTCACCTCCCTGTATTTGTTCTGTTTCCACATTTTTTTCTTGCAGTTGATTGCTAGTTTTACAGCTTTGTGTTGAGAAAAGATGCATGGTGTGACTTCAATCTTTTTAATTTGTTAAGATTTGTTTTAGGGCCTAATATGTGATCTGTTTTGGAGAATATTCCATGTGCACTTGAAAAGAATGTGTATTCTGCTGTTTTAGGATAGAATGATCTGAATATATCTGTTAAGTCCATCTGTTCCAATATGCCATTGAGGTCATCATTTCCTTATAGATTTTCTGTTTGGATGATCTGTTCATTGATGTAGGTGGGGTGTTAAAGTTCCCTACTACTAATGTGCTACTATCAGTTCCTTTATGCTGGTTATTAACTGTTTTATGTATTTGGGCGATTCTGTTTTAGGTGCATACATATTTAGAGTTGTTATATCTTCATGTTGTTTGTCCCCCTTTGTGATTATATAATGTTTTGTTTGTCTCTTGTTACAGTCTTTGTTATAAAGTCTACTTTGTCAGATATAAGTATTGCCAACCCAGCTTTATTTTCATAGCCATTTGCATGGCAGATGTTTCTCCATCCCCTCACTTTCAATCTGCAGGTGTCATAGGTCTGAAATGAGTCTCTTGTATGCAGCATATAGATGGGTCTTGTTTTTTATCCATTCTGTCACCCTGTATCTTTTGATTGGAGTGTTTAGTCCATTTACAGTCAAAGTAATTACTGATGGATATGTATCTTTTGCCATTCTATGCCATCTTATTGCCATTCTATTACTTGTTTTATGGTTATTGTTGTAATTCTTCTCTATTCATTTCTTTCCTTGTTTTCTTGTCTCACCATAAGATGCCTTTTTTAGTGATATACTTGGATTCCTTTCTCTCTTTTTTTTGCATATCTTTTATTAGTTTTTGATTTGTGGTTACCATTAGGTTTGTATATAATGTCTTCTGCATATAGCAGTCTATATTAAGTTGTTGGTCATGTAAGTTTGAACACATTGTTTACTCCTCCCCCCTCGCACCCCCCCCCCCAATATTTTAGATAGATGGTGGGAGTCCCTTGGCTGATTTTGCCTTTTTTTTTTATTATTTTTTTTAAAATTTTTTTTTTCAATGTTTATTCATTTTTGGGACAGAGAGAGACAGAGCATGAACGAGGGAGGGGCAGAGAGAGAGGGAGACACAGAATTGGAAACAGGCTCCAGGCTCTGAGCCATCAGCCCAGAGCCTGACGCGGGGCTCAAACTCACGGACCGCGAGATCGTGACCTGGCTGAAGTCAGACGCTTAACCGACTGCGCCACCCAGGCGCCCCTGATTTTGCCTTTGTGCTTCCTACATTTCTTGTTCTCACATATGGTCTTTCCTTTCCACTCAGAGTCCCCTTTAACATATCTTGTAGGGATGGTTAGTGGTTGTGAATTCTTTTAACCTTTGTTTGTCTGGGAAACTCTTTATCTCTTCTATTGTGAAAGATAGCCTTGCTGGATAGAGTATTCTTGGATGCAGATTTTTCCCTTTCGGCAATTTGAATATATCATGCCACTCCCTTCTGGCCTGCAAAGTTTCTGCAGAAAAATCTGATGATAGCCTATGGAGTTTCCCTTTTATGAAACTGTTTTGTTTTTTCTTTATGCTTTTAAAATTCAATCTGTATCAGTACTTTTCATCAGTTAGTTACTATGTGTCTTGGTATAGACCTCCTTGGATTGATTTTGTTGGGGGCTCTGTGGCTCCTGGATCTAAATTTCTGTTTCCTTCCCCAGATTTGGAGAGTTTTCAGCTATTATTTTTTCCAATAGATTTTCTGCCTCCTTTGCTATCCCTTCTCCTAGGATCCCTGTAATGCAAATGTTAGTATACTTGATGAGTTGCTGAGTTCCCTAAGTCTATCCTCATTTTGCATATTTTTTTCCTCTCTCACCTGCTCAGCTTGACTGTTTTCCATTACTCTGTCGTCTGGGTCACGATTCATTCTACTTCCTGTAGTCTGCTATTTATTTCATCTCGCATGTTTTTAATTTCATTTATTGTGTTCTTCATCTCTGGTTCTTTTTTATCTCTTTGTTAAGGGTCTCACTGATGCCCTCCACTCTTTTCTCAAGTCTAGTGAGTATATTTATGACCATTACTTTAAATTCTCTATCAGGCATCTTACTTATCTTTGTTTCGCTTAGGTCTCTTGCTATGGTTTTGCCCTGTTTTTTTCATTTCGGACATATTCCTCTGTCTCTTTCTGTGTGTTATGAAAGTCAGCCACTTCTGCTTTTGAAAATGGTGGCCTTATGAAGAAGAGGTCCTGTAGTGGCCTTGCAATGGAGTGTCTCCTGGTTACCAGAAGCTGGCAGTTTAGGATGTCTCCTATGTGTGTTATTTGCACTCTGCTGTTGGGGCTGATCTGCTTTTTCCTTCAGTCCTGTCAGCTGCAATGGCTCTCTTTGACTGTTCTGGGCAAGGTTTGGTCCCTGCGATGATAGTGGACTAGGCTAGAGCTGCCTTGGGCTTGAATTGAGTTAGACCAGGTATTTGCCAGAGACACAGTAGCACCATACCACAAGGTGCTTTCCCTGTGTTGTCCCCTGAGAAGCTTTCATTGGTGGGCAGGGCCTATAACAGACCAGCTGTCTGACCTCAGCCCACTGCCGGGGCCACAGTCTGACTAGTGTGTGTGGTTGCCTTTCCCTCTCCTTATGGCAGAAGTCACTTTGGAGTGACTGTCAGAGATGCTTGCATACTGCCAGGATTGTGGCCCTGGTTTGAATGGGCTCTGGCCAAGACTGTAGTGGAGGGTGCAATCCCAAAAAGCATGTGAGGTTCGGATGCACAGTTTTAGCAAGGTTTGCATGTTGGTCCTCCACCAGAAGGTTAGCCATACTGCTAGGACCAACGTTACATAAAGTGTGCTGGCAGGGAGACAGTGCTGGCATGGCTCATACTGGTTTTCTGTGTGGAGGGAGCCCATAGCACCAGGACTGAGGCAGGCCTGGCTGGAGAAGACAGATTTGCCATAGCCATACAGGGCAGGGTGTAAGAAAGTTAGGTAATGAATTATGTGCTATGTTGATTCCTGCAGATGACCATGTATTTATGCTGGGGCCTGGGGAGGGAAATGGTACCTGCTAGCTCCTTTGTTTCTGCAGGAGTCTTCCAGAGATTTCTGTCTCTCCAGGACACATTCTGAGATTAGTAAATAACTCCCTCTCTATGCCCCCAGGCCTTTTCCAAACTGTTGCTTCTGTCCTGTATCTCTAGGGGCTGTTATTTGTGTTGTCTTTTTAAGGGTGGTAGTTCAGTTTCCCTCTTGCTCTCCTGGCTCTCCCAGAGCCAAGCATGCTGATTTTTAAAATTATAGGCTTTAAGTCCCACTGGTTATAAAAACTCATGAAATTTGTCCTATACCTATTGTTTTGTTTGTCATATGAACTTTGCTTCTGTTATATTAGTTTTTTATGTATTGCAATTTTGAATTGTGTAATCATTTCTAATGGAGTTCTATCTTGTAGAAATCTGCTATCATCTGACTTTCATGGGTATCACTCTAGAGATGCTTTGTGGCTACTTCTGCCAATTTTCCCTCATCTGCCAAGATGAGGTCTTGGGAAGATGCAAATTGAAGAATTGAAACTGAAACCCAAGCATGTATTTTAAAAGAATAATGCCATATTGTATCCTGTAATTTCTAGTTGTTTTATATCAGTAGGTTTTGTTTTTATTTTACAGGTCTATCTCAGAGTTATTGTGACTTCAATTCCAGATCACACATAAAAGTGAGTGTCACAATAAAATGAGTCAAATGAATTTTTTTGGTTTTAAGTGCATATAAAAGTCACATGTACACTATGCTGTGTCTATGGTGTATAATAGCATTATGTCTGAAAAATGTACATACCTTAATTTAAAAATACTTTGTTGCTAAAAATGCTAACAATCATCCTAGCTTTCAGTGAATTATTGCTTTTAGTGGTGGAGGGTATTGCTTCAGTGTTGATGGTTGACCGATTAAGATAGTGTTTGTTGAAGGTTGACATGACTGTGGCAATTTCTTAAAATTAGATGTCAGTCTCTTGCTGTTTCTACCACCTCACCTCTGCACCCACCTACAAAAAGGGACTAGACACTGAGGAACGACAAGTACAAGGCCAGAGGTGAGTGCATACTTGGTTTTTAAGAATAGTAAGGAGGCCAGTGTGGATGCAGCATGGATATTTGGGAATTTAATGGAAATGTTATTGGGAGATAACCTGGAACCAGGTCATCTACAGTTTAATAGGTCATCAGAAAGGCTTTCAGTTTTTTTTGTTTTTTTTTTAATTTTTTTTTTTCAACGTTTATTTATTTTTTGGGACAGAGACAGAGCATGAACAGGGGAGGGGCAGAGAGAGAGGCAGACACAGAATCGGAAACAGGCTCCAGGCTCGGAGCCATCAGCCCAGAGCCTGACGCGGGGCTCGAACTCACGGACCGCGAGATCGTGACCTGGCTGAAGTCGGACGCTTAACCGACTGCGCCACCCAGGCGCCCCCTTTTTTTTTTTTTAATTTTTTTTTTCAACGTTTATTTATTTTTTGGGACAGAGAGAGACAGAGCATGAATGGGGGAGGGGCAGAGAGAGAGGGAGACACAGAATTGGAAGCAGGCTCCAGGCTCTGAGCCATCAGCCCAGAGCCCAACGGGGGGCTCGAACTCACGGTCTGTGAGATCATGACCTAAGCTGAAGTCAGACGCTTAACCGACTGAGCCACCCAGGCACCCCAGAAAGGCTTTCAGTTTTATTCTAAGTGTGATGTGCAATGACCTAATGAAAGATCAAAACAAGGAAATTACATGATTTGGTTTATATTATGGAATAGTCACTCCAGCCTCCAAGGAGGGAGTTGGAAGAGAAATGAAGTGGTCCATATGAGGAATAACAGTGGCATGGCCTAGGGTTGAGGTAATAGTGGCAATAAAAAGTGGTCATACTTGGGGACTACTTTGAATTTAGCTCTTACATTTGCTGATGGATTAGGAGTCAGGGATTACTCCTTTTAATTTTATCTAAGTTGCATGAGATGCTACGAGGTGCTATGAAATCACTTTGGTGTGTTAGTTTGGGATGCCTATTAGACATACAGGTAAGGATGTTGCTTAGGGCATTAGATACAGGAGTCTGGAGTTCAGGGGAGAATTGAAGCTCAATATATACATTTGGAAATCATCAATATGTAAGTGGTATTTAAAACAATATAATTGGGTTAGATCATCCAGGGCAGTGCTTTCTAATCTTTCTTATGTCACTGACTACATAAAAAATTATAATAGCTGTATACTTGAAGAGGCAAACAGACAAAGTTGTGTGAAGCTAGAGGTGATGACCAGGAACCTCCAGGAATCACATCTCAGAAACGTTTATAACCTGTGTGCTCACACTGGTTAGGACAGTAGTCAAAAAGCATGCCATGGTAACTTCAACACTTAGAGGTCACAGAGTAGGAGAGTATTTAGCAAGAGACTGATAAGAACTTGCAGGTGGTAAGAGAAAATTAGTACCATGTGGCATTCCAGAAGCCAAGTAAAGAAAGTGATTCGAAAAGGAAAGAGAATCAACTCGTCCACTGCTGCAGTTAGGTTGAGTAAGAGGGGGATCAAGAATTGACTATTACCTGTTTTAGAGATGAATGAACTGAGGCTCAGAGAGATTTCCCAAGGCTGGGGATGGGTCTGAGAATCTACATTTTAAATAAGATTCCAGGTGATGAAGATGCTGCTCGTTCCTGGATCACATTGACTATTAAGGCTTCTAGACCAAACTCTTTTGCCTAATTCTTTTCTTTAATTCTTAAATAGAAAATATATATTTTAAATGTCTATTTATTTTGAGGCAGAGAGAGAGAATGAGCAGGGGAGGGGGAGAGAGAGAGAGGGAGACAGAGAATCCCAAGCAGGCTCTGCACCATCTGTGGAGCCCGACATAGAGCCTGAACTCACCAACTGTGAGATCATGACCTGAGCTGAGATCAAGAGTTGGACGCTTAACTGACTGAGCCACCCAGGTGCTCCTGTAGGAAATACTTTCTTAAATAAAATGGGTTATTAGATTGGGCAAATTGAGATTTTCAAGGACCTTAACAATTATTATTTTAGTCTAGTCATGAAAATGAAAGCCTGATTAGAATGGGTTCAAAGGATATCAGAAGTGAAGAGAGAGTGGCAGTGCATTTAAGGAAATCTCTTGAAGAGTTTGACTCTAAAGGGGAGCAGAGTAATAGAACAGTATTTGAACAGAAATGTGTGAGGGAGTTTTCATTTTCTAAGGGAGCTATTATAGCATGCTCCTGGACTTAAAAATAACCCAATGTTGAGGCACCTGGGTGGCTCAGTTGGTTAAGCATCCAACTTTGACTCGGGTCATGATCTCATGGCTAGTGGTTTCAAGCCCCATGTTGGGCTCTGGGCTGACAGCTCAAAGCCTGGAGCCTGCTTCGGATTCTGTTTCTCCCTCTCTCTCTGCCCTTCCCTGGCTTGCAGCCTGTCTTTCTCTCTCAAAAATAAATAAACATTAAAAAATTAAAAAACCCAATGTGAAGGAAAACATGATATTTCAGGAAAAAGAAGGGATTCAGTCCCAGAGTAAGTGAGAAGGTATTCATCTGCACAATTGGGTTACTTCAGTCCATGTACAGCCAGGTTATTTGGCTTTATTTAGGGGAGTGAATAATTCATCTTTTTTAGCACGTAGAATGGCAGAGACCATGAGTACAGACATAAATTGGTTAGCAGATTTGTTGGTGGCAAAATGTTAAGTGGAGGAGGGACAGTAAAGCAGTTTCTAGACTGCGAAGGCTCTGTAAGACCAAAAAAATGAAGAAAGCAACTCTATACCATTTACACAGAGTTTTATTCAGGGTAACTTACTGATAGGGGTTGGGCAGATGATAACCCATGTCATTATGCAGCTGTTCTCTGCAGTCTAGGCCTTAATCCACAGCTTTTATAGAGTGAGACATTGTGGTGTAGTCAAAGGATATATATCTTAAGTAGTGCCTTCTGTGAAGATACAACAAAAAGAGAAAACTGCAGGGCACCTGGGTGGCTCAGTTGGTTAAGTGTCCGACTTTGGCTCAGATCATGATCTCACGGTTTGTGAGTTCAAGCCCTGCATCGGGCTCTGTGCTGACAGCTCAGAGCCTGGAGCCTGCTTTGGATTCTGTCTCCTTCTCTCTCTGCCCCTCTCCACTTGTGCTCTATCTCTCTGCCTGTCAAAAATAAATAAATGTAAAAAAATTTTTTTAACAAAAGAGAAAACTACAGGCCAGTATCCCTGAGATACAAATATCCTCAAAAAAATATTAGCAAACCTCATACAACAATACATTATAAAGATCATTCACTACATTCGGGTGGGATTTATTCCAGGGATGCATAGATGGTTCACTATTCACAAATCAATGTCATACGCTATATCAGTAAAACAAAACAAAACAAAATCATATGATCATCTCAATAGATGTAGAATAAGCATTTGACAGAATTCAACATCCAGTCATGATAAAAAAAAAAAACTCTCAACAAAGTGGAGTTAGAGGAAGCATAGCTTGACATAATAAAGGCCATATATGAAAAGTCCACAGCAAACATCAGACTCAGTGGTGAAAAGCTGAGATCTTTTCCCCTAAGGTCAGGAACAAGACAGTGATATCCACTCTCACCACTTTTATCCAACAAAGTACTGAAACTTGTAGCCACAACATTCAGACAAGAAAAATAAATAAGAGGTATCCATAGTGATAAAAAGTTAAACTGTCACTATTTGCAGATCACATGATGTTGTACATAGAAAACCCTGAAACTGCAGCAAAAAGAAAAAAAAACTACTAGAAGTAATAAATTCAGTAAAGTGGCAGTATACAAAATTTATACCCAGAAATTGGTAGTGTTTCTATACACAGAAAGAGAAATTTAAAAAAACTCCATTTACAATTATACCAAAAATAATAAAATACCTAGGAATAAGTTTAACCAAAGAGGTGAAAGGCCTGTACTCCAACTATGAAACACTGATGAAAGATATTGAAGATGATACAAATGGAGACATATCCTATGCTTTTTGATTAGAAAAGTTAATGTCAAAATGTCCATATTACCCAAAGCAATCTATAGAGTCAATGAAATTCCTATCAAAACACCAACTGCATGTTTCAAAAGCTAGAACGAACAATACCAAAATTTATATGGAACCACAGAAGACCCTGAATGGCCAAAGCAATTCTCAGAAAAAAGAACAAAGCTGAATGTATTATAAAACCAGATTTCAATATATACTACAAAGATATAGTAATCAAAACAGTGTGGTACTGGCACAAAAATAGACACAAAGATCGACAGAACAGAATAGAGATGCCAGAAATAAACCCATGATTATATAGTCAATTAATCTATTGACAAAAGAAGCAAGAATCTACAATGAGTAGAAGATAGTCTTTTCAATAAATGGTGGTGGGACAACTGGACAGCTACCTGTAAAAGAATGAAACTAAAGCACTTTCTTACATCATACACAAAAATAAACTCCAAATAGATTAATGATTCAAATGTGAGACCTGAAACAATAAAAATCCTAGAAGAGAGCATAGGCAGTAATTTCTATCACATTGGCATAGGAACATTAGTCTAGATATGTTTCCTAAGGCAAGGCAAACAAAAGCAAAAATAAACTGTTGAGACTACATCAAAATGAAAAGTTTTGCAAAAAGATACCTGGCTGAACAGGAAAAGATATTTGCAAAGGACATATCCAGTAAGGGGTTAATATCCAAAATGTATAAAAAACTTATACAATTCAACACAAACCACCCCCCTAAATAATCCAATTTAAAAATGGGCAGAAGACATGAACAGACATTTCTCCAAAGAAGACACATGACCAACAGACGCATGAAAAGATGCTCAACATCACTCATCATCAGTGAAATGCAAGTGAAAACCACAATGAGATATCACATCAAACCTGTCAGAATGGCTCAAATAAAAAACACAAACAATTGTTGGCGAGGATGTAGAGATAAAGGAACCTTCATGCAGTGTTGGTGGGGATGCAAACTGTTGGAGCCTCTGTAGGAAATATTATGGAGGTTCCTCAAAATATTTAAAATAGAATTACTATAGGATCCAGTAATTCCACTACTGGGTATTTACCCTAAAAAAATGAAAATGCAATTTGAAAAGATATGCACTCGTGTGTTTATTGCAGCATTATTTACATAGCCAGGATAAGGAAGCAACTCAAGTGTGCATTGATAGATGAATGGATAAAGAAGATGTGTGTTGTGTGTGTGTATGTGTGTGTGTGTGTGTGTGTGTGTGTCCACAATGGAATATTACTCAGCCATAAAAATGAGTGAAATCCTGCCATTTGCAACAACATGGATGGATCTGGAGGGTGTAATGCTAAGTGAAATAAGTCAGAAAAAGACAAATACCACATGTTTTCACTCTTAGGGAATTTAAAAAAACAAAAGAAATGAACAAAGAAAGACAAACTGAAAAACAGACTCTTAAAGAGAACAAACGTGGTTGGCAGAGGGGGAGGCAGATAGGGGAACGTTTGAAATAGGTCAAGGACAATTAAGAGTATACTTATGGGGTGTCTGGGTTGCTCGGTCAGTTAAGTGTCCGACTTCAGCTCAGGTCATGATCTCACAGTTCATGAGTTCAAGCCCCATGCAGGCTCTGTGCTAACAGCTCAGAGCCTGGAGCCTGCTTCAGATTCTATGTCTCCCTCTCTCTCTGCCCCTCCCCCATTTGTACTCCCTCTCTCTCTGACTCTTCCTCTCTCAAAAATAAAAGAAAGATTAAAAAATATTTTAACAAAGAGTACACTTATTTTGATGAGCACTGAGTAACATATAGAATATTCAATCACTATATTATATACATGAAACTAACATAACCCTGCATGTTAATTATATTGGAATTAAGATAAATTAATAAATAAAGATTAAAATAATAAGAAAAACTTTCACACAGCAAAGGAACGAAAAAACAACCTACTAAATGGGAGAAGATATTTGCAAATGACAGATCAAATAAGGGATTAATATGCAAAATATTTAAAGAACTTTACAACTCAACACCAAAAAAAGAATCTGATTAAAAAATGCACAGAAGACCTGAATAGACATTTTTCCAAAGAAGACATACAGATGGCCACAGACACATGAAAGATGCTCAACGTGGCTAACCATCAGAGAAATGCATATCAAAACCGTAATGAGTTATCAACCTACACCAGTTAGAATGGCTACAGTGAAATTGACAAGAAACAGTAAGTGTGTGAGGATGTGGAGAAAAAGGAACCCATGGGCACTATTGGTAGGAATGTAAATTAGAACAGCCACTGTGGAAAACAGTATGGAGATTCCTCAAAACAATAGAAATAACATCCAGTAATTCTAGTATTGGGTATTTACCAAATTTGAAAAGATACATAAGGGTGTCTGGGTGACTCAGTTGGTTAAGCAACCGACTCTTGATTTTGGCTCAGGTCATAATTTCACGGTTTCTGAGATCAGTCCCACATCAGGCTCTGCACTGACAGCATAGAGCCTTCTTGGAATTCTCTTTCTCTCTCTGCCCTTCCCCCTACTTGTGCGAGCATGCTCTTTCTTTCAAAGTAAATAAATTTTTAAAAAAGGTATATCCACCCTATGTTTACATTACATACGGCATTATTTACAATAGCCAAGATAGGAAGTAACCTAAGTGTCCATCTATAGATAAATGGGTAAGGAAAATGTGGTATATATATATGTGTATACACAATGGAATGTTACACCACCATAAGAAAAGATCAGAATGAGCCACTTGTGACAACATGACTGGACCTAGAGGGTATTATGCTAAGTGAGATAAGTCAGACTGAGAAAGACAAATACCATATGATTCTACTTATAAATGGAATCTAAAAAAAATGAATAAACAAACAAAAAGCAGAATCAGAACTATAAGTACAAAGAACAAACTGGTGGTTGTCAGAAGGGAGGGGGTGGGAGGCTGGGCAAAATGGGTGAAGGGGAGAGGAAGATACAGGTTTCTAGTTATGGAATGAATAAGTCACAGGAATAAAATGCTCAGCATAAGGAATACAGTAGCTACTGTAATAGTGATGTAATGGGACAGATGGTAGCTATACTTGTGGTGAACATAGCATAATGTATAAACTTGGAAAATCACTAAGTTGTACACCTGAAACTAATGTAACATGGTATTTCAACTACACTCAAAAAATGTTTAATTAAAAATAAAGTGGTGCCATCTGTGCACTAGAGGGATTCTCAGAAAAAGCCTTTCTGCATTGCAGTCAAGACATGGATTAACCTCCAAGGATACTGGAACACATAGTCCTGAGTGAGGTAGGTCATTATGCAAACATGAGCAAGATGAAGGGCCAAAGATGGAGTCAGTATTGTCAGCACTCCTAAGGAAAATAAGCGAGTTCTTAACTGTTTACTGTTCCATTTAGTACAGTAAATAAAAATATCCACTGTGTGTGAGTGGCACAGGAGTTCTTTTTATGTTCAAAGAGAAAGGAAACTATTTTTTTTTTAAGATTCTCAAAGAATTGAGGAAGTGAATTGGCTAGGTAAGTGTTGGAGTTCTGGCTTAAGATTTGTGGTCATAAATTTTAAATTGTATGGTTGTGTAGTTGTGAGTTTAGCTCCAGCAGGAGCATGCACAGAGCAGACAGAGTTGTACCTAAGTATGGCTGGGTTTTACCAGTGAGTACAACAGGGGGACAGAGGGGCAAGAAGTTGAGGTTAGGTGGAAGGGAGTGATTATAATGGTTAGCCATGGAATCTAAGCGGGGTAAAAAGACATGTAAGTACACAGGGTAAATGATAACTGAAAAAGTTGGTAGGATCAATAAATTAAAAATCCCCATGGGATCAAAGGATTGTTAAATTCAGAGTGTTTGAGGATCGGAGTTAAAATATAGGAGGTGGTACTCGATAGAGAGCTGCATGCTTGCTATTGAAGGTGTCATGGACTGAATGTGTCCCCTTCAAATTCGTATGTGGTGGTATCAGGAGATGGGGTTTTGGAAGGTAATTAGGTCATAAGAGTGGAGCCGTCTGAATGGCATAAGTATACCTACAAGAAGAGACTCGAGGGGTGCCTAGGTGGCTCAGTCAGTTAAATGTCCAACTTCAGCTCAGGTCATGCTCTCACGGTTCATGAGTTTGAGCCCCACGTTGGGCTCTGTGCTGGCAGTTGAACGCCTGGAGCCTGCTTCAGATTCTGTATCTCCCTCTCTCTCTTCACCTCCCCCACTCATGCTCTGTCTCTCTTTCTCTCTCTCAAAAGTAAACATTAAAAATAATAATAAAAAAAAAAGAAGAGACTTGAGAGATGATTTTTCTCTCAGCCATGTAGGATATGAGAAAATGGCTACAAACCAGGGAGAGTGCCCTCATCAACCACCTGATATACCAGTGCCTTGATCTTGGATTTCCCAACTTCTTGAACTGTGAGAAACAAATGTTTGCTGTTTAAGCCACCCAGTCCATCCATACTATGTTATAGAAGCCCAAACTGACTAAGATGGCAGGGGCGGGGTGGGGGTGGGGGTCATTAGTTTTGTGAGGGTGGGAGGGCATTGGGTGTTGTGTTTTTTTGTTTTGTCTTTCTGGTAATGACAAGTTCTATGGACATAGGTTCCTGGGTGTAGTGAAAGAATAAGGTCATAGTAGAGGACAAGGTCAGGGATGAACCGAAGTTTCAGGGTGTGGGATGAAGCAGTCATGTGGAAACAGAGATGACCAACACTGATTGCAAGTCACTGAGTCACATGCAGTCATCTGAAAAGCAGTAAGAGATATGCTAAAACCTTCAGTGAATACAGACAGGTGACTAGAAGGATTGTAGATGCTTACAGTGTGGTGGAACGAAGGGTGATAACCCAATGTAATTCTTCAAAAGGCAAGGACGTTTTTTAGAGCTAAGAACAGCTGTTGGGAGACAAAAGGGAGTAAAGGGGCAACTATTCCACTTCCAGGCCCAGGCGGTTCTGCTGCCTTTACCTCATTTTCCCTAATGCCAGACAAGCCTGGCCAGTGCCTTTCGGAGATAAACAGCATAGGACCGTGAATAGTCATTTTTGATTTGTGAACCATCAAAGTATCCACACAAGAAGTGAAAATAAAATACCACCCAAGTTGGGCTGGAAACTGGAGAAGATTAGCATCTACATGCTCCTTTTTTTAATATGCAAAATACAATTGCAGAGTATGGAAGTCAAAAGACTCTGGTCTCATAGTAATGATTAGAGCCAAAAGTAGCTTAATTTCACAGTTACTTTGTTTACCAATTCTAAATACATATTCACACATATACATACATGCTTATAAAAACTAATTTTTGTTTATATAATTAAAACTACTTTAAAATTTTTTAAATCCATTAACTATATCTGCTCTTATTACCACAGTTGATAAATAGGTATAATTATTCTATTATAATGGTATGCATAGAATATTAAATGTAATGAAGTGAAAATATGATGATTTCACAGTTTTACAACTTTTTCCCTACATAAGCATATTTTACTGTTTTAACTTTGCTGAAAAGATTTATTTTAAGATGTACCCATTTTATTTTTAAATGTGCCCTTGTATTTTGTGTTTCTTTTTCTGCTTAGTGATACTTAATCTTCTTATTATAAACCTTTTATGTGATTTGTATGCATATTACTGCTTTTCAAAGTTGATGAGCTGTTCTCACATTCTTTCAAACACACATAATAGATTGATTTTTAAATTCCCAAATGTTATAAATAATTACTTCTAAAAGAATTCTATGTGAAATCAAAACTTTTCTGTGGAAAACAGATGAATTTTAGTTTATTTAAACTTCTCGATGATTGTCAATGAATTGCTGCGAATGCTGTAATAGAATACAACAGAGACGTTGAGGGTGGCACTGAGAGTCTGTATACCCAGATCATTTTATGGGTTCTGGAGAAAGAGTTAAGTTACAGTTAAAATTCATTGCTTTTACAGAATTAAAAGCTTGAGAAAGCTTGGACATTTAGAACGTGGTCTCCGGAGTCAGGCTGCCTGGGTTCAAATCCCAGCTTTACCACTTACAAGAAACGTGACCTTGGGGCGCCTGGGTGGCTCAGTTGGTCAAGCATCTGACTTCAGCTCAGGTCATGATCTCATGGTTTGTGGGTTCGAGCGCCACATCTGGCTCTATGCTGACAGCTGGGCACTGCTTCGGATTCTGTATCTTCCTCTCTTTCTGCCCCTCCCCTGCTCACACTGTCTCTCTTTCAAAAATAAATAAACATTAAAAAATGTTAAAAAAAAAAAAAAAGAAATGTGACCTTGAGTGAGTTACTTAAGCTGTCTATGGCAGGCACTATTATTGTCCCTTATACAAAAACTGTCTCTACCCATCTCCTCTGCCCTTTTCTTGTTGACAGAGCATTCACGCTCCTACAAAGGCTAGAACACCAACTATTCCCCTAGCTTCCCTTAAGTTAGGTAGTAGTCTGTGATCCAGTCCTGTCCAATGGGATGTGAAAAAAGTCTGTCACGGATATTCTAGGACAGGTTTTCCTTCCTGTTAAATAGAGAATGGAAGGCAACGCCATTCTTTTTCGGCCAATATTGTTCTGTCTCTCTGATGTCTGAAGCTGTGGCAGCCAAGTTGTGAACTATGAAGGGACAAGCCAGAGGGCCAACCTGAGGGGGACAAAGCAGAAAGAGCTTGGGTCTTTGATGACATCCCTAAGCCACTGGGCAAACCCAGGGAGGTTTTGTTAGAGTTCCGTCCTGTTAGATAAGAAAATGTCCTCATTATTTAATCCATATCTAACTGGACGTACTGTTACTTGCTCATAAGAGTATCTTGATATATTCTCCAATTCAGTGTGGGATAGATACAAGGACAGCAAATACCTTGTCTTGTTTTTTATCTCAAGAGAAAGTTTTCAACATTGCGTAATGACATCTATAAGGTTTTTCAGAGACCTTTTATCAGTAAAACCATTTCGAGTTTCCTAAAAGTGTTCTTTAAATTATAAATGCAGGTTGAATTTTTCTGCATTTGTTTAAATTACCATATGATTTTCCTCCTTTATTTTGTTAATGTGACAAACATTCAATTATTTGCAAATTGAATTCCTGGAAACCCAACTTGTTTGTGATGTAATTAGTCTGTTACCCATTTTGGAGATTGCTGAATTTGGTTTGCTCTTTTCACCCATATTTTAAATAAGATTGACCTTTAGTTTTCCTTTCTCACAACTCCATTGTCAGATTTTGGACTGAAGATATGCTGGCTTGATTAAGTGATTTCATAAAAGTCTTTTTCAGTTTTCTGGAAGAGGTTTGCAGAGTAGAAATATTTCTTCTTTAAATATATTTTAGAACTTGATAGTTAAACCATGTGGGCCTGGAGTATTCTTCGTAGGAAAGTATTTAATTATAAGTTATTTTTAATAACTGTAAGAATATTCAGGTTTTCTATTTCTTCTTGTGTCAATATTGAATCAAATATATTTTTCCAAGAATGTATTTCACTTCATTCATTAATATATTGGTATAAAATTATCTGTAACATTCTCTTACTATCTTTTTAATATATGCATGTTTTGCAAACATGTAACCTTTTTGATTCTTCACATATTATTTATGTCTTTATTTTTTTTCTTAATCAGTCTCTTTGCTTTTTATTTCATTCATTTCTGCTTTTATATTCATTATTTTCCACTATTTACTTTCTTTTTAAAAAAATTTTTTTAACGTTTATTTATTTATTTATTTTAAATTTTTTTTTCAACGTTTTTTATTTATTTTTGGGACAGAGAGAGACAGAGCATGAACGGGGGAGGGGCAGAGAGAGAGGGAGACACAGAATCGGAAACAGGCTCCAGGCTCCGAGCCATCAGCCCAGAGCCTGACGCGGGGCTCGAACTCACAGACCGCGAGATCGTGACCTGGCTGAAGTCGGATGCTTAACCGACTGCGCCACCCAGGCGCCCCAACGTTTATTTATTTTTGAGAGACAGAGACAGAATGTGAGTGGGGGAAGGACAGAGAGAGAGAGGAAGACACAGAACCCGAAGCAGACTCTAGGCTCTGAGCTGTCAGCACAGAGCCCAATGCAGGGCTCAAACCCACAAAGATCATGACCTGAGCTGAAGTTGGTCACTTAACCGACTGAGCCACCCAGGTGCCCCTACTTTCTTTTTTTTTTTTAAGTCTATTTATTTATTTTGAGAGAAAGATCATGAGCAGGGGAGGGAAAGAAAGAGAGGGAGAGAGAGAGAATCCCAAGTGGGCTCCTCACTAACAGTGAGGCTCAAACTCACAAAACTGTTAGATCATGACCTGAGCTTAAACTAAGAGTCTGTCAGTTAACTGACTGAGCCACCCAGGCACCCCTTTTATAATTGTTTCATCTACCTGCAAAAAAGGAACCTTTTCCATCCTTTTACCTTTAGCCTTCCTGAATATATAGCATACATGCTTTGGATGTGTCTCTTATAAAGATATAAAATTAGATATTTTAATCCAATCTGATAATCCTCTCTTTAATCGGAGTATTTAATCTATTAATATTCAATGCAAATGTTGATTTACTTGAATTAAAATATATCATTTTACTCAGCTTTTTATTCATCCCATGTCTTTTACATTCCTTTTTATCCTTTCTCCTTTCTTCCCTTCTTTTAGATCGATTGTTTTTCTATTTCATATTTTCCTTAGTCAGCTTCGAAATTAGTTATATGCTGTTTTATTATTCTGTAGTAATTATCCAGAGATTTCAACATGCATACTTGATTTATCAAAGTAATCTTTTTTTTAAGTTTATTTATTTATTTTGAGAGAGAGCACATGAACAGGGCAGGGGTAGAGAGAGAGAAAATCCAAAGCAAACCCCATGCTGTCAGCATAGAGCAAAACATGGGACTTAGATCTCACAAACCATAAGATCATGACCTGAGCCAAAATCAAGAGTCAGACACTTAACCAACTGAGCCACCCAGGTGCCACTATCAAAGTAAGCTTAGTTGATGCTTTTACTCTCTTCTGAGGTGATGAAAGGACCTTGGAATACTTGGACACTATTAACTCTCCTCCCAACTTACATGCTATTATTGTCATATATTTCAAGTCCTCTATATTGTTTAAACTACATAAGTCATAATCATTGTTGTTTATAATTATTTATAATTCTAAATACATAAATATTTATAAATACATAATAATTTATGTTTACTGAAATTTTTACCATTTCTTTTATTCATCTTCCCATTCTTACTCTCTGAATTTCTATTTAGTATCACTTTCCTTCTTCCAAAAAAATATATTTCAGGTTTTATTTACTATGGATCTTCTGGTAGAAAATTCTCACCATTTTTGTTTAATTCATCTTTATTATGGAAGGATATTTTGATTGGGTATAAAGAATTCTAGATTGGTGCATCCATTCATATTATTGCTTTCAGGCTTTCATTGTTTCTATTAAGAGAGCATCTCTCAGACTGCTCTTTCTTCAATGTAATCTCTTCTTCCCCTAGATGTTTTTCCTCTTTTTAATTGTTATTCTTCAGTTTTACTATGATGGATTCAGATGTACATATCATTTTATTTGTCCTGCATCTAATCATATAGTTTCTTAAACCCGTGATTTGTTGTCTTTTAGCAGTTTTTGAAAAAAAAGTCACCCTTTATCTCTTCAAGTATTGATTCTTCCCATTTCTCTGTTATGTCTTCCTGGCACTCCAATCAAATGTGGATTAGACCTTTGTATTCTTTCTTCTGTGTTTTTCGCATTTATCTCCTCACATTTTGCTTAGATCTTCATCTGAAGTTTAGATATTTTCTTCCAAGCTCTTTCAATTCACCAATTCTCTCTTCATTTGTGTGTAAATTACTGTTAATCCACCCACTGATTTCTTAATTTTGGTTGTATTTTTTACTTACAAAATTTATGTTTGGATAAGGGGTTTTTGGAGGAGTCAAATGTGCTGTTATTTTTTGTAGTTTCCAACTCATGAGCTAAATTATTTTATTTTATTTTATTTTTTTTCTCCTTGAACTTAGCGAGCAGGTTATTTTAAAACCAGTGTCTTATTAATTTAATATCTAGTGGTCTTACGGTTCTGTGTTTATTGTCTGTTGTCTCTACTGATTGTCTTTATGCTGACTAATCTCCTTATATGCCACATTATTACTGACTGTGTACCACATATTGTATATAAAAATTTGTGAAATGCCAATAATCCTATATATTTTTCCAATCAATGATTTTACCGCAGGCCACATGGAGAGTTTATCCAAATCCTAAACATTTACAGATTAAAATAGATATTTAGGTATATCTAAAAGGGAAATTGCTGAATATAAAAATTAAAGCTGGAGTAAGCTGTCTCTTTTTTTTTCTTGTGATTTTTTTAAATAGTTTAAGTTTCTGCTAATCATGTTAAACTCTCCTAACTATTCCCCATAATTGAGTCAGCATGTATCCATTTCAATTATTTCAGTTGTATATGACAGAGAAATCTAAAATAGCTCAGGACTAGAATTTACTAGAAAGTTACCAAAGACTCAGGATCCTTCCAGTTCATAGCTCTGCCATCTACAGAATGTGATTCTAATACTCAAGGTCCATATGGCTGCTAGAGCTTCAACATCACATCTATATTCCAGGGAGACACAATATTTTTATTTACATTTTATTGGCTAGAACACCATCACATCAACCTAGAAATATAGTCCATGACCTATGTAAAATGTGTGTTCATTCATGAAAGTGAAAGAGGTGAATTAATATTAGGTGTTAACAGTCTGTGCCTCAAAGGACCATGGATTAAGAAACAAAGAGAATTGTAGTGAATTTACTATAAAACTAAATAAGGTTGTGAAAATGTAATATTTTCCAGGTTATTTATCCCTAATGCAACCAACAGCAAGGAGGGCATCATGAGAAAAGAAATCAAGGCTTGAGAACTTGAGTTGTAGAAAAAAATTATTTGAAAAAGTAAAAAAAAGGAATAAAAATGTATAGGCAAGGGGCGCCTGGGTGGCGCAGTCGGTTAAGCGTCCGACTTCTGCCAGGTCACGATCTCGCGGTCCGTGAGTTCGAGCCCCGCGTCGGGCTCTGGGCTGATGGCTCAGAGCCAGGAGCCTGTTTCCGATTCTGTGTCTCCCTCTCTCTCTGTCCCTCCCCCGTTCATGCTCTGTCTCTGTCCCAAAAATAAATAAACGTTGAAAAAAAAAATTAAAAAAAAAATGTATAGGCAAAACGAATAGGTGAAGAGTGACTTTCCAGGCAGCTTGACACCGTTTAGAAAACTTGTAAATTAAATACCAAGCTCCTATTTTTCAGATGGAATATTTTTGTACTATACTGTTGGATGTGCAGGAATCAGAACACCTTAAAAGGTATGCCTATCACTTTCAGGATGAATCCTTTCAGAAAAAAATGCTCAAACACTCATATCTACCTCTTAATTAAACACATGACAATTTGATTTCTCACTCATGAAATATTTTCTCTAGACCATGTCCGAAATAGCACTTTGGCTGGCTAGGTTTGTGAGGCATTATTCATAGCACCTGCCCTTGTGGAATTCTAGGGGACTCCAGAGGATTTTATGCAAGTGATGTCAGAGGGTAACACAAGATGCTTTGTAAAGTAGGTTAACATAAACATTTTCAAATAATTACTTGGTTTGGAGACTATCTACTCACTTAACGTATTTTCCAATAATTCTTATATTTGGTAAACTCTCTTCCTGAGCCTCAAATTGTCATACATATTTATGCTGTTAATTTTCCAGTGACTATTCTAAAATATGTCAGTGTTGATCGATGGATCTAAATTCTAAATGCTATCATGTTTTAAAATGCAAATCTGCATTGCACAATGTCCCTTGCCTTCTTTTTCTTTCAGGGCGTTCTTACCTCTCTCTGGTCTGTGCTTTGCAATATTACAGCTTGTAATAATCTGCCTCTGATGCTAGAAACCAAAGTTAAGAAAATCCATTTAATTCAACAGCAACAACAAAGTCTTGGGGAAAAAAAGAATGTACTTTTTCCTTAGTTCATTTAAAAGCAAATGAAAGTTTAGCTCTCAGGAGGGAAGAGATAGGTCAGGCTGTCTTTTGCCCACTTGCCAGATGATGCTAACAAGCCATTGTCTTTCCCCACTCAGGCATGAATGCCTGAGAACTCTTTTTCCTCTGCTTACCATTGCCTTAACCAGCAATACTCTTCTCAGACAGCAAGATACCTGAATGTCTAAACATTTATCTATACTAATACAGGCCCATTCCATGTGAATGCCTGCCAGGCAGGAACTAGGCTGTCAGCTTCATCCCATCAAAAAGACTTTCAGTCCCAAGGACTGATGGCAGGTTCCAATTGTTAAGTCATTCTTGCTTGAACTGAATTTTAAAGTCAGGCTCCTACTGTTAAAGAATGGAGCTCAAAGAGCGCATTTAGCCAGAAATGTTGCAATTCTAAATATAATACTCTTGGCTATGGATTTTGTTCTTGTTGTCATTATTTTTAAAATTTGGGTACTGAGTGAAACTCGAGGGCAGCAAATAATGTGGAAGGGCAACCAATACTGCATAATAGTTCTTGTTTTGGTACATTTGCTTTGTAGTGATTTATTAAGGGAGACTGAAAAAGCCTGATTAAAATGCATAAACAGTGCTGAACAGTAAACAACCATGTCTAAGGATGAAAAAATGGGACCCACATGCTGTGCATGGAAATTGCCCTTAACAACATGGCCTATTGTTGAACAGATAGGAAGCCAAAGGTTGCTTGTAATCAAATTTGAAGTTTCCCATCACTTATAAAAGCAACACTTCCTTGTGCAAACGTTTCAATTTGTTGTAGTTAAAAACTGCTTCCTGACTTAATCCGTACAGAAACCAGGAGCTCTTTTGACTGTCAGGTGGAGAGAAAAATTTAGAGAGCCCACTAGACTCAAAAAGACTAAATGAAACCAAGTTTGTATGTTGAGGGAGAAATTACATCTAAAGAATTAACAGGAGCAAATTGAAGCAGCACAGAGCTCAAGATATTTTTTTTTTTTTTTTTAGTATTTCATTTAAACAGGCAAAAAGGAGTTCGATGGCTTGCCTAGGTGCTCACATCACTTCTTTCTGTCACTCAGAAATAAAACAAATGTTAAAGAAAATTTTTTAAAAAATGGCTCACTACAGGCTGAATCCAGCCTATCGGGAAAGACTCAAAGAGAAAAATCATTAACAATATCACAAGACTGATACGATGGCTGGATTGCATAAGTATAAATTATTATATGATAATTCCTAAAATTTATGGTTTGAAGAATGATTGTTAATGAAAAAGATAAAAAAAATAACCGTAAACTTTTAAGCCATGTTTATGCTTCCACTGTATGGATACGGTAGAGGATAAAGAAAAATAAAGAAGGAAGTTTAATTTCTTTTTAAATACTATTTGTATTATAATCTATAGTGTCTTAAAGTGGAAAGCACTTTTAAACTGCTTTAATACCTTTCTCAAAGAAAGTTAAAGAATGAACAAAAAAGTCATTTTCCATCCCCCTAACCAAATATGCCTGTAGCAGCAATTAAAAAACAATTCACAAGTCTTTAAAAAGATTCTTAAGTCATGAGTCATGAAAAAATTCATAAGTCATAAAGTCTTATGCTTAAGTATTTAGGTCTTTTTCATTTTCCGGTAATAATATGGTAATGAGCATCCTTATACTGTAATCTTTTATACCTTTCTCATTATTTATCTGGCACAAATTTCCTCACATACAATTTCTAGATCAGGGGGCATGAAAATTTTACTTATTGAAAACTGGCCTTCCAGAAAAGTCTTACCATTGTTCATCCTACTAGTAGTACATGAAACTATATTGAAACCATCACTTTGTGTTATTTCTTTTTAATATGTGCCAAATTAATAAGTGAAAATGGCATCTTTTAAAAATAATTTGCATGTCTTTGACACACCTTTTAGAATTTTAATAATTCTCATGATTTTTTTCATTGTTCTTCCTGTATGAATTATCTCTTAATAATGTCTGATCCTTTCATAGGGCAGTGGGAAGATTAAATGAGGTAATTCATATAAAGCACTTAATAGAGTGATTAGAAAATCTGAAGTGTTTAATAATAGTTAATGAGTTTTAGTTACCATTATGGGTATTGATTTGTTTTCTCTCTTATTACAGATACAAAGGTGGTCAGTAAGGAAACTCAACTTAAACAAAGATGGCATTGAGCATGTAAATGAAGATATGTGCTTAATAGTAAAAGTAAAATTATCCTTTCCATAAAGAACATGAAATTACAAATCTATGGAGAGAAGAAGTTCTTGGTAAGTAATTTATACATGCTTCTCCTAATCCCTGTAACTACCACAAGCACTTCCCTTTACCTTAGGAACAGAGCCTTGAGTCCAAGTTTCCAGTGCACAGAGGTTTAGGGGTATTTGTTATCCTGAGAACTGCCCTGTGGACCACTTAGGCATGTATGCAGAGGGATACAAAGCTGCCAGCTATGAGGAAGGAAATGCAAGTATGGGCCAAGTAGGACCTCAGTGGCCAGGATCAACAACAGAAGGAGCATCAAAGGGGCTCTTACTCTACCTCAAAACCAGAAAGTAGGCTTTTCAGTACATTAAGAGAGAGTGGCTAATTTTTCCTAACGTCATGAGTATAATTTCCAATTTGGCAATAATTGCAATCATCCTGCTAAACTAAAACTCCCTGCCTCTAAACTCTTGCCTCACCCATCCCTCATTACATTGCTACAGATGTGTCATCCTAAACAGGATGGATTATGCTCTTTCATTTTAGAATACTTTAACCTCAAAAAATAAAAAAATAAGCTCTTCCTCCACCTCCATACTGTTGCTCATGACAGTAAGTCTTAACCATTAGCATAACATCCGAGACCATCCTCCATCCAGCCCTAACCTACCTTTTTCAGCAACAACTCCACCTCATTTTTCTGTGCATCCTGTGCCCCCAGTACTAGTCTGCTCACCATTTCTCAACATGACCATGAGTATTCATCCCTCCAAGGTTTTGCTCATGTTAACTGTTCCCTGGGCCTGGAATACCTTCTCTCCCTTTTCTGTTGACAGAGAAGCTGCATATTCTTCCAAGTTCTACCCAGATCCTTTCCATCAAATTTAATCACTCCTTCCTCTGTAGTCTTTTTTTTTTTTTTTTAATGTTTATTTACTTTTGAGAGAGAGCATGAGCAGGGAGGGGCAGAGAGACAGGGAGATTGGAGGGTCTGAAGCAGACTCTGTGCTGACAGCAGAGAGCCCGTTGCGGGGCCCGAACTCATGAACCATGAGATCATGACCTGAGCTGAAGTTAGACACTCAACCAACTGAGCCACCCAGGCACCCCCTTTTCTCTGTAGTCTTAATACACAATCTATTTGGCACATTTCCTTCTGCCTTGTATTATTGATGGTTATTTACACAAATGCTTTTCTCTTTAGATTATAAGCATGCAAGAAACAGTGACGATGTTTTAATCATGTTTGATTTCCCCACAGCCTAGCACAATAGTTCACAAAAAAGAAGTGCCTGCCCAGTAATTGTTTTGTGAATTGGACTGAATATTCAATTACCAGTTTGAGTTGCTTTCTATATAAATATGACAAATATGTCTATGAGAAATGGACACTCCCCATTAGTTCCAAAGTAGAGTTGCCAGATAAAATACAGAACACATGGTTAAATTTGAATTTGAATTTGAATTTGAAATTCAAATTTAACTGGATGCCCCATTTTTTATTTGCTAAATCCGGCAACTTTAGTCCAAACACATGCCAGTTTCACCACTGTCAGGGTTAACTCCAGGGCAAGAGTGAATTAGTGTGGGCGTAAATCTCTTCCCATCCAATTCTGCTGCAGTGATGTGTATACATAGCTACCATGAATCCTCTTCACGTGATAATACTTTTTTTAAAAGGCAGAAGAACAAAGGTAGTCATTTATAACTTATCCTTACTTTCTCAAGAATATAGTGGATATTTGAGGAACTCAAGAGAATAGTTCCAGGTATTAATACAAATTCTTCAAATAGCTGGTTGTTCTAATTAACAAGATTGCAAGGCAAACCATTGAGGTCCCTGAGACATTCTGTTTTTGTATCATCATCTGGGACATTTCTTCACACTGCCCTTGGTCTCTTTTATAATCTCTCTCGTAGCCCAACTACAATGGGGTCATTGTGTGGACTCTTCTTGTGGCAACCTTCCATGCTCAGCCCTGAGGATCCATGTCTGTCCCAGGTTATTCGATAACATCCTCTAACTTTACCCCTCTCCTGCACTCACGTCTCACCCCCACCACTTTTCTGGTTTCCTAGGCAACAGTTTTTTGGCCTAATGATAAACTGATGCTTGCCGGTATACAATGAGAGGAGATCAATAGAACCCTCAGGATTCTCATTTGTTTCTAGATAACATCTGCAGTTTAACCTTCTGGGGACAATTCCTGGCTCTTCCAAAATTATCTGATCAAAGAAGGTTGGAATTTCCTGTAGGAGTGGGTGATGTGCTCTGAGAGGGAATTATTTTTTGGAGCAAGAAACCTTGCAGTATCCTTCAAATCAAATTATGTGAGCAGCTGTCTGCTGATGAGTTAAGCAGAACCTCTTATTTTAGGAAATATAGTATGTTCAGACCTCACCATTTTGACTACAATGTAATTTTCTATTTATTCAAATGACATCTAAGTTGAGCTCCTAGTTTTCCATAAGAAACTTTAGAGCTCTTCAGAAGGGCACTCTTATTGCCTCCTCCAGCCCTTTAGAGAAGATACCCCTTACTGTCTTCAAGCCCAGCCTCCATTGAATCTCTGTTCCTCTGACTTCTGCAGACAAATCTCCCAGGAGCCCATGGCTTCACTGGAAAAGCACTCCCACAGAACCCCAGACACATTTAAAGTAACACAATTGATTAATTGCAGAGAATATGTTTCTGGCCATGCAACATATTGAAAAAGCAACTGTCATTAGGATAAAGCCAATGACTTTGGCCACTTTTTAGCAACTGCAGTTTGGTCATTCACACAAACCATTAACATATGTGAAGGAACCTGTAGGGAAATTGTGCCTGCTGAATGAAGCAGAACAGAGGCTGTGCTTGGGTTTTCAGAACACCTTCTGACAGGAGAGTGGACAGCCTTCTATCTGCCAGCATATTGCTCCACACTCTAGAGTTGTGAAGGTCAGCATTGTAACATGTGCATTAGGACTCTGGTTGCTGGTATGTGAAACCAACTGTAGCTGGCTCTTCAAAAACAAAAATGAGGGCACCGGGGTGGCTCCATTGGTTAAGCCTCCAACTTAGGCTCAGGTCATGATCTGGCGGTTTTTGAGTTCGAGCCCCACATCAGGCTCTGTGCTGACAGCTCAGAGCCTGGAGCTGCTTCAGATTCTGGGTCCCTTTCTCTCTGCCTCTCTCTGTCTCTCTCAAAAATAAATAAACATTAAAAAAATAACAAAATAAAAAAATAACAAAAATAAAGAGAAATATATCATAAAGATGTAATGATTCAAGGGAGTGCAAGGCAATTCAGGAGAATTCTCAGACTTTAAGGAAAGGAGAGGCTAATGGGTACTGAAAATGGGAATCTCCAGAAAATTCATAATCCTGCCTCTCAGCTCACTTTCTCTCTGTTTTCCATTCCTTTTTCTCTTCTGCCATCAGTTTCTTCTACTCCCAAATCTTCATGGAGATTTGACCCACTATAATGTCATCAGTACCATAAATATAATAAAAATTTTCCCTGAAGGGTGGAGTTATATTTCTCAAAATGGCTGCCAGGGGCCCAGCCTCACTTAGATGGGAGGGAAGTAAAGGAGTCATTGCAAGCTGGACAAACACTACAAAAGCTGTGGACTGCAAGCAGTCACATCCACCATTTCCCTGGTGTTTGCCTGACTAAAACAAACCTGGAAGAGGAAAGAGTGAAGATGCTTGATACCTGGTTATATGTTGATGTTAAGCTGACAACAAAGCAAATTTAAAATGGTAGTAAAGCATACTCAAAAAATTGTAACTCAAAAAATGGAATGTACCATAGCATATATCAGAAACTCCTATCCCACAAACTCTAACAGTGCACTTATCTGTCTTCTCTGATTCCTAAGCAGGATACCTCTTAGAAATAAAACTTAGTTTAAATGATTTAAAATAACATCATTCCATCTGGGCTCATAAAGGGTTTTTTGTTTTGTTTTGTTTTTTTGGTTTTTTTTTTTTTTTTACTCTCAAATTACTGCTAGTTTACTATTGGCAGAGTTTGGACCTCCTGCATAAGTAAATTTCCTCAGTGCAATCAGATTTCATTCAAAATACTGTCAAAAGAAGTGAAAACCCATCTTATAAAAAGTAACTTGTGAATGCCATTCAGCTCTGTGATAGAGAACTAATAATAAATGTGAATGAAGTCTTGCTTACTCAGTGTTTCTCCTCACTTTTATTCTTTTCTTTAGTGCCCCTTTCTCTAATGGTAATACCTTCTAGTTTTCTCTTACAGTCATTTCCAAGGCATTTTTGTGCACTACTATAATAAAAAAAAATCAGTACATTCCTCCAAATTATGTTTATTTATTTACTAAAATATATGCATTATAAAGTGAATAAATAATGAAAATTTTATAAGGTGATCTATAATAAATATAAACAGAAGTGCTGGTATTTTCTGTCTCTGCCCCAATGATCATCTTGTGTGCTGGTCTATAGTCACAGGACAGCTAGTACTTCTAAGTTGAATTGTTGTTAGTGAATTATTTTTCATGCCCTAAAGGACACTCATGAACTTTAGATACAGGGTGTTCTTGGTTCACATTCATCTTAAAATGAATTCTCCAAAGCTAAACTTTTCACTGCGTAAGTGTCATGAAAATTTGTCCACAGTACCAAAAACTACTGAATGGGTGTAAAAGTGACCGTCATCAAACCAGCAAAGTAAAAAAAAAAAAAAACACACACACACACACATTAGATAAAGTTAGATATGATGGTGTGGCGGGTGGGTGGGGCTTTGACAGTAAAGCCACCCACACTGAAGTAGGTAGAGCAGTAGCTCAGACTCTGGCTGACTGAGACCCACAGGACTGCAGTAGAAGAGAAGAAGGGAAGCCGGTTGGATAATGATGCTCTCCAATGACCAAATTCTCTTGCTTTGTCTTTATGTTCTTTCCTTTTGTCCACCCTCAGACACTGAGACCCTGCAGTGATGCTGACTCTGCCAGCATTTCAGACCAAAAGGAAATCATGGGAGGCAGTAATAAATAGGCCAGCAATCCTGTCTTTTAATAAAGCCCTTATCACAAAAGGAATGACCAAAATTTAACAACAAAACAAAAATAATATTTATTAAAAGAATGGCAGGCAAAGGATTTATACATAAGTACATACAAATTAATGAGAACAGTAAGACCCTTCACTAAGTATTTCAACAAAGGCTAGTCACAAAAAAAATGATTGAATAGCAAATGTGTGGGGAAATGTTCTATTTTTATTTTTTTAAGAAGTCATAAGTTAAAACAGATACTAACTTTCCTCTATCAAATTAGCAAAGATTTTATTTATGTTTTTATTTTTGAGAGAGAGAGAGCACAAGCAGGGGAGAGGCAGAGAGAGAGGAAGACACAGAATCTGAAGCAAGCTCCAGGCTCTGAGCTGTCAACTGTCAGCACAGAGCCTGACTCTGACATGGGGCTCGAACTCATGAAGCATGAGATCATGACCTATGCGAAAGCCAGATGCTTAACCAACTGAGCCACCCAGGCACCCCAAATTAGCAAAGATTTTAAACTGTCATAAAGATACTGGCCAGAGCAGTGAAATGAGCTGTTGAATTCATCACAGTTAGAAGAAGCGTATATTAACCTGACCCTTTGGAAATTATTATTTCAATGCAGATCAACAGCTGTAAGATGTATATTTCCTTTGATTTAGTAACTCTTCTATTAATTTATCTTAGGAAAATCAAAAACAAGAATTTAGAGACCAATCTGTTTACTGACACACTATATGAAGCATTAAAAATTATTTTAAACAACAGATTATTTTATGATCTGAAAGTAAGTAAATTGTGATATAGCTACACAATACATCATTGTTCAGCTTCTACAATTTATGTTTATTAGGAGAGCTTGGTAGCATGATGGATGCTTATGTTAAAGTCATCAATGAAAAAAAAGTAAGATATGCATTTGCCTACAGTAATAACCAAGAGACAAAATACATCGAAAGAAGGTTCTAGGTAGAAGTAGCCAAAAATTCGGAGTTATTTTTCTTGGTCGGTGGATCTGTGAATGATTTTAGTTTCTTCTTTCTATAGTTTAGTTTCCATTTGTATATGTCTTTTGAAAGTTGTATTTTTTTTTGAGGACATATTTTTTGAGGACATATCTACCATGTTCCAGACACTATCCTAAGTGCTTAGGATAAAGCAAACACAAAACCAAGATTTTCACACTGAGTAGTACTGCCAGATTTAGCATAAATACATAGGAATCTCATTAAGTTAGAATTTCAGATCAACAATGAATAATTTTTTAGTAGAAGTGTAGTACTTTATTTGGCAACCCTGTCAGAGAATATAATTCACTGGGGGATAAATTTTCTACAATGAGCATGAATTAACTTTTTAAATTTATTTTTTATTATAGCAAAATACACCTAACATAACATTTACCATTTTAACCATACTAAATATACCAGGCAGTGGTATTAAGTTCACTCACAATGCTGTGACTACTATCTGGTTCCAGAACTACTACATCCCCTCAAAGGGAGAACTCTCTATATATTAGGCATTCACTCCTCAGTTTCCACTCTCCCCAATGCCTGACAGTCACTAATCTGCTTTCTGTCGCTGTAGATTTGCCCATTCTGGATATTTCATATAGATGGAATCATATATGCTGTGTATCAGATTTCATATAAATGGAATCATATAAGACCTTTTGGGTCTGGCATCTTTCAGTTGATGTTTTTAAGGTTCATCCACATTGTAGCATGTATCAGACTGCCTTTTGTATGTATATACCACATCTTGTTTATCCATTTATCTCTTGATGGACATTTGGGTTCCACCTTTTGGCTATTGTGAGGTATGTATTAATTTTATACTTTCAAAAAATAAGTTTGAGTTAAACCATTAAAAACCCCAGGGGATAATGAAAATCTTTCTCTCAGAGCCCCCTCTCTCTCAGTTTTCTATGTGTAAATTACTTTGTAGAGGGCCAGGCAATAATCAAGACAGAATAATGTATTAAGCAAAATAAAATAAAATATGGCAGATATAAAGAAGCACAAAAGATAGATCTTGCCATCAAGAAGCTTATACCAAATTCTGGCAAATGAAAGTCAAAAGTCCAGCATTTAATCCCAGTGAGGCTACTCTGCCTCTCGTTAGAAACAGTTGAGTTTAGATGACCAATTCAGGGCTGCCCCTAGAACAATAAGTAGGGCACATGACATCTGCATGGTTAAAAGGCTTACCAAGAAAGCTGTGCTTCCCAGAAAAAAAGCAAGACTCTTATCCAAAGATAAGTCATATTTTCCAACCTTTAAAGCTACAAAAGTTCAGAAATATTGGAGTCCCTCTTCCAGCACCTCCTCACAGCCCATGTAAGATAACTGATTCCTGGCTTCCCATTTTTAGTGAATGTTCTTTTGTTGTAGGTCCTCTGAGGTTTTCAGACTTACATCAGTAAATTCTTCTTCCAACAGCTGGGGTAAGCTGGCTTGCAAAACCTCAAGCCGGCATCATCTCAGAGCATTATGCACCATAAGAGATAGAGGCGACACGAGGGCATCTTCACACTTCTTTTTCCTTTGGCAGGAGCCCAAGCAACCATTGCCTGACCCAAAGCCAAAGAAAACACAAAAGGGTAAAGGGGAGTAAGATGGGGTGGTGAAGAGCAGAGTCAGAGACTCGAGAGTCCTCAAGGGTCTTATATGGGTCACTTGGTTCATTCTCTCTTCCAGAATTTGCCAGACTTTCCTTCTTTTGCTCTTGCTCTAGTTACCTGCCTTTACCTTACCTCCGACTAGCCGCTGATGAGAATTTTGTGTTTTTCCTTTGAGGCTCAGTGCAAACCCTACCTTCTCCAAAGAGGCTTTGCCAGTCTTCTTGTTCATCTTTGGAAGGTTTTGGAAAGTCTTGCAAAGAGGTTTTGCTGATTCTTGTTCCTTCCTTCCAAAGAAGGAAGATGCAATTTCTTCCTTCTTTGGACTTTATCTTAGCATATGTATTATAATTACTGAATATTCTAGTTACTTATATTTGTGTTTTTGTGTTGGTACTTGTTCCCCTTCCTTACTGCCATCCAACAGACATAATACAATCCTCACACGTTGTCTCCTCATGGTTGCAACTACATTCCACTTGTTTCTAAATCCTCTCCACCCTTTAGTTTATTCTGCCACACACCCATGACGGGTTGACTAGTATCATACTCAGGCATGATATTCAGAAGAAAGTATTTAATAGGTCGATAGTTGCTTTTTTTAGACTCCCAATTTCAGAGGCAAAGAAGTCTCTTCAAATACAAAATGCCCAAATAACAGGGTCGTGGTGTTTGCATGCTCACTGCAAGCTGGAAGTATTTGATTCTGTATGTTATCTGGATAGATGGAGCGTCTGCTCTCCTTTGACTCTTAAAAGCATTTGTCTTATAAGGGCGCCTGGGTGGCTCAGTTGGTTAAGCATTCGACTCTTGATTTCAGCTCAGGCTACAGTACGGACCCTGCTTGGGGTTCTCTCTCCCTCTCTCTCTGCCACTCCCCCACTTGCAGTCTATCTGTCTCTCAAAATAAATAAATAAAGTTAACAAAAAAAAGAATTTGTCTTTTAGGGTGTAAAAGGGAGAATTTAGGTCATGCCTCTCTAGATACCTCCCAAAGAGTACCCTTCCTTCATTTTCATTTTTTTACCTTTAACCATTATTTTTCTACACTTAATTTCTCAACTTTCTACATCAAATCATACAAACTTTTATCCTGTTACTATTTTAATAGTTTTTCTGTAGTTTTAACCCAAATATTCCAAATGATCATACACTAGAATAATTTCCATATTTATGTGAAAAGTGGGAAAATAGCACTCTCCCATAGAGAAAATAACCAAAGCATTAATATCCTTAACCCAGAGTACCTGGGGATATTGTTGTGAATCAGACTGCTGACCTTTCATATCACCCTAATAGCAGTAGGGTTGTCAACACTTGACTTTGTAATTTATCCATTCCTTCAACAAATATTGACTATAATGTCTGAGATACTGCACTAAGATACTGCACACTGGCTCATTTTCCTCCTAACCCTGTTCTTGTTCTCTTTTGCCAGCACAAACTTTCCAACCATCCCTTAAGGACTGGTGTTCTCCAGGGGTGTGTTCTTGAGTCCCTTCTGTTATTGGGAATGGTTAACATCTGATGCAGATGCAACCACTTTCCTCTCTGGAACCAATGGTTGATACTAGTCATCACTCATGGTGCACTGTCCCACTACTCCTGAAGGGGTCCTTAAATTCTTCCTCAACATAGCATCTAGGAAAGTTCTCTGTTCTTTGGAGGTGATACACAACTGGAAATATTTCTTCTTCTCCTGAAACTTTCTCCCTGAATGATTTCATCTACTCCTAAGGCTTCCACTTTCACTTCTGAGAAGATGATTCTCAAACTCCTCCTGACATTTTCCCTGAGTTCTAGATTCATATTTCCAATAACCTAAAGTTCTTCTCCAGTTAGTGCCTCAAACTCACCTCATCCAAAACCAAACTTACTATATTCTTACCTGCTCTTAGAAACTTATTATATTCTTACCTATTCTTAGGAATCACTATTTACAATCACCCAACCTGGACTTTAAACTTCTCTTTCTCTTACCTCTCACTGCTTATCTGCATTAGCAGTTGGTCATTAAATTCTATTAATTCTACTTCGTAAATGTCTCCTAACTATATTACTTCTTACTCTTTTCCACCTCCCTAGTTTAGGCCTTTATGTATTGCCTACATGGATTCTTGTAATAGCCTCTATCATTCTCTGTGAACAGATTACTCCCTCTCCAGATTATCCTCCACCTTGCCATCAGTTGTCCTCCTGGAGCAATGATCCGACTATATTAGTGGTTTCTTTCATTCCTCCGGTGGATCTTTGAAATCCTTCAGTGTCACCAAGAGAAATAGCAAATTCCTTCTTAAGAGGATACCTGGAGGCCTTCACATGCTAGCTCTGCCCTGACTTTCCAAGAACATTTTTCATCACTTCCCAACTCCCAGCTCCCTGCCTCAAGTGTGCAGGGAGAGTACTCCCTAAATACACCAGGAGCTTTCACACCTGGATGTCTTCCTCCTTCATGTTGTACAGTCTGCATAGAATGCCTTTCCCCCACTAATTGCCTAGGAAAATTCTCCTCCTTCAAAGTTTTTTTCTTCCCTCTTCTTCTGTCCCCTTACTCTCCCCACCTCTGTCCCAGCCTCTATTAGTAGTATATGTTGCTATGTTGTATGGCGGTGAGTTGAGTCTATTCCACCAAGCTGTTGACTCCTAGTGCCATCTTATCCAGTTTTGTAGCTGTAATATGAATAGCAGAATTCCTAACTCAGTAAAACATGAGTGGATATTCTTGGCATATGCCTGCCCATATTCTAAATCATTTTTCTCTTTAAAGAATAGATGGTTAGTAAAAAAAAAAAAAAAAAAAAAGAGAAGAAAAGAAAAGAAAAAAGAGAGAAAAGAAAAGAGAAAGAGAAAAAGAAAAAGAAAAAAAAGGTTAATTTGGCTTACATTTGAGTCTTATCACATGGTCTCAAGTTGGAAATTACTGAGTTGCCAATATTTTTCCCAAGGCTCCAGTGAAATGGTCTTGGAAAATTATGCAGTGAGGTGGTTCATCCAGACTTTATAAAATAAAATTGTCCCTTCATTTTCTTGTTTTAGAAACAAAAAGAAAACCATCAATCCTTGATTGACATAAGTGGAAAAACCCTTTTGTATAATCCAGTGTTTTCATAAGTAATTTGCAGAGTAGGAAGAGGAAAAGAGTCTTTGTAGGGGGTTCCAGAGGCATTCTGCCCAAGGAAATCTGATTAATTTGAATAGCAGAGTTGGAGTCTCCAATGGTACCTTATAAAAACCATCCCTAGGGAAAAGGTCTTCATAGTAACAAACTGCTTCTACTTCTGGATAGAAATCCCATTTCATGCTGCCTACAAGCCCCTGGAAGAAAATGTTCTGTGACACTTTCAGACTGAAATCTGTTTTAAAAAGGGAAACCTGCTTGTGCTCGCTTCGGCAGCACATGTACTGACAAGGGAAACCTGCTTATGGCGGTGGTTGGGCATAATAATATGATGAAATCAAATTTTGGTCTTTGTAATGACATAACTCTTTACTATAACATTTTAAAATGTGAGAAGGTATACCAGAGAGTTAATGCTCACTAGACTTTAAAATTGAAGCTAAAGTATTTGCAGGGATGGTGGCAGGTGCCCCTGAGCCAATCTAATAATATTTACCTGCATTATAAAACTGTATTTAATAAGGCAAATGGGATTAGTGAATGATAGTGTAGTTTATGAGAGAATAAGGGCCTGCTGTTCACGTATTGCTGTGAGCAGTTCCCTTTGGGATTGTTTCACGAACCGATTGAAATTACATTACCCAGATTTTAAGTGGAAGCATTAATAAATGGATCAAGACATAGAAGGGTAGAAAAAAAATCCCAGAAAGCCAGAATACCAGTAAGTGAATCTTTCTGACAAAGAAAAAGATGCCAGATTACAAATGAGCACTCTCTTTAGAGAACGGGCTAATGCAGTGTGCAGGCTTGGATAAAAGGAACAATGGTCACCTTCTGACACCAGGCTGTGTGTCTGGTGAGCATCCCTCAGTGCAAGTGTTAGTACTGTGTGAGTATTTATTGTGTTTCTATAAAGTCCTAATGAGCTCCTTGGGTGAGAGTGAAACCCTTTGCTTTTTCACACTGTGCTCAAGACCCCTAAACTTCATGGGGTCAAATCTAAAGAAAGGGTAATGGACCATGAGGTCCAGCTTAATAGACCTGATATTAACACAGCAGCAAGAGTGTCACCAAATGCAAAGTTTAGGGCAAGCCATGAATGAAGTATTTGTTACACTTAAATAATATACAAAGGTTATAACAGAGTAGTGGCACTATATCAATGTCATCATTGCAGGACTTTGAAAATCTGCCATGTATGAAATAACCCTGTAACACACATCTTTAGGTTCCAATAGATGAATTTGCTTTTCAGATGGTAGATTAGAATAGAAAGTTATGCAACTACAGTGACTAAACTGTAGTTATTTTTAGATATTAAAAATCTCTTGTCCATGGAAATAATCAAGCTACTCTCAGCATCTAATATTCATATAACAAATGTGTTGCACTCTATGCAGATTATACAGTTCGTATATTTAAGTGTTCATTTTCTCTAAATGAAATAGAGTTTTTCTTCTACAGTCGTCTGGTGTTTTTAGGATAGGACAGATGTCCTTTGCTTTGAAATGAGTAAAACATAACCACACTGAGTATGATGTCATGAAGCAGAACCACTTGTATAAATAGGACTCTTTCACCAGACTCCTTTATCCATGTACTTGTTGGCTCATCACAATAAGCCTGGTCTGTTGTTACAGTGAACTTCAGTTCAAATGATGCAATGTAAGCCACAGACTTGGGATCTGAGAGCGCTGCCCTCTGCGGTTTTGTTCATAAGTTAATATTAAACACATCATCACTCTCACACATGGGTAAGAATGGGAAGATCTGAGGGTATAAGCCAGTAAAAATATTTGTGTGCTTGTTCACCTTCCATGTTTTTATTTCCTGCTGGGTTAAATACTTGTCTTTGGGATCGACTCAAGTAGGTTGTAAATTTTTTTTAGGACAAGGACTGTATTTCTACTTCTGCTGTTTTATGTTTCTATTCCCAACACCAAAGACAAAGCCACAGTATTGTCTACACCCTCCAGACCTCATGCATGCATATGTAAATGTTGTTCGTTACTTATCATCTCTTTGTTTTCATGACTCGATTATCGCAAAAGTGGAAAACTGCATTTATTCAGGAAATTAGACAGTATACTGTCAAATTAGCCAACATATGCTGTTGTGAATTTTCAGCAGACTACTATGTGCTAACCCTCATTTCAGTTTGCATTAATAACTTGATTTCCTGTCCCATCCACCAATTTTCAGAGGTTACTAGAATGTCACTTTCATAGTTGTAAAATTACACCAGGTTCAAACAGATGAGAAACCTCAAAGGTTTCAGAAAACTAGTTTCTGTGTTTAAGTACATAAAACAAGGACATTTACAAACAAACATAAAAATGCTTCCAGATTTTTCAAGTTCCATGGTTAACTGTTGTCATTTCTCTTTGACTAATCCCTATTATGACTAGTAGGAATGGAAAGAATGACATGACCATTTTACTTTCACATGTTGCTCTTTTAAAAGGAAATACAGAGAAATTCAAAAGTGTAAACGAATTAATTTTTGTTAATAAAGGAAAAACCAAAGGCACTTACCTGTTGATGGGGTTGATCCTAAAAAAGGGAGACTAGGAGCCAGCTGAATGTGTATGATACAGCAACATCAAAACTCTGACCTACCTAAAAATATCATTTCCACCAGGCGGCCAGAAAACTTAGAATTTCTGTCATTGGAGTCTTTACTGTGCATTAGAACTTCATTTACAGATGGTCCATTAAAATGCAGGCACAGTGCACTTAACCCAATAATACCCATTCTCTCTGTGGTTTGTAATAGCCAAGGGCGGGCTATAGTCCAGAGCAGATTGTCTGAACCAAAAGAGAGTAAAAACTTGAGACGAGAGTGAAGACTTGAGTAAAGTAGGATGTGAAGGGAATTCTGGAGACTCAGGAGGTCCCAAGGCACTGGATATGTGTATTAAGAAGTCACCACCTGGGGTGCCTGGGTGGCTCAGTCAGTTAAGCGACCAACTTCAGCTCAGGTCATGATCTCGCAGTCCATGAGTTCGAGCCCTGCGTCGGGCTCTGTGCTGACAGCTCAGAGCCTGGAGCCTGTTTCAGATTCTGTGTCTCCCTCTCTCTGACCCTCCCCCGTTCATGCTCTCTCTCTGTCTCAAAAATAAATAAACGTTAAAAAAAAAAAAGTCACCACCTGAGAGAATGGGGCAATACTGAAGACTGCCTTTTTCAAAAGTGGGCATGGAGCTTGGTTATGCCTATTAGTGAACTGTTTCTAAAGGTTTCCCTAAAATGAGTAGTTCTTACAGGAGCTTAAACATAAAAAGGTATAGTTTTTACACACAAAGTAATAATGTAGAATTCATGTCTTCTGATATCATTTTATCCGTCAGTCCAACACAAATGTTAGAAGAGAGATACTTCCACTTCAAGCCAAGATGGAGTCAGTCAGACCAGTGTACCTTTCCACCATATGTATGCACCCACAGATCTGAAACAATTATTTTCAAGACACTGAACATTACGAAGTGAAGGACAGTGATACCCAAAATGATGATTTTTTAAATAGACTATTTTTAAGAGCAAGTTTAGAGTCACAGCAAAATTGAGCAGAAAGTGCAGAGAGCTCCCAAATATTCTTTCCTTCCCCCCCCGACACACAGCTTCCCTAAGAATCAGCATCCCACACCAGAGTTGTACACTCATTATGATGAGGAACCTACATTGATACATCCTTATCACCCAGAGTCCATAGTTTACCTTAGGGTTCACTCTTGGTGTACATCCTATGGGTTTTCACAAGTGTATAATGTGTGTAATGACATGCATCCACTATTATAGTATCCTACAAAATAGTTTCACTACCCTTAAAATCTATGTTCTGCCTATTCATCCCTCCCTCCCTGTTAACCCCTGGGAACCACTGATCTTTTTACTGTCTCAGCAGTTTGCCTTTTCCAGAATGTCATATAGTTAGAAGAATCATACAGTATGTAGCCTTTTCAGATTGCCTTCTTTCACTTAGTGATACACATTTAAGATTTCCTCCATGCCTTTTCATAGCTTGATGCTCATTCCCTTTTAGCATTTAATGATATTCTATTGTCTGGCCTTACTACGCTTTATTTATCCATTCACCTACTGAAGGACATCTTGGTTACTTCCAAGTTTGGGCAATTATGAATAAAGCTGCTATAAACATCCATGTGCACATGTTTGTGCGGACATAAGCTTTCAGCTCCTTTGGGTAAATAACAAGGAGCACAATTTCTGAATCAGATGGTAAGAATATTTTTAGTTTTGTAAGAAGCTGCCAAACTGTCTTCCAAAGTGGCTGTATTATTTTGCATTCCTGCCAGCAAGGAATGAGAGCTCCTGTTGCTCCACATCCTCTCCACCATTTGTTGTCAAGTGTTTTAGACTTCAGCCATTCTAATAAATGTGTAGCATTACCTCATTGTTGTTTTAATTTGCATTTCCCTAATGACACGATGTTGAGCATCTTTTCATATGCTTATTTACCATCTTTTTATCTTCTTTGGTGAAGTCGGCTGTTCAGATCTTCCACCCATTTTTTGATTGGGCCGTTTTCGTATAGTTAGGTTTTAAGTGTTCTTTGTATATCTTGGATAACAATCCTTTATCTGATGTGTCTTTTGCAAACATTTTCTCCCAGTTTGTGACTTGACTTCTCATTCTGTAGACAGTGTTTTTCACAGAGCAGAAAATTTTAATTTTAATGAAGACTAGTTTATCAAGTGTTTCTTTCATGGATTGTGCCTTCTTTAGGGTGGTATCTTAAAAAGCCGTTATCTTGCCCAAGGTTATCTGGATTTCCTACGTTATCTTCTAGTAATTTCATTGTTTTGGGCTTTGCATTTAATTCTCTGGTCAATTTTGATTTAATTTTTGTGAAGTATGTAAAGTCTGTGTCTAGATTCATTTTTTGTGGAGTGGATGTCCAATTGTTTTAGCATCATTTCTTGAAGACTTTTTCTCCATTGTATGTTGTTGAGTATCAGTTGACTATATGTATGTTAATTTGAGTTCTTTATTCTCTTCCATTGATCTGTTTGGCCATAATATTGTCAATACCACACTCTCCTGATTATTGTAATTTACAGTAAATCTTGACCTCAGGTAGTGTCAGTCCTCCAACTTAGTTCTTCTCCTTCAATATTGTGTTGCTATTCTGAGTCTTCTGCTTTTCTGTATAAAGTTAAAATCAGTTTGTCAATAGTCTCAAAATAATGTCCTGGGATTTTGGTTAGTATTACATTAAATCTATAGATCAAGTTTGAAAGAACTAACAACTTGACAATATTGAGTCTTCCTATCCATGAACATGGGGTGATGAATTTTTTAAATGTTTTGCAAATAGGTAAGAGATGCTTTAATTCGGAAAATTACTGATACGTTATTTAAAAACAATAGTGAAATCAGTGGGTTTTTTTAAAGGACACTCTTTGATGACTTTAATTATAAAAATTATTAAGTATCCTCCAATTTTTTTATCAATGCTTAATAATTCATTTATTCAAGAAATATTTATTGAATACTAATAGAAGCCAAACACTATACCAGATGCTGGGGATAAAAAAAAGCATACAAGACAAGGTTTTTCTTCTCTAGAAGATTGCAGTTTAGAGGGAATGAGAAATAGGGGATTGCACTGTTGTTTCATAAGGGTTACTGATCAATGTAAAAACTACAGGGTAGTCTGGAATCAACTAAAAGCAAAACTTAGCTTGAAGGATCAGGGAGGGCTTCCTGCAGAGGGTGACATTTCAGGTGAGATGACTCCTTCTCTTCCCAACTTTTAAATATTGAAGGACTCCATCCTCTTGGCTATCAACATCCAGTCCCTAGACAATTGCATCAATTTCAAGACTAACCAACAGCTTGGGCTCCTGGGTCCCAACAAGATTCCAGCACTCCTGACTTCTCTCTTGAACTCTAAACTCAGATATCCAACTACCTACTAGACATCTAGATTTGGATGTCTAAGAAGTGTTTCAAATTTAATATAAGATAGTAGTCCTGATTTTCTCCTCCAAACGCAGTGTCTCCCCAGTCTTCCCACCTGTTGCTTAATCTGAAAACCTCGGAGTCACTCATGACTTCTCTCTTTCTCTCTCATTCCACAGTCAATTCATGGGCAAGTCCTGTTGACTGGTCTCAAAATAAATCCCATCCAACTCCAATGACTTCCCCCACCATCTCCCTAGCTCACACCCATCATCTGTTATCTGAACCATTGTGATAGATTGGTGGCTCTTCCCTCAATTCCAGCATTGTTCCCTACAGCAGCCTGAGTGATTTTTTTTAATACCTATGGTGTCAGTTTCCTGCTCTCAGTTTTCAAGAGGCTTCCTACAACACTTAGACTAAAATCCACATTTCATCCAATGACACACCTAGATTATTTGGCCCCTGCTTGCCTCTCATTTGTTTCTTATTGCTCCTACTTTGGCTTACCTCCCTCTTGTTATAGCTGGCTTGTATGCTGATGCTCACAAGTGCCATTCTCATTTTCTTATCAAAGCCTTTTCATTTGCTCTTCCCTTAGCCCAGAACTTTCTTTCCTCAGATCTTGGCAGGGCTCTAGACTCACCCTTCACATTTCAAGAGCCCAAGGCAAAAGTGAAAATAGAGACTCTGTACCTTGTGTTTAAAACGATTAGACAACAGAGGTGCCGGGATGACTCAGTCAGTTGAGCATCCGACTCTTGATTTCAGCTCAGGTCATGATCTCACGGGTCATGAGATTGAGCCCCGCATCGGGCTCTGTGCTGGGCGTGGAGCCTGCTTGAGATTCTTTCTCTGTTCCTCATGTGCAAGCTCTCTCTCAAAAAACAAACAAATGAATAAATAAATAAAATGCTAAGACAACAAACTGCCAGATGAAATAGATTATATTCTCTTGCCTTGACAAATGGACTTTCTTGGTGACAATTTTTCTTCAGTGGAAAGCTATGGTTATTACATGATATAGTAGACAGTATCAAAGATTTCTAAATTTAATAATATCTATAATGACTATCAAAATTTTAATTAAATTGTCTAAGTAAAGATGAAATTGTATTTCTTTTTTGGAAAAAGCATGTAAATTGTAGTAAATATTTTTATACACATAAAATGACCCACAATTCTGGTGTTCAATGTCCATTTAATTTCAGTGTAAAAAGTCGAATTAATTTGTATCTCCAAAACTACAAATCAGAACATGAAAAGAAGGAAGGAAGTGGACATTTAGCATCAATGGGAAATAGTTTTTCACCATGCAAGAATATGTTATTTTCCGAGAGGAATCTGACAATCCCATATAACCTGTCTTTCACCTTAGCGCCGCTGTTACATGTATCCTCTTCAGCTTGAACCGCGGAGCAACTCACCCACCCTAACAGCATTAGGACACTGTGGCCTTTAGTTTTGAGGTCACAGCCCAAGAGATTTTTGACAAGAGTTTCCCTGGAGCCTGAGCAGTTTTATTCATGAGGAGAGACATTTAGGGTCACTCGTTGTGCTGTGCCAGCACTGAGCGCCAGGTTCTGAGTAACAGAAGCACTCATGTGTTCTCTACAAATTTGTTTTTGTGTGTTTGTGATATGTGCGTCCCTCTAGCCAGCAGAGCCTGGGGAAACTGCCCTCTTGCCTGAGCCTAAGGGTGATGTTACAAAGCTCATGCCTATGATTCTTCCAGGCTTTGATTCAAACACCACCTCGTTAGGTACTCCCCAACATGCATGCACACATAAATGCCCACATATACATACATGTGCCCTTATAATTCTCTAGTCTCTTTTCCAGATTTAATTTACTTCAGAGTACTTGTTCCTACCTGACGTATGCTGTGTACTAATTTTTTATTGTGTATGTCCCCACATACAGAATATGTAAGCTCTGTAAATAAATATTCCCTAACTCTTTCCTCTCTAGGTCACTGCTGGGCAGTGCGTGCGTGTGTTCAGGGGACAGTGAACAGGAGCATCAGCTAGAAAGAAGGTAACACACAGAATGCAGGAAAATTACCCAGTTTGCTGTTGTCCAGGGATACTTCTGACAAATACTGTAAAATAACTACTGTTTGCAGACTTGTGTGTTTGCAATTAAAACTAAGGGTATCTTCGATAGATTTTTTTTGGTTTGGGAGGAGAGCAATGAAAGCTAATTGCACACGTTCCCCTTCAGTTTTCTGCAGTGAGAACTTGAATGCATCCTCTGAAGTCCTTTCTCACCCTCTGTGGCCCCTTAGCTTGTGTCCTTAAATGAGCTCATAAACACATTACCGAAATCAGATCCTCACCCTTACAAATATGTTTACATGATAATATCATTTACTAAATAATAAAATGTAAAGTGAGAAAGATAAGTCCTAGCTCAATAAAACTCGAATGGAAAAACAATTAGCAAGACAGCTACAATCTAAATGCAAACAAAAAATATTCTCATACATAATTCTCATAAATAGAAAGTTCCTGTATTTCCTGAGCTTTTTCTTTTCGTTCTTTCTTTTTTCTTCTTTTGGTCTTTTCTTCCTCTAGTCTCTTAGTCTTTCTCTCAAACCATCACTCATAGATTATACCGGTAAAAAGTACATACAGGAAATCATTGTAAAAAATAACGTTAATATGTCATGACTGAAGCCAAAAATACATAGTTTCCTTATAATAGCAGTGAAGGAGAAAAAAATGTAGAACTCATCCCATTAAAAGGGTTATTAATAACACTTCACTAATAACATAGACTTCACTGGGTCAGCAGTTTAGCTCAAACAGTCCCTGACAGCAAGCAACCTCATCAGGGTTTGGTTCCTTTTTTCTTTTGAAATGTTTCTTTGCTAAATTGTTTCTGGTGTGCCTATGTCAATGGCTTCAAAGCATTCCTTTTTTTCTTTTTTTTTTTTATTTTAAACTTTAAAATGTATGCTCTCCCTTCAGAAGTTTCATACAGCCTTCTAAGCTGTTGGAAATTGAATCTTTTCATGGCAGTAATGATGATCAGTTAGCTGATGTAAACATTCAGTAGCTATCCAAAATGTCTGCATCAAATGCTAAGTAAAAATATGAGATTTCATGTTTTATTCTAAAGACATAGACTCTTTTATAAATAGACATCATGAATTAAGAGTGATTTGTGGTTTCCTTGGAAAATTCTGCCACCTAGAATTTATATATAGGAATCTACAGCTAGAAAAATGAGGTAGACCCCAGAGTTTTAGGGAGAAGACATGTATAATTCTACACAATAACTGATGGAAAAGAGGAGAAAGGAGGAAAGGAAATCTTAGTGATAGATTCACAGTGTTTCAGGAAAAGAATGATGTAATGTTCTCAAATTAACTTTACTACAGGTTTGAGCAGTACTCTGGGTACAAATTGCATGGCCTAGAGCCATGATTATCTCTGTTTATCTGTAGAAGAGTGTGTTTTATTAACAAGGCTTTATTAAATTACTATGTGCCAGGATGTGTGCTATCCACTAAAAGTGTAAAATGTAATACACATTCCAGGGAGGAAGAGCTACCTATTTTTAAAAAAACAACAACAAAAACATCCCATTTAATACCCAAAAGAATCGAAAGCAGGGTCTTGAAGAAATAGTTGTATGCCCATGTCCATTGCAGCATTACTCACAATAGCTAAGACATGGAAGCAACCCAGTTGTCCCAGGACAGATGAACTTCTAAACAAAATGTGGTATATACATACAATGGAATATTATTCAGCTTGAGAAAAGGAAATTCCGACACGTGCTACAGTGTGGATGACCCTTGATGACGTACATTATGCTAAGTGAAATAAGCCAATCATAGACATACACAAAAACTAATACTGTGTGATTCCACTTATATGAGGTACCTATTATGTTTAAAATCATAGACACAGAAGTAAAACAGTGATTGCCAGGGACTGGGGGAAGAGGAAATGGAGAGTTACTATTTAATGAGTATAGAGTTTCAGTTCTACTAGAAGAAAAGAGTTCTGGAGATGGGTGGTGGTGATGGCTGCATAACAATATGAATGTAATTAATGCCACTGAACTATACAGATAGAAGTGGTTAAAATGGCAAATTGATGCTGCGTGTATTTTATCACAATAAAAAAAATCCAAAAAATGACCACGCTTTTTTAAGTATGTACTAGAAACAATGTACTGTGCAGTCACTGAAGAGGAAACAATTACCTCTGTGTCAGGTGGAGACATGACCAGAGAAGTCTTGCAGCACAGGGATAGCTGAGGCAAGGAGACACACAATACATTAGCCTTGGAGGCAAGGACACACAATACATTAGCACTTGCTCAGTCATTGCCACTTAACATCAGATTAACCAACACTCCTGTCCCGTCTAGAAACATACTGCCTGGAATCCATGGCTACTGGTTCCTGGTGGGAGTGACTGTCCTCTGGAGTGCCCCAGACTTTCCCCCTCACTGAAGACTTGTGTGCTTATCACGTCAGACATGTTGATTCCCCAGAATGTGGGCCAATTGTATTAAGGATTGTAATTACTCAAATTAAGTATTTTGTAAACCAATTGTATTTCAGCATGAAAAGGAATAGAATTGTTGGTCTCTAAAAACGTACGCTTTGGAAATTCTCCATGAATTAATCCCTATAAAAAAAATTGAAGTTGTTGTTGTATTGTGTAGGTAAGACACCTAAAAGTAACTGCATTCATTACTTTGCAAGTGTACTTAAATTTCTCTTCCTCTTTAATGAAAAATGCAAAAAGGATAAAAATAATGCAAGATCAACTATGAGAAACTTCAGTCAGCAGACCTGTTCTCAAAGAAAAAGCCTTGGCCCTACACTGAAGTTTGACAACTAAATGAGACATTTGTATTTTAATTATGAACAGCTCAATATAGATACATAAAATTACGTACATAATCTTTTATCAATTCTCTTTCTCTACCACACATCAATTACAGGTATGGTTTCCTTGGTTCAGAAGATATAGTGGGTCACCTGGCTGACTCAGTTGGTAGAGCATGTGATTCTTGATCTTGAGATCATGTGTTTGAGCCCCATGGTAGGCCTGGGGCCTGCTCCTGAAGCCAAGACTACACTATATGTTAACTAACTTGAGGGGAAAAGAAAAGAATTAATAAATAAATATTTTTTGAAAAGAAGACATAGTGGTTTATTTTTTTATGGGTAGTTGGGCAAAACTTCATTGGAAGTACATCCATAATATATTTAAAGATATCATTTTAACCTTTGCCTAATTTTTATTTAACTTATGTAGAGGGATAGTGTTTAACTTGGGATTAGTATGTTATTCAAATGGACTCATTCTTCTGAGAAGTAAAACCGAAGTTCCACATGAGAAAATGGGAAGGCATAAGAATTAAATTAGTAATAATTGAAGGGGAAAGATGCAAGTTTCTAGGATAAAAGACAACTCAGAAAAAACCCAATCACAGTGGGCCAACTGAAAGTAGAAAAATCCATAAACTAATAAAGAAAAAGAGGAAGATTTCATTAGATCATGAGAGGCCATCCAATCCAAGTCATCCTCTTATGCAAAGATCACTTCGGAACATTTTACCTGCTTAATTCTGCACACTAGGTGGCGGTAGGGAGGTTGCTGTTACAGAATGGTGACAGTAGTATGTAGCCATAATTAGTGGGTTCTCCTCCCAGTACTAGGCCCATTGAGCTCTTTTCAGATGTGGAAAGAGGCACACATTTTCTGGCCAGAGAGGTAAGCCAAAGGTTCTATTGTCCAGTGATTTTCTACTCAAATAAATGCTACAATATATATAGTTCTATGACATGGTTGGCCTCTGCTGGTAAGAATTTTCTTCACATGCTTGATTAGATCTGGATCCTTCATCTTTTGGAGATTTGCCCCCTGCACTTGTGGATCCAGTTTGGGGAGGTCCAGTTTGGCTCTTTGATAATGTCTCTGGAGCTTGAAATGATTTCCAGTGGTGAAGGCCCGTCGTGACCCATGTACCTCATATGAGGTAAGCCTAAGACATAGTGGTTTAGAGCATAGACTCTGGAACCAGATTGTCTGTGTTGAATTATGACTCTATCACTTATTAGCTGTGTAACTTAATTAATCTCTTTGCACTTTAGTTTTATCATCTATTTAATGGGGCTAATAATAGTAACTATCTAAGAGATTTAGTGTATGTAAAGCCTTAGAACAGTGCCTGACACAATAAATGCTATAGAAGGATCAGCTATTACCAGTACTAGTAATGGCACTGATATCCCTACTACTGACTGTACTCTGCCAGGGACAGAGAGACAGAAGGATAGGAAGAGGAGCGGGCATTTGGAAAAGGGAATGGCCTGCAAACCACTGAGTTGTGAGCATGCCCACTGGAGGTGTATAGTACCTGGGGGGAAGATGGATGATGAGGTGGTCTCCCATCCGGATGGGGATGCTGCTTTTCGGCCATCCCACTGCTAACCCACCCTACACCTCTAATCCTCTCTGCTCTCTTGATCACTTATTGTATGCCTGGTTTTGAGATCCTAATGAACGTAGAGATTGAGCGGTCTCACACTCTGACAAATTTACAATTTTGCAAAAGGTTCTCACACATAAATAATGCAAGAGAATACATGTTGTTAGGAATACATTATATATTCTGTATGTAAAAGTGTATTACTAGTGCAAAGAAGAAGGTGCAACAAATTGACCTGAGAGAGGCTGATAGAAAGTAATCATTGAGCTGGATCAATAAGAATTTATCCATAAATGGTAGCATAAAATAATAAGCATCCTGCATATATAGTTGCCATCACTAGAATTAATAGAAGAGGTCATCAGGGTGCTCTTTCCAAATACAGCAACAAACCTTCTGCCCTACACTAAAAGATTTGGAAAATATAACATCTGTATCACAAGGTCATGGGTATTTTCAATTTGACTTCTCCTTGATAAAACTCTGAAATAAATTGTTGAGCCAAACCACCTATCTATGATTTAGTCATATGACTTCTGAAATATTTCTTTCCTCCATCTTCCTATTTTTTTTAGCTCTCTAGGTTAGACAACTGGCAAGATAAAAATGAACATGAAATGTTGAAAACAACCAAGAGAAAGCTATAACCATTGTTCACTGTCTTTCCCTTCAATACAATACAATAAAAGGAGATTCCATAAAATCATTCCACTTTGGTATCATACTTTATGGGCAATGTCATTCTGACATCATTATTCTGGGCCTCACGTTGACATTATAGAAATGGGGACGGGCGAACTAACTTTTTCCTGAATGCTCACTAAAGATTGGAAATGGACAAAGAGGAGATCAAGCACTCAGTGGTGGGATTTGGCACAGAAAAGCAGCTACAGCATAGCTCTGACTTCTACCCCGAAATTTATTCATTGTGTGACATTGGAAAAGTTCCAGAACTTCTGTAAAATGTGGACACTAATTCTTACCCTCTGGTATTTCTGGAATATTAAGAAAAATAATTAAAATAGAATACCTAGCACATTATAGATACTTAGTAAATGTTTCTTGAATGCATAAACATACAAAATGCAGTTCTTTTTATTCTTCACCTTTTTCAAAAATACTTTATTGGTTTTTAATTTCCACAATAATTGTATCCATTTGCTAAGGCTGCCATCACAAAGAACCACAAATCGGGTGGCTTAAACAACAGAAATTTGTTGTCTTGCAGTTCTGGAGGCTGGAAGTCTAAAAGCAAGATGTTGACAGCAAGGTTGGCTCCTTCTGAGGGCTATGAGGGGAGGCGGTCGGTGCTCCAGGTCTCTCTCCTTGACTGTAGATGGCCATCTTTTCCCTGTGTCTTCACATCGGCTTCCCTCGATGCCTGTCTGATGCTCTGACTTTCCCCTTTTCATAAGGGTACCAGTCATCAGAACACCTACTACAGTATGATCTCAGTTTAACTGATTACATCTGTACTAATTTCAAATAAGGCACATTCTGGGGTACTGGAGAGCAGGTAGGACTTTAAATATGAATTTGAGGGGGATATAATTCAACTCATAAAGGTAATGAAGGCTTTGTGTAGTAATTCAAGCAATAACAACATATGGAAAATTAATGTTCTCCCCCAATTTAGTTCCATTCTTCTGCTTCCAACATTTTGGAATGTATCCTTCCATAAGTCTTTCTGTGACCCCCAACACCCCAGATATTACATAGTCCTATAGTTAGACACACACCCACCTATACAGCCCCTTTATAAAAATTCAAATGTATTACAACTATTATTTAGCCCTTGTTATTTTCACTTCACAATATATCATGGATATTTGTCTAAATCAATGAGTGTAGACCTATGTAAATATTTCAAAATATTCTAGAGTATACATAAAATAATAACCTATTCAATATTTGTCTTACTGGTAGATGTTCAGGGCACTTCAGCGTTTGGGGGTGTTCATTTCTTAAATGCAGAAATATGCAGTTTCACTCAGCTTTTTCCTTAAAACTAGTGCTTCTATTTAGGTAAGTTAGATTCCTAGAAGTGACATTTCTAGGTCAAAGATCTGCACATTTAAATTCAATATTACGGGGCACCTGGGTGGCTCTGTTGGTTGAGCATCTGACTTTGGCTCAGGTCATTATCTCGCGTTCATGAGTTCAAGCACTACACCAGGCTCTGTGCTACAGCTTAGAGCCTGGAGCCTGCTTCGGATTTCTGTGTCTCCCTCTCTCTCTCTGTCCCTCCCGCATTCATGCTCCGTCTCTCAAAGAATAAAATAAAACAATAAAAAATTGTAAATAAATAAAGTTAATATTACCAGGTGACTTTCATTTTTTTTTAAATTTTTTTTAACGTTTATTTATTTTTGAGACAGAGAGAGACAGAGCATGAACGGGGGAGGGGCAGAGAGAGAGGGAGACACAGAATCGGAAGCAGGCTCCAGGCTCTGAGCCATTAGCCCAGAGCCCGACACGGGACTTGAACCCACAGACCGGGAGATCGTGACCTGAGCTGAAGTCGGACGCCTAACCAACTGAGCCACCCAGGCGCCCCCCAGGTGACTTTCAAAAACGTTTTAGCAATTCACGCATTCACCAGTAGTGTCTAAGAGGTATCAGTTTTATCCACACTTTGGCCAAAGTAGATTTGGTCCATTTTTTTTTAATTCCTGTCTCTCCAATACATGAAACATATCTCTTTATTTCTTTAGTGTACATATCCCTGACCATCACTGCGATACAGCATCTTTTTAAATGTTTACTATTTGTTTCCTTCATCCGATAATTACTAATCATCTTGTATACCCATTTTTCCGTTATATTTCTTGTCTTTTATTCATTTGCAAGAGTCATTGTCTAAAATAAAAGGGAAATTAGCATCTTCTAATATTTGTTGCAAATATTCTTTCCCACTCTATCATTTGTCTCTCAACTTTTTAATAGTGCCTTTTGACATTCAGAAATTTTATGTATATACTTAAGTCAATCTATTTCCTTAATGATCTGTGAATTTTTCTGCCTTGCCCATGAATGCCCTTACCCTACCCCCAAGATTCATAGTCTTCATTATATACTAATATTCTCTTTGTATTTATTCAAGTTACAGATCTCTTTGTTTTTCTTTCAGGTGAATATTTCATTACTTTAATGCTATATATAAGGTAATTGTTCTTTTTCCCACTAAATTGAAATATAAGCATCACTCTATACTAAGTTCGTATTTTAAAGAAACCTTGAATCCATTCCTGTGCTCTCTGTTCTGTTTCATTGATCAGTTTGTTCATTCCTGAGCTAATATCCATATTATTTCAGTTGTAGTAGCCATGTAGGAAAGTTTACTCTCTGGTATGGCAAGTTCCCTTCATTGTTTGTTTTCCTTCAGAACTTTCTTGACAATACTCACGCACTTTTTCTTCCATGTGAACTTCAGAATGATTTTGATGGGTTAAAACCAACAACAATAACAACAGTGAGACTCGGATCGAAATTGCTTTCAATATATGTATTTGGGAATATTAATGATTTTCCCTGTACAGGACTCACACGCATCAACCATATGAGCTCAATAGGAAAGCTGTGGCTTAGAAAGGTCGTGTGCCTTGCTAAAGGCCATGCAGCTGGCGAGAGACAGCAACTGCCTTTAATGTCTTTCTGGCACAAATTCCATAACATTAATCACCTCCTTCATTGATATCAGAGAAGGAAAGTAATAAATTGAATTACTGAGGTTCTCCTGACTAAACTACATAGCAGCTTAACTATTTACAAAGCTGTCGAGGCTAGCAGGACTTGACCAAGCATGGCACCAGTTTATAAGCAGATTGTTAGCTTTTATCTCAATAAATTGTTTCTCGTTTTTCAAAAGATCTACATAGAATAAGAATAAGAATAAAGTTCCATTTACTAAGTACCTGGAAGATTCCTGGTCCAAACACATCTTTACTGACATAAAATCTGTCATTATAACTTCATTTTTTTGGTTTAAGAATGTATTCTTCTAAAATGTAAATATTCTTGTTTGTTTGTTTGTATTAGAGAGAAAGTGTGTGAGCAGGGGAGAGGGGCAGAAGGAGAGAGAGAACCTCAAACAGGCCCCACGCTCAGGACACAGCCCACTGCAGGGCTCAATTCCACAACCCTGGGATCATGACCTGAGCCGAAATCAAGAGTCGGACGCTCAACTGACTGAACCACCCAGGTGCCCCTGAATGTAAATATTCTTCTACAGATTACTGCATATATTGGTGTGAATTGGTTTAATTGCTACTCTTTTAATAACCAGCTAGCAAAGTCTCTACTGATGAAGGTTTGCTCTTGGGTGGTGGGACATGGAAAGGGGCATGGCTTTAGAAGGTGGGACGCCACCTCAGAGCGGCCAGGGTTAAAAAGGATGCTGGAGGCTAGAAGAAATCTGCAAAGGCGGACAGACTAGCCAGCAGATAGCATAGAAGGGAGGTGGGGCCGAGTGAGAGACAAGAGGCCACCACGTTTACTTCACACTGTCTGTCCACTGGGCTAATCGGTTCTGCCCAGCCAGCAGGAGACAAATGAAGCAAATCCTCTGGAAGAAATGGATGGCTGGCCTTGGTCTGCTCTCCCTCCTACACTGACAGGACTGATAGCTAGCTCGCCTATTCTCAGAGCAACCACATTTCTTAATAGGAACTCTGGCCACAGTTTGCCATCTCTGCTGCTCAGAAATAAAGCCCTTTTCAAAACATTTCAGAAAATAAAACAACAAGAAGGGCATCTTCCAGGGAAGAGCTTAGCCTGAAGCTGGAAACTGGTTGTTAACAGATGGACCCATCAGGCAGCAAATAGGGAAACAGGCGAGGACTAAACCAGGCAAATCAAAACTTGTCAAAGTCAGTTAACTGACCAGTCAGTACTATTGAGCACCAGCTATGTGCAAAGTGCTGGTTAAATCGAGTTTTAAAAAACCACTCAGTGTAACAGACTGATATGGGCTACACATCACCTGAATGCTCCGTAATTTTGCATGTCTCCAACTCCCTTTTTGTTCTTGGCAGAATAAAATTAGATTCAGCCCCTCATAGGAAATCACAGTGGTGATGTCAAGCATAAATTTTCTACTCATTCTGCTTGTGTGTGATGTCTGTTTCTTTAAATTAGTGGATCAAAGTCATGCTTGTAATATTTTCTCAGAAGAAATCAATGGGTACAGCATAAATTGAGGAGCAAATAATTTTCATTATAGGGAGAAATAATGTCAACTTACTACTCCAGAATGTAGGATGAAGTATTAGTGATATATTTGTTAACTTGGAGAGAGAGAGAGAGACAGACACACAGAAACCAAAAAACAGACTCTCAACTATAGAGAACAAACTGATGGTTACCAGAGAGGAGGTGGGGAGTGGGGGATGGGTGAAATAGGTGATGGAGATTAAGGAGTGTGCTTGTCATGATGAGCACTGGGTGATGTGTGGAATTGTTGAATCACTGTATTGTACACCTGAAACTAATGCTACACTGTATGTTTACTAACTAGAATTAAAATATGAACTTTAAAAAATATTCATTAACTTGGGGTGCCTGAGTGGCTCAGTCGGTTAAGCGTCTGACTTTGGCTCAGGTCATGATCTCATGGTTTGTGGGTTTCAAGCCTGGCGTCGGGCTCTGTGCTGACAGCTTAGAGCCTGGAGCCTGCTTTAGATTCTGTCTCCCTCTCTCTCTCTCTCTCTCTCTGCCCCTCCCCTGCTCGTACTCTGTCTCTCTCTCTCTCAAAAATAAGTAAACATTAAAAAAATATATTCATAACTTAGTAAAAAGATTGGCATCAATCCTAAATTCTCCATATGTGGGTATAATAGGTTTGCCTAAAACATTTTCAAATAGAAGGGAGGTTATTTTAAAATGCAATACAAAAGTCCATTATTTAAGAGTATAAAAGGTGCATCTCACTACTGTGCACCAAACTCCAGCAGTATATTAATACAGGCAGGTGTCTGAAACAATCCTATGTTATTTGCAATAGACATATACCTCCACTAAAAACGCAAACAAACAAACAAAACGCCCGTGTAGGAATGGAGTTTGGTGGAAGTGGTGCTGGATTAGAGGTCACAGGTTCTCTACCAGGCTGTGCTCGCTCTGCTGAGGGCATTGCATGTACCAGGTGGAAGATGCAAATGAGCCGAAGCACAGCCATGGGCTTTGAGAACTGCAAAAACCTACTAAATGCAAAACATTCTATTATCATGTGACAATTGGGGTGCTTTACTTGGGTCTGTGTAAGTAAAAAGTTTTAAATGCCAGTATGAAAATTTATATTCCATCGGAAAGCTCACCATTCAAAGATTTTTGCAGTTTTTTGTAATGTAAATATACCATCCCTAAATCGATTTGTTTTTGTGAACTTAATTTATTTGGTTCTCTTAAAATGAGGTTGCTTTACTGGTCATACATGACAGTTTCATGTTTGTTCATCTAATCGATTCAAATCATTCTGTCCTCAAAGGTCCCCTAAGTGCTCAGTTGGGTAGTGATTGCTTCAGTTCCTGTACGGCCACAGAAAGCAAGGGTGGCAGTGTCACCACCCCCAGGAGTCCCAGGATCTCCACTTAAATCCCAATGCCCCATATTCTCTCCTTAGAACTGTCATTAAAGAAACTAAAGCATAGTACAGCAACAGGGAAAAAATGAAAAAGAGCTCCTTCGTTGCATGAAACTTTAAATTTTTTTAACGTTTATTCATTTTTGAGAGACAGAGAGACGAGTATGAATGGGGGAGGGGCAGAGGGAGGGAGACACAGAACCCAAAGCTGTCAGCACAGAGCCCGATGTGGGGCTCAAACCCAGGAACCATGAGATCACAACCTGAGCTGAAGTTGGACGCTTAACCGACTGTGCCACCCAAGCGCCCCCATTGCACGAAACTTTAAATTTAAAACTGAAAATCACATTCTGTAACTGCAACAATGACAACAAAAGGCACTGAGGAATAATAGACTCAAAGGCAAATGTTCTGGTGCAGGGGGTGTTACGGACATCGTTGATAGTAATCAATTTTTATCCAACCTAGTAAGGAGTCTCCATGAAACTATTCTTTGTTGGTCTATATGACTAAAATACAAAGACAAGAAGCCAAAGAAAATACAAGCAGCATTTAGGAAAGAATGTGCTTGGCATAATTTCATGACTGTGCTTTTATGAGTATAGATGTCTAATTTGCACTCCACTTGCTGCAAACTTAGGCTTTTATTGCAAAAATAAATGCCACAAGAACTTATTTAAATGACCAGAAAAAGTGGAATGCTAACATTTAAAAAGTATGTAATATGATTTTTCTTAAAACTATAAGGTACATAGAATTATAAGTTATAATTATTAGGTTATTTTACTTATGTTAATTTATAATAATATCTTTATTCTAGGTTATAATTATTAACTTATAATTATTAATTTATTTTATTTATATTAATTTATATTATAAACTTGTATATTCAAATTTGGACACAATTGAGGGGTAGGTGTATACAGCCATATAAGGCTTTTTCAACCCTTACATTCAAAGGGTCTCACAGTCCTTGATCTAGAAACATCTTTGTAAGCATTATAGGAAATTAGAAAATGTTCTTTCTATAGTCACAACCATGAGAAGAAAATTGTGGGTTGCCATTAAGACCCAGCTCCTCCCATCCATTTTTTAAACTACTCAACCCTTCTCATTTTAAATAGCTCAAAATTACAAAAGACCAGATTCCTCATTCAGTTTCACCCACACAATTCCCACTGCCTTTTTGCAAACTGTATTAAACATATCTGAAGCTACATTTATCCCAAGTGAATATGGTATTTATTTATTTGACTTCAAATTAATATTCATTTTGTGTTAAAGAAATTTGTTAGCATTTTTGTGAAAACCTCAAAGGTCCTAGAAAATCTATTTTAGTATGTGTTTTTAATTCTTGACTTTCAACCACCTACTAAGCGTTTACTGTGTAGCAGTCCCTGTCTTAGGTACCAGGTGTGCCGAAATGAACAGGATACAGTCTTCTCAATTCTAAAACTAAGAATTAATAAGGGAATAATTCTTCAGGTCTAATCTATCAACATATTTATTTGCAGATGCTCCATGTAGAATTCACAAGATAAACATGAAAGGGTAAAATAGCCATTGTTGGTGAAATTATGTAACTGATAATTTCCCTAACTTGCTTCATCCACTTTTTGGGTACTCAGGTGTCAGTATCAGTGTTTCAGTGTGTGTAACGTCACTTGCTTCTATCAAATGACGTTATTTAGACTATACCATTGTGAGTGTGTAATTCTTTTTTTTTTTTTTATGTTTATTTTTGAGAGAGAGAGACAGACAGAGCACGAGCAGAGGAGGGCCAGAGAGAAAGGGAGACAAAGCATCTGAAGCAGGCTCCAGGCTCTGAGCTGTCAGCACATGGGGCATCTGACATGGGACCTGAAACCACAGACTGTGAGGTCATGACCTGAACCAAAGTCAGACGCTTAACCGACTGAGCCACCCAGGTGCCCCATGAGTGTGTAATTCTGTAAAAATAAACATGACATGTTTTGCCGTCCTTAAAAGGACAGAGAGCATAGATGGGTTCCAAGTTCTTCCACCCCATCAGTTATTTCCTAGCAGCCTTTCTGTCCACGGCACACAGCTTTAAAAAGGTACACCATGTTGGTGATGTGAGTTGTGGCCCTGGATCTTTTCCTCCAGACTCACCACATGCCCATACTTTCTCTATACACTCAATCATTTTATGTCTATTTAAAACCCTTCAATATTGCCTTAAAACCATCAGTATAAAATCCAAGCTTCTTGGAATGGCATTGGAGGATCATCATGATCTGTCCCTTCCTTACGTCCAGTGATATCAATTACTTGCAGTCCCCAGAATATACCCTGCTCTGCTTTTTCTCCTGACTTTTGCATATTTTGGCCCCTAGAATCCTCATCTTCCCTCTGTTCCCTTATTCTGGCTAACCTTTGTGTGTCCTTCAATGCTCAGCTTAGCTGTCTTCTTCCCCAGAACCTTTCTTGATGAGGAAAGAGGTCAAGTGACTATCATACAGTAGGTTAGGTGCCTATCAAAAATTGTCCCATAGAGGGGTGCTTGGGTGACTCAATTGGTTAAGCATCCTACTTTTGATTTTGGCCCAGGTCATGTTCTCATACATCAGGCTCTGCAATGCGAGTGGAGCCTGCTTAAGCTTCTCTTTCTCCCTTTACCCCTCCCCCACTCGCTTGAGCATGCACACTCTCTCTCTCTCAAAAAAGTTGTCCCATAGAACTTTGGGCTCATCCCATTCTTAGTGCCTGTCATTTTTTGTGTGTGATCATTTGTTTAAATATCCACTTCCCCAATTATAAAAACAGAGAGTCAGTCTTATTCACCTTTGAATCTTCAATCCATGACATACATTAGGTGCTCAATAAAAAATATACTGGAAAAACTAGGGAGTAAATTTGCTCTCCCTAAAATGAAACGTATAGGTTTGTTTGCTCATGTTGGCATGAGGTTCTAATCTACCAAGCTGAGAATTCATAGAGGGTGGATAACTCATCGAAGATTCTCTTGCTATAAATTATGCAAATGAGAAACTATATGAGAATAACTGTTCAAAACATTTTCATTTGGCTAAGCATTAAGAATCAACTTGCGTCTGATTTTTAATTTACTGATGAACAGGGCAATACATCATACCAGAAAAGGGATGGAGAGCTGAATACAGATTGAGGAGGCATAAGCCATGTCTATTTGTCTCAAAGGACTGCTCATTGAAGGTTGATTAACAAGCAACAATCAGTCTAATCACCTTCACACTTTGTCAAATGTCCAGCTGTCCTCCCCAGATGACACCTTTGTCATCTCCCAACTATAATGCATGATGACTACATATGAGTATCCAGAATTAGATTCATTACTCACAGAATAAAAGACAGATCAATACAGGCTGACTGAAGACCACTCATGAAAGTAAGCCTGATCATAACATATTCCCATGGCTGCCCCAATACCAGATTTTCTTCATCACCCAGATAGGTGCACTTAGACCAAGTAATCCTCCCCAACACCCGCAGTCTCAGAGTCCATTCTTCTTAGCACTTCCATTTTTTTTAATGTGCTGCTATTGCTTTCAATTAGTATAATTTCCTGAACTTTAAAAAGAAACCAAGTTCAGCAAATGTCAAAAGTTATCTGGCACTGACTAAAACAAAGAGGATTACTAGCCAGTTCACAAAAACCACTTCTGCTGCTGGTAATATGTCTCTTCTTCACTTGTGAGAGCCCATTCCTCTAGCTAGCTAGAGTTTCAGCACTTTAGGTGCTGAAAATGAAACTAGGGGAAATAATGCTGAGCATAAAAAAATTTTTTTTGAAGTGTTCAAAATAGCAATGCATAAAATTTCATATCAAGGGTAATGTTTGCCACTAACATAAGCAGTACAGATATCTTGATAACATCTTTTTCATTCTTATGTTTAAGCAAAATGTCTATATAAAATAATTTTATCTTATTAGGTTACACAGTGTCACTGGTAAAAGCAATATATTGGAGTTTACTACAGGGTAGTCTCGCTCTGCCAGCATTCGATTAACGTTTTTTCCAACTGTTATTTCCCTTAGCTACAGGATGATAAATGGCTTACATAAAAGTTAGCCTAAAGCATTGTGAGATTATGTTACTTGAGATCACCAAAGAGTAATTAAATAATGGTTAATCATGGTCTGAGATTTGAGTGTGTTTTATGGTATTTTGTAGCTGCACAGAAGTAAAAGGTACTGAGCTCTGAGTCTCAGTCCAGCCTATGCAACTCTATGTTTGTGATTTAGGGACAGGTCTCCTCATCATCCCTGCATTTTTAACTTCCTTTGTTCACTGGGTGAGGCAGTGAAAATACGAAGACAATTTAGCCAAGGTCCTATGAGAAGTTTCTGATTCTCAGTTTTCTTCTCGGTAAAATGGGGCTTCTTGAAGAAGATTCAACGAAATAAAAGATGTTGAAGGACTTCGTAAGTGGTTAGGAGTCATGCATATGTTAAATGCCATCGAATAACTAAAAATAATGATGAGAATGTTTAATGAATAGAGGACCTCATTAAAATATTTGTTTCACTTTTTAAAAATTTTGTCATTTGGAAATAAATTCAAACTTACAGAAAAGTTGCACAAATAAGAATAGCACACATGTTCATCGACTGACAAATGGATAAAGAAGAGGTGATATGTATATATATACATATATATGTGTGTGTATATATATATGTATATATATACAGTGTATATATATGTATACATATATACACTGAATATATATGTGTGTGTATATATATATATATATATATACAGTGCAATATTACTCAGCCATAATAAAGAATGACATTTGCAGTGATGTGGATGGAGCTAGAGTGTATTATGCTAAGCAAAATAAGTCAGAAACATAAATACCATATGATTTCACTCATACGTGGAATTTAAGAAACAAAACAGATGAACTAGGGGAGGGGAAGGAAAAATAAGATAAAAACAGAAAGGGAGGCAAACCATAAGAGACTCTTAAATGTAGAAGACAAACTGGGGGTTGATGGAAGGGAGGTGAATGGGAGGATGGGCTAAATGGGTGATGGATACTAAGGAGGGCACTTGTGATGAGCAGTGGGTGTTGTATGTAATTGATGAATTGCTAAATTCTACTCCTGAAACCAATACTACTCTATATGTGAATTTACTTGAATTTCAATAAAACTTGGACGAAAAAAGAAGAATAGCACAAAGAATACCGATATACATTTCATCCAGATCGTCTGCTTATAACATTTTACCCCAGCTGTTCACTCTCTTTCACTTTCCCTCTCTCTCAATATATTTTTTTCCTGAAACATTTAGAGATAAGTTACTAGATATAAATACTAAATACTCCTGAATATTTTAATATTTCTCAATATTACTTGAGGGGCTCCTAGGTGGCTCAATCAGTTAAGTGTCCAACTCTGGCTTAGGTCATGATCTCACAGTTCATGGGTTCAAGCCCTGCATTGGGCCCTGTGCTGACAGCTCAGAGTGTGGAGCCTGCTTTGCGTTCTGTGTCTCCCTCTCTCTCCGCTCCTCCCCTGCTTGCACTCTGTCTCTATCTTCTCAAAAATAAATAAATTTTTAAAAAATTAAAAAAAAGAATAGGGGTATTTGACCAAAAGGGGGGGGGGGCATAGGGGTATTTGCTTTCATAACCATAGCAAAGTCTTCAGCTTTAGTAAATTTAACGTTGACGTGATACTTTTATACGATCTGCCATCCATATTCAAATTCTATCTATTGACCAGTAATGTTTTATAGCATTGTTTTGTCTCCTCTAGTAGGGGATTCAGCATAGATCAGGTATTACATATGCTTGTCATGTGTCTTTAGTCTCCTTTAATCCGGAACATTTCCACAACCTTTCTTTTCTCTTCTCTGATGGTGACAATTTTAAAATACAGTCTCCCTCTTAAAAAAAAAAAAAAGAACATTTCTCATTCTTCAGTTGCTTTACTTTTTAAGTGGTTATTTTATATTCATCAATTGAAGATTCTGTTCCTACCACTGAGAACCCAGAAGCCATCCCTGCAGGTAAAAAGATTGTATACACATGGTGTCTGACTTGCCACGAGTGATAATAGAGTGTTAATTCTATGTCACTCCTCTCCTGCCCAATTTCTTCCCCTCATTTTTCTTTTTTTTTTTTAATGTTTTAATGTTTATTTATTTTTGAGAGAAAGAGATAGAAACAGAGCACAAGTGGTGAAGGTCAGAGAGAGGGAGACACAGAATCCAAAGCAGGCTCCAGGCTCTGAGCTGTCAGCACAGAGCCTGATGCAGGGCTCAAACTCATGAGCCATGAGATCATGACTTGAACCTAAGTCAGAGACTCAGCCGACTGAGCCATGCAGGTGCCACCCCCGTCATTTTTCTATTGATCCTTAAACTGTAACATCCCTTCCTGTTATCTGAACTGAAAGGATCATGGACAAGATTATGTCTGTTCCCATCATTCCCACCAGGGGGAGAGGGGAACCAGAAGAGCTGATGGTTATGACAGTCCCATAACAAGGCACAATCAGGTTTTGCTTCTCGTTCTGAATCATCCTTGATTCTTCTCCTGTACTCCCTACCTTTCTAAGCTCCTTCTAGTTTCCTCCTACGAAATGGACGGATTTCCATCATAGTTGCCCTTCCGAGTTTTCAACATGCTGCCTTGAATCTTATTTCACTTGAGCCTTCAATGAAATGTATTCAGCAGAATAGGTTATCACCATTTTGCTTATAAGGAAACAGAGGCTCAGACACATTAAGTGATTTTCCCCACAATCAGGTACTTAGAAGGTGATAGCTCGAGGCCAAAATTCAAGGCTTCCCACTGTATTTTGATGCCTCCTTATGGTAATTTTACACTTACCCATCCTGCAATCCCCTGGCTTGGTGACCCAAGTAAGGCAAGCACACTCAGGTTAATCTGCCTTTTCTTTTATGGAAGATGGCAGAGGTGTTTTTAGGTGGCATATTTAGGGTATATGGTGTTACCACTCTTTCTTAAAGAGACTTAAAATTTGGCAGAAATTAGAAATACACTTGTTGTAATACGCATTTAGCAGGTTTGAAAGAAACATATAGTCCTGAGAAATTTTCTATAAGTATTCATCAAAATTAGTCTGAGACTTTTCTTTTAATTTTTTTTGTTTTTGTTTTTTTTTTTTTTGGAAAGAAACAGAGCGCTCATACATGCACGCATGTCCAAGCAGAGAGAGAGGGAGACTGAGGATCTGAAGCAGGCTCCACGCTGTCAGCTCAGAGCCCAACGCAGGGCTCAAACTCCTGATGGGCAATATCATGAGGTTGGTGACCTGAGCCGAAGTCGGACGCTTAACTGACTGAGCCACCCAGGTGCCCCAGTGAATCTGAGATCTTAAGAATAATAGCATTTACTGACTTAAACTGGGGTCCATGGATCCTCCACAAAGGAGTTCATGTTTAGAATTCTGAATTTCTCTAATTGAAAATTGGCATGCCCTTAAATTATGAATGAAGCAGACCTTATGCATTAGCATACCTTCGCATTAGCAGACCTATGACTATCACCAGTAGAAATCACAGCTGTTTCCATAGCACAGTGAAATTATTTCAGATATGTCAAAATACAATTTGCTTTACTGCTTCAAACTTATGGCAGTTACTAGGCTACCCCCTAAATGTTGTGTTAAGTGCTTTAGTATATAGTTATATCTGTCATTGTCATATATTTACTATATAAAAATAAAGGAGACCCTGGGTGGCTCAGTCAGTTGAGTGTCTGACTCTTGATTTTGCCTCAGGTTATGATCTCATGGTCATGAGATCGAGCCCAGTGTCGGGTTTTGAGCTGAATGTAGAGCCGGCTTAAGATTCTCTCTGTCTCCATCTCTCTCTCTCTCTCTCTCTCTCTCTTTCCCTCTGCCCCTCTCCCCTGCTCTCTCTCTAAAATAAAAAAAATAATAAACAATTTTTAAAAATTATAACAACAAAAAAGGAATAATAGATTTAAATGAAAAGCTCATATTGCAAAAAAACTAATTTGCCAATACACACAATCACAAAAAATATCACATAAGACAGAGGGAAGGAATCTATTAATAGTATAAACAGGCTCATTAATGAAAATTTAGCAATACACAAAAGTTGAAAATGGAGAGACACTAACCACCTAACAAATGTGGAAACTAAGAGAGATTGAATCATGTCTTGTATGTAGCTCTACTGGTTATTAGTAACAAACTTGGAATTAGACTTTGTATCTCCTGGCTGGTAGTCTAATGCACTTGCCCACATCTTACGAGTTTTTTATATGTAAATTCAAACATTCTCTAATTTTTTTTCATATAGAACCACAAGTATGCACTGATCTAAATTGCACAGAGCCAAGACAGACTTTTAGAAAAATCAAATATTAAATTGAGCAAATACTTTTTTTTAAAAGTTTATTTATTTAATTTTTTTTTAATCTTTATTTTTGAGAGAGAGAGAGAGAGAGAGCATGAGCAGGGGAGGGGCAGAGAAAGAGAGAGAGATGGAGAATCCAAAGCAGACTCCAGGCTATGAGCTGTCAGCACAGAGCCCGACACGGGGCTGGAACTCATGGACAGTGAGATCATGACCTGAGCCGAAGTTGGAGGCCTAACTGACTGAGCTGCCTAGGTGGCCCCAGTTTATTTATTTATTTTGAGAGAGAAAGAGCCGGCGCCAGGTAGGGGCAGAGAGAGAGGGAGAGAGAGAATCCCAAACAGGTTCCACACTGTCAGTGCAGAGCCTGACATGGGGTTCAAACTCATGAACTGTGAGACCATGACCTGAACTGAAATCAAGAGTCGGATGCTCAACCGACTGAGCCACCCAAGTGCCCCAAGCAAATACTTTTTTAAAGAAAGAAAATTTATCTCATGTGGCCTCTGCCAAGGAAAATGCCTGTGAGATACCTTTAGTCTCAGGTCAGTAGAAGAGAGTAAGATGTCCCAGAATTGTCTTGTTTCTTCAAGGAGTTCCTTGAATTGGGCATTCAGCTGAGGCTTGGGCTATGTGTGATAATGGCATTCATTTCCAGTTAATGTTTGTATATGCTGCAAAGTAAGAGTTGAGGTTCATTTTGTGTGTGTGTATGGATGTCCCATTGTTCCAGCACCATTTGGTTGGTGAAATGACTAATAAGATATGAGATTAACTCTGGAGAAACAACACATCAAGACTAAACGTAGGTGGCACATATATCATAATGCATAGGCCTCTTCCTCTTTAAGTAGAATGCCCTAGAAAATAGAATTAATATTTTAAAAGTTCACCCAGAGAAAATGAGAAACTTGGCTTCTCTCAAATCTAGGAAGATGAAAAGTAAGCACCCATATTGTTCTACTTCGTAAATGCTTTCTTTAGGAATTTTCTTAAATAGTAAGTAGGAGTTAGAGAGTAAGTAAGTAGAGAATAATATTGCAAGAACCATAAGTGAGGCAGTTGTTAGAATACATGAAAATCCTAGCCATAAGAATGCAAAGCATAAAATCTGCAATTCCATAAATGAACTGGCCACAAATGCCCCCGTTCCAAAATGCTTTGCCAGCTTATGAGTTAAATTGTTCAAAAACTGTCCACTTGGTGGCACCATGGTGCTGCTGCAAGAAATAAGCCTTGATTTGGGTAAAGGTTCAGTTAGGGACTGACTTCTTAATGTAGGGTTTCATGATTCTTAAACACTTGGTCATACCACAATACATGCCAACAACAGACAATTGCCCTAGTCATTTGCACAAGAGAAGAAAAAGAAAAAAAGCATTGTAGGTTGTTCAAGCAAAGACAGAATGGGCAGGATTTAAGAGGACTTGTAGGGCAGGTTGAACTAGTGGATGGATGAAAGCCAACACAACCTGTCTTTTATCTACATTCCTAGACAGAAATGCCTCTGCTGTTTTTTTTCTCTTCCTCTTTTGACTTGATTCTGAGCAGAAAAAAAAATGACACTTAACAAATCAGCCTAAATGAAAGCCCCATCATAAATATTTATTGAGCCCCTGCTGCGCCATCATTATTTGGCACCATAAGTTACAAGGTAGAAGCCTAAACATACTTCTTACCCTTGATGTCCTTGAGGCCTCCTGGAGAAGACAAGATATATGCATGAAACAGTAATTGCTGAATTGTGTGCTGAAGAGAGAGCCAACTGGAAGCCATAATTGTGAAAGCCTTCATGGAGCAGGTGGGACTCTAGCTGGTCTTAAAGAATGGCTTCATTGTGGCAAACAGCCTGTTGCTACACAGATGGGTAGAAGTCCAGTGCAGGAGGGAGCAGGGTTCCTGTGGGCAGTCTTACTAGTGGCTGGCTGGGGAAGAGGGAGGTCAGAGCCTCCTGCCCTGCAGCAGTCAGTTAGAGAAGCAGCCATCCCAGCTGGATTTCCCTGCCTCTCCATCCAGTTGATCTATTACTGAATGGATCCATTGATTCTTTGATCTGTTTTTGAGATTAAGTAGACTTTTTTCTTCCAGATGTTGGGATAAACACTATTAATTTACTTAATATATATTTTATATATTTGAGCTAGAAATCCAAACACCAAATTATGTGGGATGTCTATGAAATAATTTTGTAAGTAATGTTTACCTAGAGAATAAAGTCCATACTCTTTAGAAGAGTGTTGATGACGTTTAACAGCTTGACCTCAGTCTATGCTGAGATGTGTAGTGGTGAAACGATATGAAGCTGGGGGTATACTTTCACATATTTCAGCAAAGAAAAGCTATACGTATTGCAGTGTTGTGTAATTTGGGTCATTGTTGATTCTGGAAGATGCATAGCTAGGGATTTATTGTACTATTCTATTTTGGGTATGTTTGAGAAGTTTTATATAATACCTTTTTCTTAAAAATTAGTTGATACTTTGAAAAGAGAATTCTCAGAATGGGCAAAACTGAGCGTGAAGTTAAAGGAAGTAGAGCCAGGTGAGGGTGTAGATAATGAGAAAATGGAGAAGTTTGCATTAAGACCAATTTATTCTACCCAAAGCATGATGTAAATAATGTCTCTCTTCCCAGGGAGATTTCCCAGTTTAAAAAGAATGTTTAGGAAATGGAATGCTGCTTCTTGCTTCAACCCACTTATCCAGATGTGACAAGCAGGTGTTAAAGAGACAGTCAAATGCGGACTATCAGGGACTGTGCATTGGGAAGATAATAGCACCTGTTAAGCAAGGAACGTGTATACGCTTAACTATTAAAATATTTTTATACAGATTCTCTTAAACATGTATAAAAGCTATTGCATGTCTGTTCTCTAGAATTCCTCCTGCATTCTCTCACCTGCAGGCTAAAGAGTGGCTAGCAAATCAAGACATACTGCAAAAGAAAAAGATTTTTAAATGAGCCATTGTGTTAGAGCATACAGAGCACAGGACTGAAAGGTAAGAAAACTGAGCTTAGAAGTCTGATTCTCCCACTTTTGAATTAAGGCACTGAGGACAAGTCACTTAACTTTTCAAAAATTCAGGTTATGCCTCTACACAATAGAGGTGCTAAGAACTTTACAAGTCGGCTGTAAGGAATAGACAGTATAATGAAGTGATTTTTGAAGAGTCTACTTGTAGCCATAATTTGCAAATACTCTCTCCTCCAACTTCCTGTGTATGCACCCCACATGGCCTCAAGTCCACAGTAGACACGCATAAATACACGAGATTACAAATTATAGGTTCAGTAGAGACCCAACCAGGTTTGAGATGGAAACCATCTGGGAATGATAGGAAAGGCAGAAAAACCTGGTTAGCCACCCCCAGGTGGAAGACAAGATATAACAGCAAACAAAAAGGCTGGAGACGGAAGAAGAAAAGTGTGGGAAGCAGCCTTCAAGAGGTGAGTGGTACAAGGAAAATCACTTCTCACTCCCAGTGTTTCTTTCCCTGTGGAGGGAGTTTTTCTAAAGTGACGCTCCTGGCCTTTTCTTGCCTTCACACTTAACTCCCCCACCACAGAGGTGGAGGAATGTATTGGGTTGGTGAATTTGGAATCAGACACAGGACGAACAGAAGCTAGTCCTTTCCCTATCGTTTCCTTTCTGGCATCTGCCTGCCTGCCAAGAGCGTGAAGTCTCATCTGCTTCATTACTGATAGCGCTGCTGTATGTTCAGCGTGGTACATGGCAAAACGGACTTTCTCACACTGAAATCTGGCATTAGATGGAATTACCCACATATTCCATAGATTCTAGAAAATTGCTGACCTACCCCACATGGGGCAAATCTCCATTGACAGCTAAGGTTACCGGATGGCTCCCCAATCTGCCTTGAGATATATTTATATAATGGTGATGTTATAAATGGTGTTGGTTTGTTGTAATTTTCAGCTTATAGACAAAGCACAGGTGATGTATCTAGTTAGTAGAATAGAATGTAAGTGTTTTAAATCTTGATGGTGTAAAAGTAACGCTATTGTTAACCAATAGTAGGTTGTAGAGGACACAGATGGTGTTATGTATTGAATGTTTGCATCACCCCCCACCCCCCGCTGTTCATATATTGAAATTCTAACTCCCAATGTGATGTTATTATGATGAGGTAGGCCTTTGGGAAGTAATTAGGTCATGGGGGTGAATGGATTAGTGCCCTTATAAAAGGGTCCCTAGAACCTCCTCTCTCTGTTCCCTGCCTTGTAAAGACACAATGGGAAGATGATGGTCTGAAAACCAGCAGTGGGTTCTCACCAGACACCAGATATGCTGACACTTTGATCTTGGACTTTGCAGCATCCAGAACTGGGAGAAATAAATTTCTGTTGATTACGCCACCCCAGACTGTGGTACTTTGTGATAGCAGTGTGAACTAACGGAAACAGAGTGATCTTTTAAAAACATCAATCAGTTGCATTCCTCTGCTTAAAACTTCCATGGCTTCCCACTTCACCTGGAATAAAATCCAGGCTTTTTGCTGTGGTCTCCTAGACCCTACTGGATCTGCCCCTGCTGCTCTCCTGTCTCATCTAGTGCATACTTACCCTGACTCAACAGTACTCTATGGAGTCCTGGCTCTACAACAGCTCCTAGAAGTGAAAATGTTTCCACTGCTATTCTGCCTGCCTAGAACTTCCACCCTAGGCCTTCACATGATTACCTTCGGTTCCTCTAAGGCTCAACTTAAATACCACGTGGCTAGAGAGCTTTTACCTAATCACCTAAGTAATTTCTGAGTGCAGCATCCTGCTTTGTTACCCAACATCCCTAATAAGTATTACTTTAGATGGTTATATACCTATTTGATTGGGCTTTTTTCCCAGTTTTATTGAGATATAAATGACATTACATTGTGTAAGTTTAAGTTTAAGGCATACAGTGTGTTTATTTGATACACTTACATGTTGTGAAATGATTACCAAGGTAAGATTAATTAAAATGTCCATTACCTGATAATAATTATCATTTCTTTTTTGTGATAAGAACATTTCAGATCTATTTCAGATCTATTCTCCTAGCAACTTTCAAGTGTATAATACAACGTTGTTAACTAAAATCATCATTCTGGGGGTGCCTGGGTGGCTCAGTCAGTTAGTATCCAGCTTCGGCTCAGGTCACGATCTCGCAGTTCATGAGTTCAAGCCCCGCATCGGGTTCTATGCTGACAGCTCAGAGCCTGGAGCCTGCTTTGGATTCTGTCTCCCTTTCTCTCTGCCCCTTCCCCACTCACACTCTGTCTGTCTGTCTCTGTCTCTCACAAAAAAAATTTTTTTAATCAAAAAATCAAATCAAATCAAATCACCATTCAGTGCATTAGTTCCCAGAACGCATTCATCTTGTAACTGGAAGTCTGTACCCTTTGACCAACATCACCCCCTTTCCCCCTGAATCCCCTAATCCTGTATCCATCATTACTCTCTGTTTCTATGAATTTGGCTTTTTTAGATTCCACATATAAGTGATAGTATACATCATTTGTCTTTCTCTGTATGACTTCTTTCACTTAGCATAATGCCCTGAAGGTCTGTCTGTGTTGCTGCAAATGGCAGGACTTCCTTCTTCCTCGTGGCTGAATAATATTCCATAGTGTGTGCATGGGTACACACATATACGTATGTGTATGTATAATTATCGATCTTGTTTTCTATGTCCAGTACTTAGCACAGTGCCTACCTTACTTAATAAATAAGCATTTGTTGAGTGACAAGAGGAGTGAAAGATTATTGAGTCACACTTTGTCTAAATCACAAAAGGAAATTGACAGAGTTCAAATCGACTCTTGAAGTTCTCTAAAGGGACAAGGGAACAGCACATTCAAGATAGCGGGCGTGCTGGAGTTCTTGGTACCTATAGCCTACACAGTGCCTGTCCCTCCCAATTAAGGCGGTATTAGCACTTCCATTAATATTTACTTTTATTTTATCCCTTTCTATTTTTTGTGTAGTATACATTTACATAATCTAGTACTGCAGTAGTACATGTAGATAAATTTTATATAAATAAATGTGAGTATAAAAGAGATGTAAGTCCCAAAGTATTTTGATTACTGAGTTTATATGGTCAACAAAAGCATGGAGACCTCTACCAGAGAGGATAAAAAAGACACCTGTGGGAGCTAAGGCTGGAAAAGCAGGCAAGTATGGTGATGAGGATCTTATATGTTGTACTAAGGGGGATAGGCTGTGTTATTTAGGCCATGAGAAACTAGTAAAAATTGGGATTTTCACTCTTTCCTGAGAGAATGCCTACTCTTAATTATCTAAGTGATGTTTTAAATTCTCTTTTAAAAAATTAAAAGAAAGTTTTTAAAGATATTATAAAAATATCTGTCCTTGCCATCCAAATGTGACAAACACTAACATTTTGCCATATTTGTTAAGTCCTTTTTCTTTAAAAAAAAAATGTTTTTTTAATACTTATTTATATTTGAGAGAGAGAGAGAGAAGACAGAGAGAGGGAGGGGTAGGGGAGGGGCAGAGAGAGAGGGAGACACAGAATCCAAAGCAGGCTCCAGGCTCTGAGCTGTCAGCACAGAGCCCAATGCAGGGCTCAAACTCACAGACCTCAAGATCATGACCTGAGCCAAAGTTGGATGCTCAATCGACTGAGCCACCCAGGTGCCCCTGTAAGTCCTTTTTTCAAATTATGGGAAAGAAATTGTGACAGATAAATGTGAAGCCTATATCCTCCTCTCTCCAATTTAACTTCCTATCTCCCTCAACAATGTACACACAAACAACATATTGCTTTTTTCCCACTCATCTTTTCAAATCTATCTTTGCTGATAATTCAACTGAACTGCTTCATAGTGTCCCACTGAAGGAATAAACCCCATTATTTCCATGTTCCTCCACTAACAAACATTTGAATTATTTCAAATTTTTTGCTGTTGCTAGTAGGTTTTTGGTAAACACTCTGTCAGATTTAAGAAGACTCCTTATATTTATAATGGGACAGGACTTTTTTAAATAATAAGTGAATCTTAAATGTTATTAAATATTTTTATTATGGGGGCGCCTGGGTGGCGCAGTCGGTTAAGCGTCTGACTTCAGCCAGGTCACGATCTCGCGGTCCGTGGGTTCGAGCCCCGCGTCGGGCTCTGGGCTGATGGCTCAGAGCCTGGAGCCTGTTTCTGATTCTGTGTCTCCCTCTCTCTCTGCCCCTCCCCCGTTCATGCTCTGTCTCTCTCTGTCCCAAAAATAAATAAAAAACGTTGAAAAAAAATTAAAAAAAAAATTTTTATTATGATTCTCTGCTAAAATGTTTACATAATTTTACTTTTTCAGTTAATGTATTAAATTACTTGGGTAGATTTTCCAGTATTAAATTATGCTTGATTTGTGAGATAAAGCCAACATTGGTCATAATTATAGTTTTAAAATATTGCTACCTGGATTTAATTTGCTAATAATTTGTTTCATAAGTTTGCATTTTGTGTCCATAAATGAGATTTTTTTGTTAATAAGCTTATTGCTTAGTTTTAGCATACAGGTTTATGCAAGGCATATACAAATTAAGTATCTTTCCCCTTTTTTCCTCTTGTCTGAAAAGTTTATCTGCTTCTTGAAATTTCATGCAACTCATCTTTTGTGACCTAAAATATGTTCTTTGGAAGAATAGATTTGAGAAAACTGATACAATTTATCTAGTGATAATTCATTTATGTGGGTTTTCTATTTCTTCTGAGTTTGCTTTAATGTTTCTATTTTTCTAGAAAATTGTCCATTTTGTTTGCATTTTTCAGTGGTTAGTGCCTACGAATTTACCTATGTATATATTTATAGTATTTGTGGTTATGTGTCTATGTTCCTATTGCAATTCATCAGTGCCTGTGTTTTATTTATTTATTTATTGGTAAGTTTATTTTTTTGTTTATTTATTTTTGAGAGAGAGACAAAGCATGAGCGGGGGAGGGGCGGAGAGAGGAGACACAGAGTATGAAGCAGGCTCCAGGTTCCAAGCTGTCAGCACAGAGCCTGACGTGGGGCTCAAACCCACCAACTGTGAGATCATGACCTGAGCCGAAGCCGGATGCTTAACCGACTGAGCTACCCAGGCACCCCTTTTGGTAAGTTTTCTTACAGATATATATTTTGTATTGGCCTTTTCACAAAATGGGTTTTGAGTTTGTTAATTATTACTATCAGTGATTTTTCTTTCCTTGTTTTCTCTATTTCTGCTCTCACTGTGATTAACTTCTTATATATTTTTGTAAGTTTACTGTTTCATATTTACAGTGTCTTGAATTAAATCATGAAATCATTCATTAAAAATATTTTTATTGTTTATAAGTAAATACAATAAAGTAGAAATTTCCTCCTAAATATTATAGCTGCATAATATACATTTTGAAATGTAGTAGGGTTTTTTTGTTGTTCAGTCTTAAATATTTCATCATATCCTGTGTGGTTTCCTCTTTAACCCATGAATTGTTTGGCACTTTTGGGTTTTTTTTTTAACTATTTTTGTTATCACTTTCTAACTTAATTACATTAAAGAACATGGTTTATGTGATAGCACTTCTTTGGAATCTGTTGAAACATTCTGTTATGTAATACATGTTAAGTTTTTATAAATGTTCTATCTGTGCTTGAAAAGAATGTATATGCTTTATATGTTGGGCAAAAGGTATTGTGTGTATGCATGTTTATGTATGATAAACTCTTAATTTTGTAGACCAATATAATTTATCCTCACTAATTTTTATTTTGTCTGTTTTATCTCTCTGTTCTTGATCAAGATTTTTTAAATTATTCAACTATGATTGTAGGTTTTTCCATTTCTCTTTGTGGTTTGCTTGGTTATGCTTTTTGTAGTTTGAGGCTAAGTTGTCGAGTTTATACATGCTCATGGTTATTCTGTTTTCTTTGTGGACTGTTCTTTCATCATTGTGTAAGTCTCCTTCAATCCTATTAATGCATTTGACTTAAGTTCTCTTTTGTTTGACTTTAGCATTGCCACAGCAGGTTTTGTTTTGATTATGATCCTAGTGCATTTTACTTTGTGGTTTTATTTTATGGGTGTGTCTATAAGCAGTAAATAGCTAGATTTTATGAAGCCTTTTATTCGTATTTTAATAGCTAAGTTTAATCCATTTATACTTATTTTGATTATTGAAACATTTAGAATTATTTATGCCATACTATATGTTTTATGTTTTTCATGCTTTTTCTTTGCTTTTTCCCCACTGTTTCTTTTCTTTAGTTGATTTGCTAAAGTTGTTTTAATAAAAATTTAAAGATTTCATATTTCCTCATATTAAAATTACAATTCTTTACACACTGAGATTTTTCTTTCTGATTTATAGGCATCACTTAATTAATTTACAAATGTGTTCACCAATAAGATATCATACTTCCTCTCTAGAAAACTATTTTTGTGTCTGAATAATGTCTATATTTTAAATTCAATTTTGAACAATAGTTAGCTGGGGATAAAATTATATTTTGTGTCTGCCAGCAAAATTCCAAAAAATTGGGGCAGAGAAGTTATTCTTTGAAGGGGAATCTAGATAGTACATCACAGGGTCCACCACACCACAGTTCTGATTCTGTCCTAACATGATCTGAGGGACATCACAGACTTTGTCCCCATGAAAGCAGCTTGGTTTACATTCTAATTGCTCAAATGTTTAATCTTCCCTTACCATCCCATATAGACTACTTTATGTAAATTATGAAGCTCTGGCAGGTGTCCTAGCCATTTTTTGCTTACCTTTACAGTCTGGAGGATCTACCACCATCCCCATTTTCTTTCACACAATTAGTCTGGTGTAAGTTTCCAATAACATGTGGAACGAATGTTGTCAGATCTTGGTTGCTGTTGTTTGTTGGTTTTAATTTGATATGAAAGGATATTAGTTTTTATCAGTTCAATCCATGTATATTTCTTCAGATTTGTGCTTGTTAGAACATACTTATGCGGGGCACCTAGGTGTTTCAGTTGGTTGAGTGTCCGACTTCAGCTCAGGTCATGATCTCATGGTTCATGAGTTCGAGCCCTGTATCAGGTTCTGTACTGACAGCTCAGAGCCTGGAGCCTCCTTTGGATTCTGTGTCTCCCTCTCTCTCTGCCCCTCTCCCACTCACACTTTGCCCCCCACCCCCCATCTCTCAAAAATAAGTAAACATTAAAAATTTTTTTAAATTAAAAAAGAACATACTTCTGCTTCTTTATTTTATATTTTCTTTTTATGTATTTTATTCTGATTTCCTGTCTTCTACTTGGTAGATAAAATTTTTTCTGAAGTGAAACTTATGTGTCCTATTTTTATTCTCCTTGTGAGTATTCATCCCTATATTTTTCTATAAATTTCTTAAGGTTATGAATGCTCTATTTTTCCCTGAATAAGACAAGTACTTCAACATCTTCTCTTTCCTCTCCTACCCTACCTTTATCCTGAAGTATAATGATTATACCATCTAGAATTTTAGACTTCATTAAGAGTTGTTAAACACATTTTTTAAATCTGGTTTTAGGGATGTCTGGGTGGCTTAGTTGGTTAAGTGTCAGACTCTTGATTTCAGCTCAGGTCATGATCTCACAGTTCATGAGATCCAGCCCCGCGTGGTGCTCTATGCTGGCAGCCCAGAGCCTGATTGGGATTCTCTCTCTCTCCCTGTCTCTCTGCCCCTCTCCTGCTCATGCTGTCTCACTCTGTCTCAAAATAAATAAATAAACTTTTTTAAAAATATGGTTTTATAGGTAAGAAGTAGACTACTAAAATATTGAAACACCCTTATTACTCAAGTATTTCTTTTTGATTAAAGTCAATGAATATGGGAAGAATTTTACATCATATATTTGAATTGAAATTTTTTTGAGAGAGAGAGGGTACAAGTGAGTGAGGGGCAGAACGAGAGGGAGAGAGAGAATCCCACATGGGGCAGGAGAGGGAGAGAGAGAGAAAGTGGGGCTCACCCAAAGCAGGGCTCATGCTCACCTGAAACAGGGCTTGAACTCATGAGCCATGAGATCATGACGTGAGCTGAAGTCTGATGCTTCACCCACTGAGCCACCCAGGTGCCCCTGAACTTCAATTCAATACAGACTCTTCTTTAATTTACTTGCAAGTCTACAAGAACAGAACTAGGGATCTGAGATATATAAGTAAGAAAAATTTTGTAGAAAGTTCTGAGCATGCAGATTAAAAAGGCATACCACAATCCAGACAAAATCAATGAAATTAAACCATTAACTATTTTGGAAAATTTCCTGAACTTTAAGGATAATGAAAAATTTCTGTGACCTTACAGACAATAAATTTTGTTTCCTACAAGGAAGCAAAATTAGGCTCACCTCTAACCTTTCTTGTGTAACCCTAATGCCAGAAGACTATGAATCAAAGATCACAAATTATAAAGGGAAAAGTATGAGACTCAAGAATGTAGTAACCTGATGAATTGTTGACCATTTACTTAAGCCACAGATCTATTGTCTCAGATATGTAAGGACTTAAAATATATTCCACCCTAGAGGTGGTAATCAAAATTTAGAATGGGAAATATGAGATATAAACAAATTGGTTGAAAATGTGAAAATCAAACAGAATTTATTATAACTAATCATTGGAAATATAGTGATAAAATCAGATGCCTACAGTAGAATTAATTCAAAATATAAGATTTGAGTGGTGCCTGGGTGGCTCAGTTAGTTAAGCATCCAACTCTGGATTTTGGTTCAGGACATGATCTCACAGTTCGTCAGCTGGAGCCCTGTTTGAGGATCTGCACTGACAGCATGGAGACTTATTGGGATTCTCTCTCTCTCTCTCTCTCTCTCTCTCTCTCTCATCATAACCCCCCACTCATACATATGCTCTCTCTCTCTCTTTCTTGCTTTCTCTTTCATAATAAACATTTTAAAAAGAGAAGATGTGAAAAATTACATGTTAATAAACATAATCTAGATCCCAGATTATAGCAACAAATTGGGAAATATCTAGCTGGATATGGAAGAGAGAGAGAGAGAGAGTTATGCATGTGGAACTGGTTCTTCCTTCCCCTGGAATGAAATTTAAGGCCAGTTCCATGTCTTCTCACCACCTTCTGGTAGTAATTAATAGGTAAAATAGTAATCAAAATTTAAACTCTGTTCAAAGATTATTCCCTTTCCTAACTCAGGCCTTTTACAACCAACTCTCTGTGAGAAAAGAATTCTGGCACTGTTATCACTCCTACCCATCTTCTAAGCTAGTTTTTGGACTCAATTATGTTGGAACCTAGAGAAAGAGAAAAGCAAATCAGCAAAAGAAAGAACTAACCCCATGAGTAAATTTAAAGGGGTACCAGTAAATTAAAACAAAGTTGCCCGACGCCCGACAATCACATTCCACAGGTCATAATTGTTCAATATGGTCTCGACATTATACTCTTTGTTTTGGTTCCTGTCACATCTCCAGCATCAAGGACTGCCTGGCACACCATGGGAACTCAGAAAATATTTCTGATGAATCAGTGGATAAATAAGGAAGTATATGATACACAGAAGAGATTCATTAAAACAGAATGGCAAAGGTTTAAAAAAAAAAGAATGGACCAAGGTTTTCCAACCAAACATAAATTAAAATAAGACAGAAGGAGCAGGACAAATTGTATAAAATAGAATCCAAAAAAATAAAATAAAATAAAATAAAATCCAAGTCAAAAGGAAATAGTTTAAAAGACATTAGTCCATAATAAAAACATATCATTGAGGTTTAAGCACTAAATACAATAGCTTTAAAATATAGAAAGTGTGATTATTCAAAATAAAAGCAAAACCAAAAACATTTACATTCTAGAAGACTTCATAGACCATTTTTAGCCTTTGACAGATCAAGTATACAAAAAATAATGACATAAGGAATTCAAAATTTAGGGGGAAAAGAACCTTATAAAAATACATAGCTCCTTGTGTCTTTTATATGTCTATAAAAAGTGATAGTGTACAAGATTCACTACATTGGCCTACCCAACATCACCCTAAACTTTATTCTCTACAAGAGGTACCTTTTCAGTTGTCTGCAGGCTCTCTCTTGTGCCTAGGGGTGCCCACATGGTTCAGTTCTGACCAAAGACACATCAGCACAAACCTGCTGTGCTGCCTCTTCACCTTCCTCCTTCTTCCTGCTTAGACCCCACACTGAACACCCAAGACACAGCACCATCTATGCATATCAGCAGAGCAGGAAAAGGGCAAGAGCCCCGTTTCTTCATTTCAGTTCTGGACTTCCCACTGTGGACTTGTTCCAGGATACAGATCGGCCCCTTACTCACACAAGCCCCTTTTTCAGGTTTTCTGGTACTCACTGCTAGGCACGATGCTGGTTTACACAGCCCCAAAACACATTAGTAAATACACCAGCACCGAGCTTGTATGGGCCACATCCTCTAACCACAATTCAACAAAACTAGAAATAGGTAATTAGAGTGTTAAAGTCAGTTATAAAATTTACAGTGATCTTCTCAATAAGTACTGGCAAAGAAGGAAGTAAGAATGCAAATATTATTACTATCTGGACAAAAATAAAATTAAGGTATTAAGAATTCTCAGGATGCCTGGATGGCTCAGTGGGTTAAACCTCCGATTTCAGCTCAGGTCATGATCTCGTGGTCCATGAGTTTGAGCCCTGCATCGGGCTCTGTGCTGACAGCTCAGAACCGGGAGCCTGCTTCAGATTCTGTGTCTCCCTGTCTCTCTGCCCCTCCTCTACTCATATTCTGTCTGTCTCCCTCTCAAAATAATAAATACACATTAAAGAAAAATTTTTAAAAAGAATTCTCAAGATATAATAATTTAATTCTACAAATTACAAATTCTACACCCCCACCCCAAATTTCTTATCTACTCTCTCTGCTTTATTTTTTCCCCTAAAATTTATCACTTTCTCATATACTACATAATTTACTATATCTTTTCCACCTCCCACTACTAATATAAACTCCATGAAGTCAGGGATCTTTGTTTTGTTCACTATATCATCCCCAGTTCTTGAAATACTGCCTGACTCACAGACAATATTGAATGTCACAGTAGATATTCAAGAAAATTATGAAATGAATTAATAATTCCACTAAAGGCAAAATGCATCATCTTGATTTTTATTATTAAAATTAAATATGAAAATAACTATTCCAACTCAAGGTGAAAGAGATAAACAACAGTCAACCACCCAATAAATAAAATACCTAAATAAAAGCAGAGATAAAGGTAATAAAGATGAGCAGAAATGAATTTTGAAAAGAAGTTTTATATTAATGAAAAACTTCTTGATGAAAAAATATAATAGACAAACTTTTGGTGAATCTAATCAAGAAAAGTAGAAAATCATAAACAAAACTGGGGGGGGGAAGCTATTATAACAGACATAAAGGAGAGTAATTAATGATAGTAGAGAACTATTTATAATTCCCTGCCTATAATATTTGGTCTTGGAAAATACACAAGTTTCTGTGAAAACATTTAATAAAATTGACTTAAGAAGGTCAACGAAATCAGAATAGATCAATAATCATCAGTAACCTAGAAATGGAAGACTATTAAATCATTACTTTTTTTAAAAAGACTTTCAGAAGGAATTTTTTCAGTCAGTTCTTTCAAATTTTCAAGGAAACATAAATCTGTGTGCTGTAGAAACTATTAAAGAACATAGCAAAACATGAAATTGGTGATGAATTTTATCAAGTGACTTTCACTATCCATTGATGTTCTTTTTTTCCTGAGCCTCTTGATTTGATGGATAGTGTTAATAAAAATCCTAATAGTAAATCACTGCTGCATCATTGTGGTGGAGAAATCTTTTACTATACTGTTGAATTTAGTTTGTTGGTCCAACAGCACAATAGAATATTAAACAGCCAATTAAAAGGGAGGTTCTGAAAAAATGTTTATGACATGAGAAAATGCTTGTGAAATAACAGTGTTTTCTTTACTCCATTTTATTCCGTCTAGTGAGTTGAAAATTATACATCTTTGTTCTTGCATACAACATTTCTCAACTCTAAATCCCACTTTGTCTGGAATTCCATTGCCACCTTGGCTTTCAGTGTTTATTACAGCATGGTGTATTGATAACTGGGGGTCTCCAGAGGGTCTATCAAAATGGTCTTTCAGTAGTTTGATAATTTTCAAGAAAAAGGTGATGAAACCATCTTGTTCACATACATTTCCCCAGCTTGAAATATTAGATTAATGATGATTTTCACAGAAATCCCATCACAAAGTAATAACCATTGTGTTTTAAAAAACTATGTATGAACTGAAAGAACCTGCCATTTCATCTCAGTAATACTAATAGCGTGAAGTTCTTCTCGTTATCTTACATTCACCTTATTTGCATATTTGCACATTTCCATTAATTAAAGGACTATATGCAAAGCAGCTGGACAAGTTAGACCTCTTATCTCTCGCCTGTGCTGAGTAGTTGGTAACAAGCTCATTTACCTCCAGATTAAAGTTGTGACAATTTCTACCTGTGTTATATTTGTGGAAAGTTAACATTTTTTTTCCCACATTATTCACATATTTGCATGATTTTCATGTTGTTTACATTTGGTATATTAGCATTTTGCTTTTTATGTTATAGCTCAAATCAACAAAATGGATGGGTGGGTCAAAAGTGTTATATTAAGGAGTAAGCACAGTAATTGACAAGCTGATTTGAAGGTGTATATGGAAATCAAAGGATCTAAAGGAATCAAAACTATCCTTAATAAAGGGTGGGATTTATTTTATGAATCTGAAAAACTATCCTTTATGATTTTGAATGGCTTGTGTGGTGTACGTATTAGTTTGAATAGCCTGAACCTGTCACTTTAGGACTGAAATATATGCAACATGTCAGAGTTTTTAATGAGACAAAGCAAATAGTACAATGCTAGCACATTTGACCCTTTCCCATTACTTGATCATTTTCTTCACTTGTTCAAACAGAGATTGACAATACTGGGTCTGTTTTTAAAAATCACATTCCAGGGCACTGGGCTGGCTCAGTCAGTAGAACATGTGACTCAATCTCAGGGCTGTAAGTTTGATCCCCAAGTGGGGTGTAGAGATTACTTAACCATAGAATCTTAAAAAAATAATAAAATAAAAAATCACATCCAAACATTGGAACTCTGCCTCCTTTTGTTACAGAGTTCCTGATGACTCCCAATTCTTTCTCTAGACCCACAGCTCATGCTAGACCAGCACCAAGAATTTCATACACTATTTTAAGAAAGGTTGTCACAAGTTTTATCAGGTGGGTTGCTACCAGCTGCTCAGTATGGGGAGAGAAAAGGTGTCCAGATCCAGCAGATACAATTAATTATCCTGATCATTGCCCTAAACACCCTCCCCCTTCATGTTCTTTTCTTTTTCTTTTTTTCAACTTTTTTTTTAATTTTTGGGACAGGGAGGGACAGACACAGAATTGGAAACAGACTCCAGGCTCCGAGCCATCAGCCCAGAGCCCGACGCGGGGCTTGAACTCCCCGACCGCGAGATCGTGACCTGGCTGAAGTTGGACGCTTAACCGACTGCGCCACCCAGGCGCCCCCCCCCCCTCATGTTCTTTGTATTGGTTGGCCCTGAGCTGGAGTGTCTGAGCTTCTTGGGGAAGGATCCTTACTTGTGTGAGCTGTTCCTGTGGGTTTTAGTCTTCTATTTTCTATCCCAGCAGAGAAGGAGCCAGCAGAAAGGAGAGTGACAATAAACAAGGTAAGAAATAATTGACAGAGCAAGTTTCCTGAGGGTCTGGAAAAGATAGAATTGAGAACACAGGTAGAACAGAAATAGCAACACTTTGTTAAATGGAGAGAAGATAGGAAAGCAGGGAGCAAGTATAGCCTTAAATAAATATGTTGTGTGTAATAGCAACTCAAATACTTATTGAACTCAGTAGTATTAACTCGTGACACAAACTACCAGCTCCTAATGAATAGGAAAAAGTGTCACTAAAACTTTATATCCAGCAATCAGCCATGTGGAAATTTAATATAGATATTTAGAGCAAAACACTGGGCTGGATTGACCATGTGGTTGACCTAATAGAGTAAATGGTACACTCAGTAGGCACCTGTTCTTTTAATTATGATGATTACCAAATGTACCTTGTTAGTCAACATACCATGACTAACCTGTACCAGCAGCACAAATGCTCTCCCAGCTAACAAAGATGAGCTCTTAAGTGAGAGGCTCTGTGCCAAACACCTAAATACGTTGTAGTTTCAGTTAATTTCTCACAACACCACTGTGAAAGAAAGTGACTCGGAGAAATTAAATACTTCACCAAGGCCATTGGTCTAGAGAGCAGGGCTGAGATTCAAACTCAGATCTGCCTCGCTTGAAATTAATTAATTAATTAATTTTAGTTAGTATTTTTTAAAAGATCAACCTCCAGTTAATCAATTTCATGCTAGAAAATACTGTTCAAGTACCTAACAGAGACAGCGTCCTACAGAAAAACAATTCCACTTAACCCAACCCTCTTGTGTAGCTCTATAAAGTGTCGTAGATTTGTGAGTATTTTCAGAAAACTGACAACTTGGGGATGGAGCGTAACTTGGTGCTCAGCTCTAGCCTTCCTGTATTCTGGTGAGAAAGCAATTTTTAAATGCCTCCTATTTCTCTCCCTCTGAATTTGAGGTCCTCTATTATTTTCTGTTGTCAAAACTCAGACAAACCTTATTATTTTATTAGGTCATTGGATATGATTTATTTGTCTCCTAGGAGGAGTGACTGTAGAAAGTAAGAGTGACAGGACATATCAGGCCCCGAGTGGACTGAGCTCACCCATTAAGTTAGCCTGTCTGCCCTGCTCTTGACAGTTATTAATGCCTCCATCTCCTGCTGCTTGCAATGCCTGCTCTTCTGGAGTGCCAACTCCAGATGTTATTGTTACACTGTGACAGTACTTAGAGCCCAAACATGCCAGGGGTTTCCATGACTTGGGCGCAGTCTTGCTGTGACAGCACCCTGCTTGGCCCCCTTCCGATGCTTCGTCTAGGAAGCCCAAAATGACCAGCATGAGCCAATCAGAGCCTCCGAAACAACCCGCATATCCTTGCTTAGGCCAGTTTCAAGTTGAAATTGTTTCTTAGCAAGCAAAACATTGCGTGTTGCTAATTCCCCATTAACCTGACATTCCCTCGTTTACCTCCATCAGCCTTCATTGTGTTTTAACTTTGCGTGGCTGCTCAGCTCTACAGCCTTATTCTATGCCCACAATAATAGCTGTTCCTTCTAGAGGCTGGGTGAATACGGGCAATGAGAGATGGGATCTCCTTGTATGCGCCAGGTGTGCTAGGTTATGTTATAGTAACAAATGACCCCAAAGTCTCAGTGGTTTACAGCAATAAAGCTCTATTTCTCATTCATATGATATGTCCACTGTAGGTTGGCCTCAGCTCTGCCCTACGTCTGTTTCACTCCAGGACCCAGGCTAAGAAGCAAACCTCCCTGGAGAACATTAAGACTGTGGCAGAGGCAAATGAAGCATGACAAAACTGAAGCTCATTCTTAAATCTCCTCTCCCCAGTTCATCAACAAAGCAAGTCATAAGGCCACTCCTGATATCAATAGAGAAGGAATGTGAAATCCTCTATCAGGGAGCAGTGCCCCAGGGAAGGACAACAACTATTTTGAACACGAATACAATCTACCATTCTCACTTTGGAGACCTGTCACTGACATCACCAAACTGTCTTAGAAGGAGCACCGTCTGTAGACCTCAAGTCTCAAGATTTCACAAGATTCTGCCAGGGCAGCAGAGACCTGCTCATTTTCTCAGCTGTGCCGCCATATTGAGTTGAGCTCCTCTGACACTGACAGATGGCACTGGTGTCCTAGAGACCCCCTGAGGTGAGTCAAGGTGTTATTCCTGGTCTTTGTAATTCCTAGGCTGTGTGATCCCAATACCTTAAGAGGCAAACCTCACCCCTTGCCCAGCCCCTGGGACAAGGTAAGTAGAAAAGCTTCTCCACCAGAGGCCGCATTTGTGTCAGTGAAGGACGCTATACTCTGAGTCACTTCTTTTTACAGCCTGTCAGAGGCCAAATTCGATCATTTTGAAGGAATACATTATGACCCATCTGTCCATTCACATAAATCACTGACCTTCCTTTTTTTTTTTTTTTTTTGCCCTAACAGGAGGGTGTTCAAAACAGTTGTCTCTGTGATAAATCTTTACCAGTTTAGTACTATAAATGTTGTGCTTGATGTTTTATGCTATGATTATTTCTCTATTGAAATGTGTAGGACTTAATAAGATAATGCTTTCCTCAGCAACATGAGGCACATATGAAATAAAGATGATTTAATGATGTGAATTTTATTAATATACAGAAAATGCCAGTGCAGGAAGTACTTCTTCTAAATATAGTTATTCAAAATCCATTTGAAAATCATTTCAAAAGTATAAATAATATAATAATTTTAAATATACCATATTGGGGCTACACACAGACACAAATTATATATAGATAAATATATATTATAAATTGTTATATTATAAATAAATATATTAAAAATTATGATTTATTATAAGAAATATATATGGTCTTCATTCCCATTTCTGGTTCACAGACCTCAAAACTCTGAGGTTGGGGGCTAGTGGCCAATGGAGCCAACTACATATTTAGAGGGTTGGAACTTTCAGTCCCACCCCAGACCTCCAAAGAATAAAGAGGGGCTGGAGGTTGAACAGTTGACATGGCCAGTGATTTAATCAGCCATGACTGTAATGAAGCTTCCACAAAAGTCCAAAAGGATGAGGTTTGGAGAGGTTCCAGGTTGGTGAACACATGCAGATTAGGGGAGAATGTTGTGCTCTGAGAGAGTATGGAAACCTTGTGCCCTTCCCACATACCTGACCTTATACATCTCTTCTGTCTGGCTATTCCTGAGCTCTATCCTTTTGTAATAAACCAGTGATCTAGTAAGTAGAATGTTTGAGTTCTGTGAGCTGCTCTAGCAAAGTAATTGAACCTGAGGAGGAGGTTCTGGGAACCACTGATTTGTAGCTAGTTGGCCAGAAGCACAAGTGACAACCTGGATTTACAACTACTATGGGGTGAGCAGGGTGCAGTCTTGTGGGACTGAACCCTCAACCTGTCGAATCTGATGCTATCTCCAGGTAGATAGTGCAGAATCGAGTTGAACTGTAGGACACCCTACTAGTGTCTGAGAATTGCTTGGTATTATGTAGGAAGCCCTCCCCAACATATGTACACACATACACATAGAAATTGGGGCCCAGGAACTTAAATATATATGATATAATTTATTAAGTATCAAACATTTATTACTCATATAAATTCGGGAAACAAAGAGAACCAACAGAAAAAGCATCTCTCCTGGTGACAAATTATAAATAGCCTATAACTGTTGTACCATTGTAGTTGTGTTTTTAAATGCATGTTAAAACAACTGATATGTCTTCATTCAAGAAACATTTATTGAGCACCAACCATGAGCCAGCCACTGTTCTAGGCACAGAGGACACAGCAAAGAATAAAACAGGCAATAATCCCAGTCCTCGTGGGACTTAGGTTCCAGTTAAAGGAAAGGACAGGAAGTGAAATATAGTGGAAATCCTCTGTATGCTCTTCCTGACCTACTCTCCAGCCTTCTCCACTGTGGGCTGTGCCTCTCCACAGACCACATCAATGAGCTCCCTGGCCCTCTCATCTCCAGTTGGATTTGGTCAATGGGAGGGACTTGTGGCCCAAGAGGAGAAAACAGTTCTGAACTGTATTCATCATGGCATGGCTATATCCTTCTCCCAAAGGTGGCCTCCCCAGGCTGCTGTCCTTTCTAGATTTTTCTCTCAATTCTACTGTTTGCTCTTTCACTTCTCCCCTACAGGCCTGGGAGTGGCAATGGCTTCCATCCCTACTGCTAGTATTCCCAGCCCTGTGGTACTTCATGAGCCCTTGCTGTTTTCCCTAAACCTTGCCCACATCTTTGTTAATACTTCTTTTATTACACTGTGCTCCGATCACCCAGTGCAAGGATACTGTGTCCTGTTATAATCCTGACCAATACACAAAATAAAGAAATAAGTTATAAAGTAATTTAGATATTGGTAAGTGCCATTGAGAAACACAAAGCAGGGCAAGGGGATAAAGCTACTGGCTCAGGGCAGGTGGGTTCTTTCTAAACAGCATGGTCAGATAAGGCTTCTTCAGTAGAAGTACGTAATGGTACACATTTGCCTATCTCCCAGCAGAACTTTGCTTTCAAAGGAGCTCTAAAATTTAGAACCTGGAATTGAGGAACGTCACTGGTTGCAGCAGAGGCTCAGACCACTCACACACAGCCTGGTCCTCCCCCCTTCCCTCCAGGTGGCAGCCTTAACCTGACTCAGCCTTGGCTTTTGTGGCACTCAATTGGTCCTGAACTCTGAGACACTCAGAACCAAGGGTGATACAAAATATTGTTTCTTAACCAAACTATGGAGAGAGTCCAAATGTCCACTGACTGATGAATGGATAAAGATGTCAGATATATACATGCATGCATACATACATACATATAAATAAATAGATAGATAGATAAATGGAATATTACTAAGCCATCAAAAAGAATGAGATCTTGCCATTTGCAATGACATGGATGGAGGCAAAGCATATTATGCTAAGTGAAATAAGTCAGAGAAAGACAAATACAATATAATTTCACTCATAGGTGGAATTTAGGAAACAAAACAGATGAACATATTGGCAAGCAGGGAGAGAAAAGAGAAGGAAACAAACCACAAGACTCTTTTTAAAACTTTTTTTAATGTTTATTCAATTTTGAGAGACAAAGAGAAACAGAGTGCAAGCGGGGATGCGGCAGAGAGAGAGGGAGACACAGAATCCACAGCAGACTCCAGGCTCTGAGCTGTCAGCACGGATCCCAGTGCAGGGCTGGAACTCATGAACCGCGAGATCATGTCCTGGGCCAAAGTCAGAAGCTTAACTGAATGAGTCACCCAGGCATCCCACAAACCACGCAAGACTCTTAATAGTGAACAAACTGAGGGTTGATGGAGGGAGGTGGTTGGGAGATGGGCTAGATGGGTGATGGGTATTAAGAAGGGACTTGTGATGAGCACTGGGTATTGTATGTAGGTGATGAATCACCAAATTCTACTCCTGACACCAGTATTGCACTGTATGTTAACTAACTAAAATTTAAATTTAAAAAAATCCATTCTTAATCGTCTCCAAGTTTATACAACATCACTCCAAAGAGACATGAAACTCCTCACCTCACCCTCAGGAATAGCTTTCATAGAACCACAATTTAACATTCTGTCCTCGTCTCTCACCCACAACTGGAAAAAAATACTTGAGGTGTATTTCTTTTCATCTCTGTTTGTAAAATTGACATTAAGTTTCCTGTCCTTATTTTTCTCCATGTCTTTTTCACAAAGACCTATAGGATGAATTACCTCAGATCTCAGGACTGGGAAAGTGTTCTTTCTCTGGCTGAACTTACACGCTTCCTTTAGTGAACAATGAGAAGTATATACTCCTTCATGTTTTCCTCTTGGCATTGGCCTATAGGGAACCCAGAGCTAAGTGTCATGTTAAATTGCTATGACTTTTCTCAAAGATGTTTTCTTATTGTAATATTCTTTTCTAGTTTCCCTTCTATGGTCTTTGTTTTATATGTTTTATTTTGTTATATTTGTGATTTTCTTATAGAAGTCAGTAGGTTATAAAAAAATCTTATAATGCAATCTAATTCTATTTTGATTTTGATTATTTTTCCTGACTATATCTATATCAAATAATCCATGAATTATGAAAACTTTAGCCAATTAAGAATTTCTGATCTCTGTGCTAACCAAAATAAGCAATTTGACTGATTTTTTCTTTCCCACCCAAGAGACTGTGTTACTTCATTCATGAAAAGAAAAAAAAATGATACCTCTAGGTAATTTATTATTGTCAGGATCTGTGCTCAGTACTGAGGGCTCAAAGATGAATGTGATACAGACCCTATCCTCAAGGAATTTACTGTCTAGGAATAAGTTTATTTATTCTTTCAAACTTATCATTCAGAATCAATATTTATTTGTAGTTAAAGCTAATTTGCACAAGAATACATTTTTTAAAGCAAAATTAGCTTTCCCACTTAGTTCTGTTCTCTCAAGCCAACAGGGCTTAAAAGAAATAAAAAGTCTAAACATTCTACAACAGTAGCTTGCCCCCACACAAACATGAGATTGTTTTTAAAATACTTCTCACAAAAAACACTTATGGAGACCAGCCACAGCTTCTGACAAACCGCTGGGGGCCGGGGAGCTTTTGCTCTTGATCCACCCTGCTTCCCTTCAACATCAAATCCCCTTCAAACATTTAAAATCAATATGTGCCCTTGAAAGCCTGAAATGTATCCGCCTAATAGGTCAAGCTATCCTTTTATATCAATCATACTTCCTAGCAAGTTTTGTAATTTTCCAAGTTTAATAAATCATTGTTTGCCATTGACTATGCTAAAACTACCCACAAAAATATGTCAAGACCTCCCATTTGCTGATGTGACCAGCCCCAATGAATCTCCAACTTCTATAACATGCAAGTATTTGACAAATACTTGTTAAGCATCTACAGTGTTTCAGGCTCAATACCACATGCTGGGATATAAAATGGTAAACAAGACAGATATGTGCACTGCCCTCATGGAGCTGTGGCTAACAGAGAACACAAAGAGTAAACAAATAACTCCAACGTGCGAAGGTCAAGGATTTGTGTCTGTTGCCTTCACTGCCGTGTTTCTCAAGCATGTAACAATGCCAAACTCAATGCATATTTGCTGGATGAATAGTATGAAGGAGGAAGCACAGAGTCTACGAGAGCATATGCGGGGGACCTCAGCTAGCCAGGGAAGCTGAGGAAGGTCAGCCTAAAGAAATGGCATTTCATCTGACACTGAAATGATGAGTTGAAGAGGAGAGGCAAGAGTGACACATGTGGAAGAAAAACTTAGCTCAGAGACCCACACTGGAATTTTGTTTGTACTCACATACCTGCAAACCCAGAATGGCTGACTTGGAAAGAGCATAGAACAGAGTGACAAGAGATGGGATTGAAAAGTTTGATATAAGCGCCAGCTCAGACAATCTCACCAAGCAAGTTAAGAATTTTGCACTTTATCTTACAGGCAATAGGGAAACACTGAAGGGTTTCAAGTGGATGGGGGATGTGATCAGATTTGTATTTTTAATAGATTCTTCTGGGGATAGAGAGAAGTCCTTGTAGCTGATGTGAAAGAGTGATGCCTTTATTCCCATAATCTTCCTATTGCTCTACTCTCTTTATTCCCCTTTTTGCTTGCTCTGTAGTGTTCGGTTTATAAGACATCTTTGTCAAAATCCTATATCCCTTCTGTGATCCCAGCCTTTCCCCTTGGACAGGGCAGTATCATTGCCTCTTACACAGAGACTTTGTTCCCTCCTCTGTGTGTGTGTGTGTGTGTGTGTGTGTGTGTGTGTGTGTTTATTCCATGTACCCTTTCATTCATAAACACACCATATCTTGATTTATAATACCATACACGTGTAATTATATGCCAGGATTCTCCTCTCTTCGGTGGTGACTCAATACACTTAATATCCATACAAGCAAATTTAAACTCCTCTGCCTCAGGAAATGCAGAGCCCTGCACAATTCTGAGAATACCCAGAAAATGTTCACCTTCCTCTGGTGTGGCTTATTCTCCCATTCCACTCTGCTGCTCCCTAATAATTTCCAGTGGTCCCATCATCACTTTCATATGATGCCCCAACTGTCTGCAGGTGTACATTGTTCCCAAACACAGACCTCCCTTAAGCCCCTGAAGCACAACCAAAGACTCAAGAACAGGGGAGAACATCAGAGAAGAAAAACAGAACTAAAATTTGGTTATTAGCCCTCACTGTGATCACAAGTGGATGCCCTTGGTTGGTTGGTATTTTCCTCCATAGCCCTCAGCCAACTGCGATGTTGTTGGAACCAATGTCAGTTCAAATGAGAGTCTGGCTCTTGCTTGAACTCCCACACTATGTCTGGAGCCCAAATGTTCCCTTTCCCTTAACCCCAACCAAAGGGGCTAAACCAGACAGCTCCATAATAATCTGCAAGAGTTGTCAACCTATACAGAATGGTGATAGCTTTTGACATTCCTCTGTGTTTCAACCTTTCCCTTCCAGACTAGCTGCTGGGATTTACTTAACGTGACAAACGAAAAGGCCTGCTAAAATGTTTTCTTCCACGCTAAAAAGCAATCTTCCTTTGAAAGACAGTTCTGCAACATGTCCCTAGAATGCAGACATGCAGCAGATCTTTAAGTAACACTTTGCATTCACTTTATAGATGTACAAATATGTTTAATAGGGGGGAAATTATACATACACCCACGCGGTGTTTCTCCGATTTTGCAAACTAATTACTCCTAACAAGTGAGAAATCCAGGAGGAATTGAGCATATTATCTCAAAGTAGCCTGTGGCAAGCATATTATCTCTTTGGAGTCTTCTTATTTTATCTTCAAAAATTCACATACATTTTTTTGCATGCACTGCATAATATGTCCATTTATTTCAGTACATAACAATAGAATGAAATACACTTAAACGCAACCACAGTGCTGTAAATGGGATCCACAAGTTTCTATCATATGAAATACAGAATTGCATTATTCCAAGATTATTGAAATGACCAGTGCAAGCTATAGACTGGGAGTTCTCGGGAGTCCCCAAGTTATATACATATCAAGTTCTATGCACATTTGCATTATCATAGACATCACTAATATCTTGATACTTTTTGAGAACACTATAGTATGTCATTTATACCAAAAGAAAATGTGATATAAACTAATCAAGCTCCACTGTAATACAGCATTTTGACGCTTATCAGGGTTCACTCGCTAAGTAAGTGACTTGATCCTACCCACCAACTTTGATGAGAGTATAACTCAACTTCTTGCCTCAGCAAAATTAGAAATGATTGCATATAATTAAACCATGATGTCACTTTCAAAGAGTGGAAACTTTAAATGTTTTCTTCACCCTTGTCTCCTAGAAAAGAGCCTAAAGCAAGGATTAAGATGCCAACATTTTACGTGAGAAGAACAAGCCATGAGCAATCTGGGTGATGGGAAAAGGAAAGTCAGGCAAGGTGCAAAGCAGTGTTCTCAGAGCAGTTTGCTTATCTTAGGATCAAGATGATAATCTGAAGGGAGGCTTCTTGGACGGATTCACTCAGCACTTGCAAACTCTCTGGAAGAGTGACGTGGAGAAACCATGTCTTAGAATAGCCCGTGGGACAGAGAAAAGAGGGAGAACTGATCCATCCTTATTTACTAAAAGCATCTAATTCCCCCATACCCCATCCCCACACTCCATCCTCTGGGAAATTGCTCAGGATAATGGAGTCCCCACTCTATAGTGAGGGGTTTCATCTACATCCAAAAGTGGAGGGGAGAGTGCAGGAAGAGAGCCGAATAAGAACAAAAAGGAAGTAGTCAAGAGCCTCTGAGGAAGTTCACAAGGTTTTGTCCCAAAACAAGCAAGTTAGACACAAAGGACAAAGTTCTATCATATTCAACACTTATCAGAAATCCAACAAAAAAGCTGATCATCCTGACTCAAAGATGAATGAACTTCATGTAAAGTCTACAGTATTATCCCTCTGATTTGAACTCCCCAATCTACAAAATTTTAGAACAGTTTCTAGTTGTTACCCCCAAACTAGTATTTAAATATGTCTTCTTGTATAGTTTTCTAAGCATGTGTGTAATCCTTGCCCCCTCCCATCACGTTTGTGGTTGCTCTAAATCGGGGACCAAAATAATATGGCATAATATTTAATTTTTATTTATTTTTGAGAGAGACAGACAGACAGAACATGAGCAGGGGAGGGGCAGAGAGAGAAGGAGACACAGAGTCCGATGTAGGCTCCAGGCCGTGAGCTGTCTGTCAGCACAGAGCCTGATGTGGGGCTCAAACTCATGAACGGTGAGATCATGACCTGAGCGGAAGTCAGACACTTAACCTACTGAGCCAACCAGTCACCCCAATATAGCATAATATTTAAGAACATTGACACTGGTGAGTTTACTAACCATTACAATTCTGATTCTTAATAAACTCAGTCTGTTACAAGAAATAAATGACATAATGCATAAAAAACACTTTGTAGGAGCACCTGAGTGGTTCAGTTGGCTGAGTGTCCAATTCTTCATTTTGGCTCAGGTCATGATCTCACGATTTGTGAGTTTTAACCCCGTATTGGGTCCTGTGCTGAGTGGGGAGCCTGCTTGAGATTCTCTCTCTGCCTTTCCCCTGCTTGTGCATGTGCTCTCTCTCTCTCTCTCTCAAAATAAACGCTAAATAAATTTTTTAAAAAACCACTTTGTAAATTCCTAGCACCTGGAACTTAAACATTTTATACTGCTACTATAATAATTATTTTTCATGCCACAAATCAATAAAGTATGGAACATACTGTTCAGTAAAGTTTTTTTAGTTCCATGACTGATCCATGTATGCTCCGCTTTTTTAAATACTTGTCTATCCAAGGAGGAATAAAATAATTCTGTGTCTTTTTTGATTTATTGGTCAAATGAAGGGATGAGACTAAATGATATCAAAATTCCATAAGTTTACTTGTTATATATTAAAGTTCTTTGTTGTTGTTGAAATATCTAGTTGCGATAGCTTCTAGTTACTAGCCAGTGTAAGTACAACATGTACTATTATGGAGAAATGAAAATCAGCACTGGGTGTATCAGCTATGATTCATAATGATGACACAGGTGATGCTCCACTTAGATATCTAGCTGCTCTACCAAAATTGAATACATACAAAACTAAACACATCACCTCTCGCCATAAATATTCTTTTTTTTCTATCACCATGAGTAGTTTGTCCATACACCCGGAGGCTCATGGCAAAGACAACGGTGGCATTCCCTTTAACCTCAGCATACCTTGTTACTGGCATCTACAACATATATATTTGAATCCATCCAGTGCATCTCCAGTAGCACCACCGAGCTCCAGTCACCATCATCTCTCTCTTAATAATAGCACAACAGAACCGCCTTACGTGTCTCCCTACAATGATTCTTGAATCCTCTAATCCATTTTCCCCACCCCCAAATATGCCTATTTTAAAACCAAATCTAAAACTAAAAATAGAACTACCCTGCGATCCAGCAATTGCACTAAGACAATTTCCCCAAATGATACAAAAATACAGATTTGAAGGGATACATGTACCCCAGTGGTTATAGCAGCATTATCATAAATAGCCAAACTATGGGGAGATCCTAAATGTCCATTGACTGATGAATAAAGAATATTACTCAACCATCAAAAAGCCTGAAATCTTGCCATTGGCAATGATGTGGATGAAGCTAGAATGTATTATGCTAAGTGAAATAAGTCAATCAAAAAAAGACATAGTATATGATTTCACTCATATCTGGAATTTAAGAAACAAAACAGATGAACATATTGGAAGAGGGGGCAAGAGAAGAGAGGGAAACAAACTACAAGAGACTCTTAATGATAGAGAACAAACTGTGGGTTGATGGAGGGAGGTGGATGGGAGATGGGCTAGATGGTTGATGGGTACTAAGAAGGACACTTGTTTTGTTGAGTACTGGGTATTGTACGTTAGTAATGAATCACTGAAAAAAAATTAAAAAAATAAAACCAAATCTATCTTCCTCACTTCTCAGTATAATCCCTCTGTGTCTTCTGTGGTATATTAGATTATTATAGAAAAATTATTCTCTTGCTCACCTGCCTCCTTTAGAAGATTATACTTCCGTACCCCAATGATGTAGGGCATGGCTGTATGACTTACTTAGGCCAGTAAGAGGTTAGTTCATGTGACACGAGCAGAATCTGTCCCTGTTGTTGGCTGTCAGCCTTGTTCTTTTGTTGCTATCACCATGAAAAGAGCTTCCTCAGGCAGCTACTGACCCTTGGGCCTACACCACAGAGTGATACAGGTGGAGCACAGCCTCTTTAGCAGACCCTCAGATCTGCAGGCTGAGGTCAAGCCAAGCCAGTCAACTCGTGTAGGCAAAAAATAAATGCTCACTGTCTTATGCCCCCCGGATGCAGTGGCTGTTTGTTCTGCAGCAATCGCTAACTGATACAGCTTCATGTAAAAACCCACTTAAAAATACTTAATATGGCCTAAAAGGCCTATTATGGGTCTCTTCAGCTTCATCTTGTACCATACTCCTCCTTCTTCCTCCCCACACTATACTCTGACCCTCTCAGTTCTTCAAATAAGCCCTTTCCCAGCATGGAGGCTCTACATACATTGTTCTCTCAGCCTGGATGTTACTTCTCTGACCTCTCAGTCCAGCCAACTTCTTCTCACATTCAATCTATCCTTGTATGTCCCTGCTGCAGAAACACAGCTTTAAACTCTGCCTCACCAAATATCAGGCTGGGAATCATCCTCATACTACATATATCCCACTCACTGTGGGCATTTCTTTCAAAGCACTCACAAGAATTGTGATTTATTAGCTTGGGAAAATACTTAGTATCTCTATACTATATAAATAGTTCTGTCATATCAAGGATGATGTCAGTCTTGCTCACCTCTGTACCTTCATGACTAACTTGAATAAACAGCTTAATCACTCATATTTCCCTGATTGGAGCACAATAAAGTAGTATTTACACACTGCTTATGTTATATCAAATGATGTCAATAAACCTACCATATGTCGGAGTCCTTCAATTGCAGGTTGTTTCAATTGAGCAGACAATTTTCTTGTCTTTCTAGAATCCGGTCTATTTCTCATATTCTTGTCACTACAATAGATCCAGGTATGTTACCAGTCTGAAATGATAGCTAACTATCTTTTCCTTGTTTTATCTCTAGCAATACCATTTGACAAATTCGATTATGACACCCCATTTGTAAACAAAAATAGTAAGAGAAATTTTAACATGCCAGAACTTATTCTTTAATGTTAAGAAAAATTTTTTTTAGTTTTATTATTTATTTTAAAGGCTTTGACCTTAAGAATCTTAGCGTACATCTGGAGAAACACACAAAGGTTTAAAACACTCCGTGTAACATAAAATAGGTCAGCGGCTGATCTGTACAGGGCTGGTAAACTAGTCTTGATAATTGAGGTCAATTTATCCCGAATTGGGGGATGTGAATTGAGGTCCTCCTGATGAATCAATCTCATTTTTTTTTAATATATGAAGTTTATTGTTAAATTGGTTTCCATACAACAGCCAGTGTTCATCCCAAAAGGTGCCCTCCTCAATACCCATCACCCACCCTCCCCTCCCTCCCACCCCCCATCAACCCTCAGTTTGTTCTCAGTTTTTAAGAGTCTCTTATGCTTTGGCTCTCTTCCACTCTAACCTCTTTTTTTTTCCTTCCCCTCCCCCATGGGTTTCTGTTAAGTTTCTCAGGATCCACATAAGAGTGAAACCATATGGTCTCTGTCTTTCTCTGTATGGCTTATTTCACTTACCATCACACTCTCCAGTTCCATCCATGTTGCTACAAAGGGCCATATTTCATTCTTTCTCATTGCCACGTAGTACTCCATTGTGTATATAAACCACAATTTCTTTATCCATTCATCAGTTGATGGACATTTAGGCTCTTTCCATAATTTGGCTATTGTTGAGAGTGCTGCCATAAACATTGGGGTACAAGTGCCCCTATGCATCAATACTCCTGTATCCCTTGGGTAAATTCCTAGCAGTGCTATTGCTGGGTCATAGGGTAGATCTATTTTTAATTTTCTGAGGAACCTCCACACTGTTTTCCAGAGTGGCTGCACCAATTTGCATTCCCACCAACAGTGCAAGAGGGTTCCCGTTTCTCCACATCCTCTCCAGCATCTATAGTTTCCCGATTTGTTCATTTTGGCCACTCTGACTGGCGTGAGGTGGTATCTGAGTGTGGTTTTGATTTGTATTTCCCTGATGAGGAGTGATGTTGAGCATCTTTTCATGTGCCTGTTGGCCATCCGGATGTCTTCTTTAGAGAAGTGTTTATTCATGTTTTCTGCCCATTTCTTCACTGGGTTATTTGTTTTTTGGGTGTGGAGTTTGGTGAGCTCTTTATAGATTTTGGATACTAGCCCTTTGTCTGATATGTCATTTGCAAATATCTTTTCCCATTCCGTTGGTTGCCTTTAAGTTTTGTTGGTTGTTTCCTTTACTGTGCAGAAGCTTTTTATCTTCATAAGGTCCCAGTAGTTCATTTTTGCTTTTAATTCCCTTGCCTTTGGGGATGTGTCAAGTAAGAAATTGCTACGGCTGAGGTCAGAGAGGTCATTTCCTGCTTTCTCCTTTAGGGTTTTGATGGTTTCCTGTCTCACATTCAGGTCCTTTATCCATTTTGAGTTTATTTTTGTGAATGGTGTGAGAAAGTGGTCTAGTTTCAATCTTTTGCATGTTGCTGTCCTGTTCTCCCAGCACCATTTGTTAAAGAGACTGTCTTTTTTCCATTGGATATTCTTTCCTGCTTTGTCAAAGATTAGTTGGTCATACGTTTGTGGGTCTAGTTCTGGGGTTTCTATTCTATTCCATTGGTCTATGTGTCTGTTTTTGTGCCAATACCATGCTGTCTTGATGATTACAGCTTTGTAGTCAAGGCTAAAGTCTGGGATTGTGATGCCTCCTGCTTTGGTCTTCTTCTTCAAAATTACTTTGGCTATTTGGGGCCTTTTGTGGTTCCATATGAATTTTAGGATTGCTTGTTCTAGTTTTGAGAAGAATGCTGGTGCAATTTTGATTGGGATTGCATTGAATGTGTAGATAGCTTTGGGTAGTATTGACATTTTAACAATATTTATTCTTCCAATCCATGAGCACAGAATGTTTTTCCATTTCTTTATATCTTCTTCAATTTCCTTCATAGGTTTTATATAGTTTTCAGCATACAGATTGTTAAGAAAATTTTTAAATCAGGGGCACCTGGGTGGTTCAGTCGGTTAAGCATCTGACTTCCGCTCAAGTCATGATCTCATGGTTCCTGCTTTAGAGCCCCGAGTCAGGCTCTGTGCTGACAGCTCAGGGCCTAGAGCCTGCTTTGGATTCTGTGTCTCCCTCTCTGCTGCCCCCACTCTGTCTCAAAAATAAATAAACATTGAAAGAAAAAAATTTTAAATCAAAATCTTGCCAAGGGAGAAGGGTGAAACGAAAATATCTTGAGTCCAGAATCGTGATAAAAGAGGAAGGGACATACCAGGTAACCATGGGGAAAACAAACAAACAAACAAACAAACAAAAAACCTGCTATCCCATATGTGCAAGAAATTGTAATTGGCAAGAAAAGAAAAAGAGACAGAAGAAGGATGGCAAAGGAAAACAGAAGGAAGGAGGGAGGGAGGAAGAGAAGAGAAGAGAAGGAAGAAAAAAAGATTTTCTGTATCAGCAGCCCCAGTGCTTTCAGCTGAATTGGAACATAAGCTCCTGTCTATAAAATAGTATCTTTCATCAGACTTCAAAAATAGCTGTGAAGGGGTTAACAGTCCAAAGGCTGGAAGTCAGCCTGGTCCACTCTCTGCTAAAGCAGCTGTGTAAGCAACAGACTCTGTAACCTTCAGAGCAGCTGTTAGGAGCAGCAGAGAATGAGGGTCAGCCCATATGGGAAGAATAGGTCAAATCAGCATTTTTACACAGGAATAACTCAAGGTAAACCTTCTTACCGAGTTTTTTGATAGGGCCTTCTATAGTATCTGAAATCTGTCCTTCCATCACTATGAACCATTAGCAAGCAAGACTAGGAAGGCCAGATTTTATCAGGCTTCTCTTCAAGAACAACCCACATAGATAGGTCCCAAAGCTCCTGGTTTTCTATACCTGGGGACAAAGCAATTTGATGATAAACTGAGCTGAACCTTACAGGTTATTTGCATGTTATGGCTAGATTCTCTTAAGTAACATGTGTAAGGTACTTAACATTACACCCATGTAGTGAACGTTTATGATCTGATATGCCCCCAAATAACACCTGTGCTTGTGATGTGTTATTGCCTCAACTTAGCTGTATGATTAAAAGGAAAATTGCCATTTTCTTATAGATCCCACCTAGTCACCACCACTGATTCGCCCAGAGATACTTACTCAACAGAAACTAGATTAATTGGAATATCCCACATTCCAGACGGTTTATTGGCCTGGGATAGGGTACAGATATCCTTTGTTTTTCAAAAGTTCACCTTATGCCACTTCGCTTTTAGGAAAGACCTACATTAGTACTTGATTTCACCAACCAAAAGAACTCTGAAGATTTTCATGCTTTTTTTTTGAGCATTTTATTTTTATCCTTTTATTTATTTTTTTAATTTTCATCCAAGTTAGTTACCACATAGTACAATAATGATTTCAGGAGTAGAATCAGTGACCCATCCCCTACATATAACACCCAGTGCTCATCCGAACAAGTGTCCTCCTTATTGCCGAAGATTTTTGCTGTTAAGAAAAAAGAAGAGTGAAAATAGCATTCAACCTTTATTTTGCAGCGCGCTGTCCTAGAGGCAGTGCAGACCCTGAGCAATGAGTGGCATCCCCAAACTCCTTCCCTGGGAACTACACTCAGCATCTCCACATCAAGCCACCATAGCTTGCTTTTTTTTTTTTTTTTTTTTTTTTTTTGAGAGAGAGAGAGAGGGCACATTAGCAGGAGGAGGGGCAAAGGGAGAGAGAGTATCTTAGGCAGGCCTCACACTGAGCCTGACACGGGGCTCAGTCCCATGACACTGGGATCAAGAGTTGGATGCTCAACAGACTGAGCCACCCAGGTGCCCAAGCCACCATAGCTTTAAACTGTCCGTGAGCATCTGTGCTCTATCTCGATTTATTTTCTTCATCTGTTAGCAAGACATGCGCTAAGGTATCAGAAAAGCCTACAAGAGATCATTTTTTTGAGCCTTGGAACACCCAAAAGTTCTTTCCACATACATCGATGTTAATTGCTTCTTCACTTTATACCATTTTAGGTTTCATAGGTACGCTCTACTTTCGGATAGTGGGGGACACCTGTACCTAACTTCTGTTGAGGTAATTTAAACTTTTCCTTAGGCTACAGTTTTGTTTGTTTGTTTATTAACTTGGGACTAGAGAGAGAGTTTGGGTCCCTCCTCAGTGGTACAGTTGGGGAGGAATGAGGGGAAAAGCGGCTGGCATCTGTTTCCTGCTGGGTAGCGAAAGTCAGTGTGAGAGAATAAAAGCAATATGCAGAGAAAAACAGAGAAGATAGACCAACCTCGTGTCTGTCAAGCCATGTTCCTTCCAGTTACCTCTAAAGCCAGCTGCGGTCCTGCTTTATTTCACTTGCAACCCAAAGTCCTGACTAATATACACGGACATCTAGTAACAATTCAGTAAGTGATGAATAGTACTGAGCCAACTTTGGCTCAGGTCATGATCCCACAGTTCATGGGTTCGAGCCCTGCATCGGGCTCTGTGCTAACAGCATGGAGCCTGGAACCTGCTTCAGATTCTGTGTCTCCCTCTCTCTCCAATCCTCTCCTGCTCCCACTCTGTCTCTGTCTCTGTCTCTGTCTCTGTCTCTCTCAAAAATAAATATTTTTTAAAAAGTGTGAAAGAGGTAGGGTGCTGGGTGGCTGAGTCATTAGGCATTCAACTCTTGATTTCAGCTCAGATCGAGCCCCACTTCAGGGTTGTGAACTGACAGTATGGAGCCTGTTTCAGATCCTCTGTCTCCCTCTCTCTCTGCCCCTTCCCTGCTTGCACTCTGTCTCTCTCTCTTTCTCTCAAAAATAAACATTTAAAAAAAAAGGTGTGAATAGTCAAAGTATGGAAAGAGCCCAAATGTCCATCAGCAGATGAATGGATAAAGAAGATGTGGTACACACACACACACACACACACACACACACACACACACAATGGAGTATAGCTCGGCAATCAAAAAGAATGAAATCTTGCCATTTGCAACTATGTGGATGGAACTAGAGGGTGTTATGCTAAGTGAAATTAGTCAGTCAGAGAAAGACAAATATCATATGACTTCACTCATATGTGAAATTTAAGATTCAAAACAGATGAACATAAGGGAAGAGAAGCAAAAATAATATAAAAACAGAGGAGGACAAAACATAAGAGACTCTTAAATATAGAGAACAAACTGAGGGTTGCTGGAGGGTTTTTGGGTGGGGGGATGGGCTAAATGGGCAAGGGACAGGAAGGAGGACACTTATTGGGATGGATGAACATTGAGTGTCATATGTAGGGAGTAGAACCACCAATGATTCTACTCCTGAAGTCATTATTGCACTATATGCTAACTAACTTGGATGTAAATTTTATAAATAAATAAATTAATAAATAAATAATTTTTTTAATATGTGAAAGAGGCAAAACTTACCTTCAGTTTTTCTCACAAACACTACATATGTGCATGTCTCAAATCTGTGAACACATTTCTTAGGAAACTGGCAAAATTAATTGCTCCCTGCCCTGAACTCCTGTGCTTTCTGTTGAATCTCCCATCCTATATGGTATTTCCACTTTTTCTGCTACATTATGAGCTTTTCAAGGGCAAAGATTGTTTTGAAAAACAATGTGTTAACCAAATTGATTGTTCTCTCCTCAAAAGAAGTGAATTGAATAAATGACTAAAATTCAATAGCTAAAAAATTGCATTGAGATAAGCTCCTTGTGTTTCTGTTCCCTGAGGACAAAAGCAATGACTGTTTTTGACCATGACCCAAAGTAACAAGCACATTTTACCTTGTAGTACAGTGTACATGTGCATAGATAAATAAAACCAAAACAGAGATTTCACAAAACAACATTTATTTTTAAAACATGGCACAAGTTCTGATGTCTATTCTAGTCCATTTTTTTTTCTTTTAGATAATAATGGTTGTGACTCATTACAGCAATTTCATGACTCCTAATGAGTCCTAACCCATAATTTGAAAATATTGCTCTATTGAGAACCTATGGCTTAGTGCATACTTACCGGAGCAAGTGAGAAAGTTGAGTGAAATCCTCAAACCAGGTGAAGTCTCAAAAATAGCTAGGACTTCTATAACCTGCATAGCTTATAGGACACAGAATTATGAATTCTTAGAAATATTAGCCCAGAAGCAAAATTTAGAGGACTCATTCTCCCGCTTTCAAAATATTTTTCATCTATATAGTACAAGATCTGGGCAAGGTAAACAAAATCTTGAAGGATTTATTCATTCTTTCGATAATTTATTTGGCACTGTATTTTAGGTATTGGAACTGTGGAGGTGAATAAAATATACAAAGTCCCTGTCCTCATGGAGTTTACATTCTAGTGAGGAATACAGAGAATAAACACAGACATAGTTAATACAATTTCAGGTAGTGATAAGTGTTATGAAAGAAAAATGACTTGTGGTAAGGAGCTGGAAAGTGATGGAGCGGAGGGAAAGGGCTATTTTAGACAAGGTGGTCTGGAAAGGCTTCTCTGTAGAGGTGCTATTTGAACAGCATCTGATTGAGCCAATTGAACGTCTGAAGAGATGTATCAAGAAGAGCAGCATGTCGTAAATCTGTGCTAAAGTAAGGGACTGCTAGGCTGGTGGTATGGTCAGTAGAGTTAGCAATCACATCCATGGTATAGATGAACCTAACCACAGCTCCTTCCAAGGGAAACCATCTTAAATATAATCACTGGCCCTCTGGCAGATACAGGCAGTCATGACAGTAACATGCCCTCCCTTCTCTTCCAGCCTGTCAGCCCCCAGGTATGGGCACTTGACCCAAGGTTCCTAGACTTGGAATTGATGGGAACTTCAATAACTTGATAGAAAATGGGGTTTCTATTCTGTTATGGGTTGAATTGTATCCCCTTCCACATTTCATATGTTGAAGTCCTCACCCCTCATACCTCAGAATGTGACCTTATTTGGAAATGGGGCCACTGACGTTTTAATTTATGAAGACGAGGTCCTACCGGAGTAGACTGGGCCCCTGATCCAATATGATTGGTGTGTCTTCACAGGAAGGGGGAATTTGGACATAGATAGGCACACAAGGAGGGTACCATGTGAATATGAAGATGATCATCTACAAACCAAGGAGAGAGACTTGGAGTAGCTTCTTCCCTTACCTAACTACCAATACCTTGATATTAGCCTTCCAGCTTCCAGAACTGGAAGACAATAGTGTCTGTTGTTTAAACCTCCCGGCTTGTGGTGCTTTGTGACAGCAGCTCTAGCAAACGGACACGTCTCCCTTGGGGGGGGGGGGAGTTGAGTGTATTCCGTGTAGTAAGATGGGTAATAGGTGGGTGAATTGTGGCACACGTGGCAGACTGGCAGTTGTCTGCTTCCATGGTAAGAATAGCACCACTTTTTATCTGAGCCGACCACATTTCCCACCCTCACGTGCAGTTAAGCGTGGCCAGGTCTCTAAGCTCTAGCCAGTGAGCTGTAATCAGATGTATCTGGTGGCAGCTTCCAGCAGCCTTCCTTAAAAATAGCTGACAGCTGTCTTTTTTTTTTTTTTTCTTTTTCTGTATCCCTTCTTCTTTCCTGGTGGCTGGAATGCAGATGTGATGGTGGTATTTAATCCATGAGTGACATTGGGAGTGAAAGCCATGAAGGATGAAGAACCAGAGTGAAAGGAACATGGATCATTAAAAGCTTTGTGGGACAGAGTCATCACAAGCAACACTGAACTACCCACATCTGGACTTTGACAAAGAAATGGCCTCTTATCTGTTCTAAACAGTTGTTTTGCAAGGGAGGTTAACTATTACTTGCTGTGGATTCTAATCTTTTTTAAAAATTTTTTAATGTTTATTTTTGATAGAGAGGCAGAGTGCAAGCAGGGGAGGGACAGAGAGAGAGAGAGAGAGAGAGAGAGAGAGAGAGAGAGAATCTGAAGCAGGCTCCAGGCTCTGAACTGTTAGCACAGAGCCCTGTGCGGGGCTCAAACCCATTAATAGCATCATCATGACCTGAACTAAAGTCAGATGCTTAACCAACTGAACTACCCAGACGCCCCTGTAATCTTTTTTTTAACGTTTATTTGTTTATTTTGAGAGAGAGAGAGTGGGGGAGGGAGAGAGAGAGAATCCCAAGAGGGACTCTGTGCTGTCAGTGCGGAGGCCGATGCGGGGCTAATCCCACGAACCATGAGATCGTGACCTGAGCCGAAATCAAGAGTTGGATGCTCAACTGACTGAGCCACCCAGGTGCCCTGGAATCTAATCTTAACTAATTCAAGCATGTAGAATAAAAACAGGAGTAAAACAGAACCCAAAGGAGGATTATAGCCCCGGAGGAAGGGAAATCAGATTGAGAAGGAATAATCAGTGATATGAGGAAAACCTGGAGGAAATTGTACCTGGAAAGTTTAAAACCTATCTAAAAGAAGGGGGAAATAAAGCATTAGATATTACTGAACTGATACGAGGACCAAGAGATATCTCATGCTTCTCAAACTTGAATGCGCATAGGAATCATTTGGTGTCTCATTAACATGCACACTATGATTCAGGAGGTCTGGATGTGGAAGTTCTAAAAAGGTCCCAGGTGATGTCCATGTCAATGCTACCGGTCCACTTGGAGTGGCAAAAGTTGAGGCCAGAGTGGTTCTCAAAGTACTGTTCCTGAGCCAGCAACATCAGCATCCCCAGGAACCTGTTAGACACGCACATTCATGGCTGCATCTAGACCCACAGAATCAGAGAGAGGGGAGATGGGGTGGGGCGTAAGGCAGAGGTGGGGCGGCAATCTGGTTCAACAAGCTCACCAGGTGATTCTGATGCACGCTGAAGACTGACAGCCACTGGTGAGAGCAATGATAACAATAATAATAATGACCACCACAGACATTGATCACCAGCTCTGGGCCAGGCCTGTTAACACATTTCTTACATCATCTTATTAGGTCCTCACAACAATTTCTTTCATCGATGAGGAAAATAAGACTGAGAGAGGTTAAGTACTTTGCCAAGGTCATACAACTACCAAGTTGTAGATCCAAGAAACCACGTCTGTCTGGCACCCAGTTCTGTTCTCAGGCTGCTTTGCCAACTCACCCTCAAGGGTCAACAGTGATATCACTATAAACAATTTCAGCAAGTATGAAGTCAGAAGCAGATTGCGGAAGCTTTGGAAGGGAGGGAGTGGAGAAGTGGGTGCAGAATACTTTTTTCAAAAACTTAGAGTTTGAAGGAGAGGAGAGAAAGTGAAACCTGGAAGGTAATGGAGTGTGTGTGTGTGTGTGTGTGTGTGTGTGTGTGTGTGCTTCTTGCTTGACTGCCTGTTTTTAAGATGGTAAACGCTCAGAACTAAAAGAGGAAGAGAGAACCTCAAGACATAGTGATATGCTGGAGATTTCAAAAGATCAAACTTGAGCACAATCAGGGGAGGATGAATGAGGAAGGAAAGATTATTGATTATGTTTGAGTGCTTTAAGGAAATGGGATATGTATCCAGGAAAGGGGAGAGACTTAGGCAGAATATAATCATGAACTTTGAATATCTAGTGGGCTATTATATGGAAGGGGAACAAATCTTATTTTTATAGCTCTAGAGAGTGGACCAAGGGATGGAAGTTAGAGGGAATAGATTTCACCTTAAAATGAGAAAGAACTGTCTAATGATTTAAGTTATTTAGAAATGGAATGACTTGCCCTTTGAGATGGTGATTTTCTTGTAGCAGAAAGCACTTAGGGAAAAGCTATTTGACATCCATGAGACAAGGTGCATAGAGGATTATCCCTGTGAGTTCACTGGGGGTTTTAACTATGCTAAAATTTTATGCTTTGTCCCTGCACTGCCCGTTCCTTTAGTAAGCCGCTCAGGTGTAGTACTGCCTATGGCAAGAAAGATCTTCTTTGTGTGGTTTACATCTTGAAACTTTGCTCTAATTTAGAAGTAATGGAGATTACCTACATCGCTGCCATTATCAAAACAATTCATATGTTTGAAATAATTTAAATCCCATTTAAAATCAGTGATTCTAGGGGCGCCTGGGTGGCTCAGTCATTTGAGTGTCTGACTTCGGCTCAGGTCATGATCTCACAGTTCGTGGGTTTGAGCCCTGCGTCGAGCTCTGTGCTGACAGCTTAGAGCCTGGAGCCTGCTTCGAATTCTGTGTCTCCCTCTCTCTCTGTTCCTCCCCCACTCATGCCCTGTCTCTCTCTCTCCTTCAAAAATAAATAAAAACATTAATAAAAAAATTTTTAAATCAGTGATTCTAAAGTCTCACTTTTTAAAATAAATCCTGTTTCTAAGCTTCCACGTTTTTCTTTTCCTAGAGTATTTTGACTACATAAACAAGTGACTGGATTTTCTTATCATGCTGAATTGGAGTGCTTTAGCAGATTTTGTTCAGAGCATTCTGCAGACATCACCATGATTTAATAGATAGAATGTCCCTTCTCTCATAAGATGCCATTATTTCCAAAGAGAGAAAAGAAGAGTTCAATGAATTTATGAAAAGAAAATCACAAAAGCCAGCGCATCTCAACAGATCCCAAATTGGCCCTGCAGAGGTTTGATCTGTTTTTTTTGTGTTTTTTTTTTTTTTTTTTTCCTCCTAGCCTAAAGACCTTGGCATAACATGAAAACTTCCTGGTCTCTCCACTATGGACGCCCAGGCCATTGGAAAGGAAGCCCAAATGAAAGCCCTCTGCCTTCCAAGAAAATGAACACAACTCACCAGAGTAAGTGGTGGCTTTTTTGCCCACTGGTAAAAGGGCAGAACAAAAGCGATGGGGGGAGCACTGGAGAGCAACGCCATCTGTTGCACCTGTTGTGCAGAACAGTTGGCCCAACGACCATATTGTGGATTGCAGTCAAGGGTTGGCATTTTACAGAATTGCTGTTTCCTCTTGAGTTCAAATTCACTGCAGCAGCAAGTGCTTTGTGAAACTTGATTTAAACTTACATTTTGCAAAGTGACCAGAACGTTCCATCTCTTAGAGTAAACTGGAGAACTAGAGCATTGACCCTTAATTCATGGCTTGTGAATTTGGAAAGATGGTTTCTAAAGTTACACTTAAGTTTTTCACTTGAGTCACAATATGTGGGTATGCTTTTGAACAGAATGTCTTTGTCTTCACGTATCTTTGTAATATTTTGTAGAATACAGTGATTTATAAGCATATATACACATGCATGTATAAGCATGTAGAATGTATAATGCATGTATAAAGCATGTATAATGCATGTAGAATACAGTGATTTATAAGCATATATACATGCATGTGTATATATGTTTGAGTGTGTTTATATACATATATAAGAACACATTACATATGAAAATTTGGACATTTCTGAAGCTTCAGATTGAAAGTGGCAATTGTACTTGCCATGTTGTCACATGATATTTGCATGCACATAAATTATTAGGAACATGTCAGGAGAGAATGAAAAGAACATCCACCAAGCACTGTCCATTCTTTTGAAACAGTTTAAAGAGAAACAGTATTTTATATGGCAGTGTTATACTGCTAATATTTGAGTCCTTCTTTCATACTTGAAGGTCAATAAAATTTACAATGTAGTCCAGAAAGGCAGCATTCTAAGATTCTAAGGTGACTCTTGAAAGCAATTTGCTGGTGGCATGTATTACCATGTTTCAGTGTGTTTTAAAAATCTCTGTATTTATTTTTGTCACTTTTTGAAGTACCGAATGATCCCCAAATGTGCCTTTAAGATTTATTTGTATTGCAATCATGATATTTTAGTTAAATTAGAAGAATTTTTGATAAGATCATCCTGTCTCAAAATATTTGGAAGAACTAGTTTGAAACCTGGTCTAAAAAGATTTCTTTCTGATTTAACTCCTGAGCTTTTCTGGGAATCAGTTAGTTGATCTGTTCTTCTGTTTCCTCTTCTGAGAGAAGGAAAGAGCATTTCAACCTGGTGGTGCCTTTGGAAGCAGGGCTATTAACAGTAGACCACTAGGAGGCAGCATGGAACTGGGAATCAGGAGCCTGGGCTCTGGTACTGCTCTGCACTGGCCGTCCCGTGATTGTCAGGTAAACTCTTTGAGCTTCACTTTCCAAATCATAAACACGCCACAATTTTGCAATAGCTATTGTTTTTAGAATTTGGTTAAGACTGTGACCCACTTGGAAGGCATACTGTACGGAGACACTGGTTGGGAGTAGAAGGGTAGGCCACCAAGGGTCTATTTGTGTGAAAGAAGCTGGAGCTTCCTGGGGGCTCTCCATTCTTGGGCACAATGGTTTGGTCCAAGCACAGCAAGTGTCAGGATAAGGAAGGGCCTTTGAGTACAGCCAGGAGTGTGTTGCTCCCTCAGCCCTCCAGCTTCTTCCTACACCTAAAGTGGGATGTGACATGGTCAGTTCTTAGGGCAGGGTATATGCAGGTAAATATCATCCCGTTAATTTGTAAGAAGACATGATCGCCTCAGGGATCAGAATACTCCTATCTCTGCACAAGCGGGGCAAAGCACTGAATCTCTCTGTGACTCCACCTTCTTCATGTCTAAAATGGGGGAAATAATAGTATCTATTTTCCAAAATTGTCGTGAAGATTAAACAAGTTAACACATAAAGCATTGACAGAGTGCCAGACACATAGTGAGCACTTGGGTGTTAGCTGTTTTGAAAATGCACTTGCCTGTGTCCTTTGCAAATATTTTTTTTTGTGGCCTTAATGCATCTAATATAAGTAATGACTTATTGTGTTCCATACCAGGGTGGTGTTATAACATGGTTAAGTATTTAATATAAGCCTATACTCATACTGATTTGTCAGTTCACATAGCCAATTTTTCAACAGAACTATTTTATTATATATACATGCTGATTAGTTAAGTGACATAGCTAACTTTTTAGCAGTAGTGTTATGACTGTTATCACCATAATGGATCACAGTGCTAAAATGAAACTTGTTTTTTCTATTAATGAGCATGTATTCCTTAGGCACAAAGAAAAAAAATATCTATTCGTGGTTGAAGTCTTTTTCAACTGGAGTCATGGCCTTCAAAAGGAGACAATCTATTGATCCCTTCCAGAGTTGTACTGCAGGAAAAAGAAAGGAGCAGAAAAAGGAAGCCTTAGGGACAGGTTTTGCATGCATTAGCAAAGTCCAGTGTGAGCTTTCTACACTAGTGTGTCAGGATATGTTTGCGCTATCTTATTCCCATTCCCTCTGTAGGGTCAGAGTAATTAAAGAAAACAAGTAGTTCCAAAGTATTGGGCAAAACTTGCAAAATAAAAATAGAGGACAACTTTAAACCACATAAATGAACCTTATTTAGCAATTCTGAACAGATGCAATTGGATTTGCTTCTTTTGCAGTTGGTTTTGAATCATTTAATTCATGTAAAATATATTATCCCAGGCAATTTTTAATCTCATCTTTTGAGGGTTTAAGACTTAATAAGCGGCAAGCTAAAAATGTAGTTAAATGTGTAAATCATTTGTACAAATAATCGATAATAGGATTTATTAGAGAATATAATAGCCAGTGTAACACTTAATCTTGAGTAAATGAATAATTTGTGAAGTATTTCATGACTTTTCAGGAAATTTATAATCACATGGTTAGATTTAGATCAGTGCTTTGGGTAATTTCAGAATATAAAATAATAAAAATATTATAGGATGAATTCTTGAAATTTGGGATAAAAAGAGCTTGATTGATGTTATGAAATCATTGTTTTAATTATACTTTCTTTGGCTGTTGGATTCTATCCCCTGCCTTTTAATGCCGGTTTTTATGATTTAAAAAATCCCCTTCACATTCATCTCTGTTGCTAGCACCCTTTCCCTGCTGTTTTACCTTCGCACACTTACACATGCATACCATGAGGAATATCAGGGGCTGGTCAACAGACACTGCCACTAAAAATGAAGCCCAAATTCGACATTTATTTTTCATATTTTTCAACAAGGGTGTCTATGGTGGTATTTATGACTTGGTATAAGAACTGCACCCTCCTGCTGAAAGTAATAAGAATGGGCTGGAGTTCTCAGAGACAGATGCCTGTTGAGCACCCAGAGGCAATGCCCAGGGTGACAGTGTCTTCAGTGGGTCTCCAGGGACCATGATTTGGCTCTCAGTAAGTTCAGAAACTTAATTTGGCCCGTGTGTCTAGATAATCAGCCTCTTGGAGACTCACATTAACCGAATCATCTCAGATTGATGCATATATTAGAATCCCAATTAATTAGGTTGCAGTGAAAAATACATACTCTTTCCTGTTACGTAATATCTGAGCTGGCCAGGGAGGGTGTCTCATTTTCTAGCTTTACCTAGGTGACCGAGGTGCCTAACATAGTATTTTGCGCATAGCAGCCATTCAGTAGGTATGAATTAAATTTAAAGGAGAGAGAGTGAGGGAAAGTGGGGGCAGAGAGACAGACAGACAGACAGACAAAGGGAATAAGACTGAGGAAAGGATATAGTTCCAAGTGAAATGTCATCCAAATCTTAAAAGCTTACTATTCCATCCAACTCCACTTAGTTGTGATATACTAGTTAATACTAATTCATACTAGTACTTTAGATTCCTTTTTTTTTCTCCTGAGAAAAAGAAAAATAATTGAATTCTTTCAGCTTTCTTTATTTTCAGTCTTCTTCTTCTCTTTATAATTCAGGCTTTCTGCAGAGAGATTACAATATAACTGGTAAAATGGCGATTTTTCCAAGGAAACTTTTCCAACCCTACCTCTCAGGGACTCCACAATGGCCAGCTTACTCAAACTTCCCAAATCTCCATGGACACATATTCACAGACCATCTCTTTGTTCTTTGACATAGTCTCCTCCAAACTCAGGATCCCCTTCTTTACCTGCATGTACCATCTACAAAGAATATCTGAAAGAGGAGCGAATGCTTCTTTGAGTAGAAGATATATTTCAACACATCTTCCCACCCTACCCCCAAAAGATAAGGCAATTCCATGTCAGGACCCACGCCCCCCAAGCAAAAAAAGAAAAAAGAACCTTATATCCAATTTGTAAATTCCTGTATTCAAAACCTATTGCTATTTATTACTTCAGAATATGCATAACTGTTGGGGTGCCTGGGTGGCTCAGTCAGCTGAGAGTCTGACTTCGACACCTCTGAACCTGGAGCCTGCTTCAGATTCTGTGTCTCCCTCTTTCTCTGTCCCTCCCCTGCTCATGCTGTCTCTCTCTGTCTCTCAAAAATATCAAAAATAAGTAAACATTAAAAAAAATTTTAAATAATAGAAAACACAATTATGCATCACTGTTGACAATACAAATTTCATCCTGTCTGACATTTTTGGGCCCAGGGCTGTGCCACAGTTTTCTACGTTAAAAAGTCAAATAATAGTTCCCTCATTCTAAATCTTGGCCCAAATCAAGACAAGTCATGCGTCAAACAAAGAACTACTGAACTGACACCTCAAGGCACCCATGGCTGATCATTTGCCTGGGAAGCTCTGAATCCTGCTCAGAAAGTACACAGGAAACATAGGACCAGATAGTGTCCTGTGGGTGATGTCAGGGAATCCTATGAGCCTGTCTGGTCCTGGGGCACAGCCTCAAACACAACACTGAGTTGGGAAGGATCATGCACAGAATTCAGACTTCCTATCTCCACTTTATTTCCCAGCAAATGTCTAGGGAAACTTTCCCTGTTAAGGCTGTTACTATTATCTTCATTATTTACGCTAAAAATAATAAAGATAATGTTGAGAATTACAGTCATTATGATGATGCTAATGACTAATATTAATCAAAAGTCTCTTCTGGCCAAATCTCTCCCTAGTATTTCATAGATATTGTCTCATTTCATCCTCAGAACAACTCTATGAAGTTTTATCTTTTTCATTATACAAATGAGGAAATTGAGGCCTAGAAGATTAAAAAAAAAAAAAAAAACTTGCTTAAGATTAAGCAATCACACAGCAATTAGGTGATTGGAGTCCTGGATTGAACAATGTTGGCCTCACCTATCGTAAGTCCTGATAGGTAAATTAGTTGCATGGCACAAGCCAACAAGAAAAAATCTGATATCTAAAAATCTCATTAGACTGCTTTTTATATTTACCCTTTGGTCAATCTTGACTTATTTCAGATTGTCTACCTAGCCCTCTAGGCTCACCTATCTTTCTGCTCCGCTAAACTATTTATCACTTTAGGTTTATGTCCCACTCCCTCAGAAGGGAAGGAGGGAAACTAAGAGATAGAAGACAGAACAGTTAATTGTGTTACCATAACAGCTTTGGGTACAGTTGAGAGACTTTGAAACTAATGTATAAAATTAAGCTTCGGGATTATCTACTTCTTTAGTACTTCATTCATCTGGATATAATGAGATGAGTCAGCCAGTAGCTAAATCCCACTTAGAATTGTGATGTAAGTATTAGGAGGAAAAGCTTCATATATTATACTTCTGCCACTGTTGCCCTAAGAACATTTGCTTTATGTGCTCTTTTTATAGTTGGAATTCTGTAAATATAACTTATGAATAGCATTTACATACTGTGAAGCCATAGTTTTTCAATTTCTTAGTATTGACCCAGCTTTTAAACTGTTTATAAAGGCAAGCTAATGCATCAATTGCATCTTTTCCTATTATTTTGCTTTCCTATGAATATTCCTAATTTCTGAAAAATCATAACAGGAAATGCAGACAAATGAGAGTCTACCCTATGTTTTATGGCATCTAGAGAAGACAACCCATAATTCCCCTTGATATTTGTTTCCAGAATTTTTCAGTGTTCATTGAAGAAATTACTCTATAACATCTAAATCCTATTCCTGTGAGTGAGTTTCATTTCCTCCTGCTCCGTCCCCATGAAGATGGAGAATAGTTTGTCACAGGAACAGGGAAGGGTTAACTTACATGCTATGAAATGTTCTGAGTTTTATATATATGGAGAAGACCCAGAAATTAAATTTTAATAGGCCTCCAGATTTGGGCAGCAAAGATTTTCTCTATAGCAACAATTACACACACCACTGATCTGAGATCAAATATTTATGTCTTCCCCTACATGCTAGAGAACTAACATTTTGCTAGTTACTGTTATTACCAGGGCAATTCAATAGAGGGCAAAAGAGACTAAAGATGTCATTTCACAGTGGAAACTGTAAGAAAAAGCAATAACAAGCCTGGAAAAGATTAAGCACAATTGGAAATGAGTCTAAACTGAAATAAAATACTGTATTTGAGTAGATTTTTTTAGGGCTATAATTTTAACTTCTACTAAAGGACTGTCGTTTCGCCTATCACTGAAACACACACAAAAGAAGACAAAGAAGCCTGATGCTAGCAGGAAACAAAAGCTCTTCCCCATTTCCTAAAAGTACTTTCTTTTCTAGAAGTGTATTGTTTGAAGAAGACTCTTCCATTATGCCTTGGGGAAAATGTAGCCATTTTGAAAAATGAAACACAAATTCTACTTTCCTTTGGAAAAACTTTGTTTCCTTTGGCATTACTAACATAGACAGCAGTACGGGAGTAAATTCGGCTCATGCAGGACCCCATCAAGCAATACCAATGTCTCATTCACCTTAACAAACTAGAGCTGCCTTTACATTGCCATCGTTATCACCACCCCCATGATCACCACATTACCAACTGCTGTATTGCCATCTCTTCGGGAGTGCAATATTGCTGTAAATTCCCCCAAACAAGGCACTTCTCAGGTACTATTACAGAACTGCCCCTGAAGAATTTATGATTTAAGGACTTACATTAAAGTATTATATTGCCATTTTTTCATGACTTTATTTCTTTTCTTTTCACATTTCTGGTGATTTTATTTGCTTCCAGGGAAGCTGTGAAATTCTGTTATTTCTTCCCATTTGGCTCCAAATATACAATCCCCGGGCCTCCCAAGGACCTCTTCAATTTCCACTGGGGCTTCTAAACTGGGAATGGTTCCAATGAGGATATGGTCCCTGGGCAGAGTGCTTGTACAGCCTAGATACGCAGATAAGACCAGAGACAAGAGAAGGTAACTATCAATCGAAGGCAGTTCTAAGTGAACGGATGACATGACTGAAGAGTTCAGAAGAAGGAGAGACCACCAGGTCTGGTGGAGTCAGGGAAGGCTTCATGGAGAAAGTTTCCATGTGGCCAAGACTGAAGGCAAGTTGATCTCCAAACAATGTGAATATCTAATGTGAAGGCTAGGAGGATGGAAGGGATGTGAATGCTCATGGAGCAGTAAAAACATCTGTTACCTCTGATGGAGGTGTTTAGGAAGGCAACAAGTAGGAGATAGAAGAAGGCCTTGAGTGATTGGCGGGCTCAGAAGTTGGAACTTTATTCTCCATTCATGTTGGAGTTGAAGATTTCTGGAATAGGGAAGTGACAGGAGGAAGGTGGTATTTTAAGAAGATGAACATGGGAGCAAAGTGCAGAGCAGATGTGAGAAGAATGGAAATTCCCTCCCTGGAATGGGTAATCACATTATTAGGAATTCCTATAAAATGCCAGGCATCATTCATTCGTTAGCACACATTTATTGTTTACTATGTGCAGGTACCATTCCAGGACCCAGGAATACAGTAATTAACAAAGGTGGGTCTGAGTTTCACGGGATCTGAAGTTCAAACAATTTGAGAAGCCTTCTTTGAGAAAAAGAATACCAAATTACAAATACAAAATTAAATATAGGACTTTTGAAGAGGTACGTACAAGTGGGGGTCCCTGAGCATAAGACTCATAAGCTTCGTGGTAAATGTCCTTGTAGCTAATGAGATAGACAAGGTGTCTGCTCTCTTGATGCTTATGTTCTAGAGAAAGCAGGGAGGAAACCTGGGCAATAAGCACGTAAACAAATGAGATTTTTTTCAGAGAGTCATACTTTGAAGCAAATAACATGCCTTGATAAAGAGTAGGGGGTGGAGAAGGGAGAATGAAAAGAGAGCAGCTTCTGATGGGCTGTCCTGGAAGGCTGTCTGGGAAGGTGGACAGCATTACCAGGCAGAGGGTCTGGCTAAAGGCCATGCTAAGGTAATGTGTCTGAGGAACAGACACAAGGCAGGATGGCAGAACCTAGTGACTGGAATAGAATATGAAGTCTGAGACGTAGGCAGGAGACTGGTCATGTAGAACCTTGTAGGCTCCTCTAAGGAGGAGCTGTATTTAATTGTGTTTCTTTACCTATTACTCTGCACCAAACACTTCAAACCTTAGTGTTTTAAATCCATTTGATTATCTCACAATTCTGTGAGTTGACTGGGCTCAGCTGGGCAGTTCTTATATTTCACATGATGTCAGCTGGGGCTGTATTTATCTGAGAGCTAGACTAGGCTGGAGCAGCCAAGGTGACTCACTCATTTGTCCAGTGCCTTCGCAGAAATAACTATACTGCTGGACTAAGCTGGACACCGGCACGGCTAAGCCTCTCTCTCTCTCCCCCTCACCCTCTGCTCCCTCTCCCTCTCTCTCCGTGTAGTTTCAGAGTCTCCCATGAGATCTGACCACCAGGATAAGTAGACAATTTATATGGCAGCTCAGGTCTTCTAAAAGTACAAAAACAGAAGTTATCATGACTCCTTAAAGCTTCAGCCCAGAGTTGGCACATTGTCACTTGTGCTGCCTTCTGTTGGTTGAAATGATTGACAGGGCACTCAGATTCCATGAGGGTGTGAAAACTGGGAGACATGGTTCATTGGAGATCAGCTATCATGGAAGCCATTTACCTTTTAAAAGATGACTCTGGCTGTGAGGAGGGTGTTGTAGCAAGACAAAAATGGGAGCAGAGAGGCCAGTTAGGAGGTAACATCCCAGGAAAAGGTGGTGTAGCTGTGGGTGTGGAGAGAAGTAGATGGATCTGGGGCTGGGATGAAATAGGCATGTTTGCCCAGTAGTTAGAAACATGTCTGTCTGGCGTATGTTGAAATAAAAAGAAGAGGAAGGTATTGGGATGTCATCAGGGAGCTAGGGAGGTTTTCCTGAGTGAGGAGTTGGTTGAATGAAAGCAGTGTTTACAGAAAATTCATGGGAAAGCAGAATGCAAAATGGATTTGGGTAGAAGCAGAGTGCAAGAGAGGAAAAGAAACCTGAGACAGGAGACAAGTTAGCAAGTTCATTCTTCCCATCCTCCAAGGATGAGATGGTAAATCCTAAACCATAGTGATAGCAGATAAAGTGGAAAGGATGAGAAGTGACAGATGAGAGACACAGTGTGAAGGCAGAGCCAACAGTCCTCAGTGACTGCTTTGATGTGGGTACTAGAAAAAGAAAGAGGGGCGTCTGGGTGGCTCAGTCGGTTAAGCGTAGACTCTTGGTTTTGGCTCAGGTCATAATCTCACGGTCCCTGAGTTCAAGCCCTGCATCGGGCTCTGCACTGACAGTGTGGAACCTGCTTGGGATTCTGTCTCCCTCTCTCTCTCTGCCCTTCCTTCTCTCTCTCTCTCTCTCTCTCTCTCTCTCTCTCTCTCTCTCCCTTTCTCAAAAATAAATAAATAAACATTTGAAAACAAGAAAAGGAAGGAATCAATGATGGGTGCATTAATCAAGATTAATTTATCAGGGGGCGCCTGGGTGGCGCAGTCGGTTAAGCGTCCGACTTCAGCCAGGTCACGATCTCGCGGTCTGTGAGTTCGAGCCCCACGTCGGGCTCTGGGCTGATGGCTCAGAGCCTGGAGCCTGCTTCCGATTCTGTGTCTCCTTCTCTCTCTGCCCCTCCCCCATTCATGCTCTGTCTCTCTCTGTCTCAAAAATAAATAAATGTTAAAAAAAAAATTTTTTTAAAAAGATTAATTTATCAGGGTGTCTGGATGGATCACTCGGTTAAGTGTCTGACTCCAGCTCAGGAAGCCCCACATTGGGCTCTGTGCAGACAGCTCAGAGCCTGGAGCCTGCTTCGGATTCCGTGTCTCCCTCTCTCTCTCTGTCCCTCCCCCACTCACACTCTGTCTCTCTCTCTCTCTCTCAAAAATAAACATTAAAAAAAAAAAGTTTATCAAATTCTCTAGCCAGGACATAGAGTTGGCTGGTACCACTGATCGAACTAGGAATTCAGAGAAGGTGCTGGCTTTGGGGAGAAAGAACATGCGTGCACTGTCACACCTGTTGCTTTCAGTAGGGCCAGCCACAGAGAAGTGCTCAGGTGGAAATGCTTGGGAAATACAAGGTTGGATCTCATGAAGAATGGAGCTAGAGAGGTAGATCCACCTGAATGTAGAGGTTCTAGCTGAAGCAGTGGGAGAGAAAAGCCCTAATGGGTCTGGGCTGCTGGAGCGAGAAAACAGAGGGCTCAAGGGCAAAATGTTTTAAAATTCAGATCTGAAAAAATGAGAGTTCCAAACAGAAAGCGAGTGGTCTGTAGTATGAGAGGCTGCAAAGAGTACAAGGATGATATAAACATTGAGTTTGGCAGTTAGGAGATCATTAGCAAGTTTTCAAAAAGCATTTTGGAGTGATTGGATCAAAGATCATGGAGACAAGATTTCAGGGACTAAGATAAAGTGAAAGAAGGGGAAAAGGTTTGTGGCAACCGGTTCAGACAACTACCTTATAGTTAGTGATTATGCAGTGGGTGCAGAGGGGGGAAAGAAAAAGTGTGCGTTTTACAATGAAAAGCTTTAAAGGAACCTAGAATGTTGAGTTACCCACTAGCCCTTTATATCACGACATGGAAGAGTGACATTTACTTATAAAAGTGACAAAAAATAAGAATATACAAAGCTTACCACATTAGAGAAACATGCACACGACATTTGTTCTGCTCTAAACTAAAAAGACAGTTTTTCTCCCTTTTTAAAAATAAATTTAAGAAGAAAAAGAAATTAATCACGATTTCTTTCTTTAGCAAGAATATGAAAACTTGGTCTATTCCTTTTGCATCCTAAAATATAGTTTTAAAGTTCTTTGTTTTTAGGGTGATGGGGGAAAAGAAACCTTAGAGAGAGGGGGGGAATGACATTTCACTCATTCTCCTACATTAGCCAACTTTAACGAAACCTATAACCGGCTGCACTTTACTACCTTTAAAATATCACCTCTTACAGATTTGGCAAGGAAATGACAGGTTTTTTGGTTTTTTTTTTTTAAGTAGCTATATTTTTCTCTCTTTCTTCTGTAACCCATTTAGCAACTGGTTCACATGAATCACAAGGCCAGACTGCTAAAAGTTCGAGATATTTCCAAGAAAACTGAGGGAAAAAATATTAGCATCTATAGGAAGAAAACTTAAAAAAAAATAATACCCCTATGTTTCTGAGAAGTTGACACACGATTTCAATTGCTTGATCCTAAACTATAATAATAAAATGCCATTATTATTATTATTATTATTAGGCACTGAAGACAAATTAAAGAAGAGCCAGAATTCTCTAGCTCCTGTATCTAAGAGGTGGTAATTGGATTCAAGCAAATCTAAGGTTGAATTTCTGCTTCATCACTTACTTACTGGGCCAGGGGCTACTAACTGCTCTAAGTGCTCATCGTCAATTTATGTTCAGTGAGAGAATATCCTAAGTTTTCGCAGGGCACACGGCTGTCCAGTCACAGACTACATTTCTAGCCTCCTGGGCGGTGAAGTATGGCCATGAGTCTAAGTTCAGGTCAGTGGAGTGTGAGCAAGCAGGGTTTTCACAAATTCTGGGTCATCTCCTTCAGGATAAAGCTAGTTGCCCTAACTATTGTTTTTCCTTCCCATATGCTGGAACATATACATGGTGGTGACTGAGCTTTTGCCATGGCAGTAATATTAGAAAGGGAACCTGGGTCTCAAAATGACCTCATGGAGTATTGTTGCTCTGACAATCTTGAATGCTCACACTGGGGCTGTTAAGAAAGCATCAACTTAATTAATTAAGCCACTATACTTTCTGGTGTCCTCATTACAGCAGCTCAGACTATAACCTCAAAAACTCATCTGTCAAGAGTCCTTGGTGTTTAACCCCTCTGGATCTCAGTTTCTTCTTCTGTAAATTGGGGATAATGCTTACCTCGCATCTGTTGTGAAGATTACATGAGAAAATGCATGGGGGGCAGAGGAAGAGGGACCACAGCCTAGCAGATGAATGGTGTATGATAAATGTTTGTACTATTCCCTTAAATCATTTAGGAACATATGTTTCATATACCTTTTCAGTGAATATAGAAAATAAGAGAATGAATGTCAAGTAGCTGAATATGATTTGTACTGTATAGGAGATGCCAAGAAATCCATCATAAGTTGAAAATGTCATAAGTCAGAAATGCATTTAATACATCCCACCAACCAAACACCCTAGCTTAGCCTAGCCCACTTTAAACGTGCTCAGAACATTTACACTAGCCTATAGTTGTGCAAGATCATCTAACACAAAGCCTATTTTATACTTCAGTGTTGCATAGCTCATGCAACTTATTGAATACTGTACTGAAAGTGAAAGCCAGAACGGTTGTACGGGCACAGAGAGGTTGTAAGCGTATGAGCTGTTTACTCTCCCGAACCCGTGGCTGCAGCTCACTGCCACTGCCCAGCGTCATGAGAGAGTATCATACCCCATATCGCTAGCCTGGGAAAAGAGCAAAATTCAAAATCTGAAGTACAGCTTCTGCTGAATATGTATCCCTTTTGCAGCATCACAAAGTCAAAAAAATCAAGTCAAGCCATCATAAGTTAGGGACTGTCTGTATATAGTAGGCACTCACGAGTTTCCATCAGATTATAAACTCCTTGAGTGCCAGTTCTGAGTCTCGTTTACCATTGTATCCCAAGTGCACACACATATTTAGACTCAATATTTGTTGAGTAAGGAGAACATTGATATAAAATGTGAGTTAGCTATTTTTATCTCCATCACTTCCTTCCCTCCCCGTGACCCCACCCACGGAAGGAGGAAGCTCACATACAGAGTGAAGTAACTTGCCTGCACTGGCCCGGTTTGTAAGTAGCCGACTCAAGATTCGAACCAAATCCAGGCCTCACTGGATCCACATTTTGAGGTCTTTTCACCCTGAACCTGGATAAGTACTCTTTCTTGAGGGCAGACTTGGAGACAAGTAAGATATTTGTGCACCAATGGATGGAGAAAAACAATCTGAAGGAAACAGGGGCCGGGGGGGTGGGTGGAGGACGGTCAGAGGAGATGTTTTTATGTTTTAAAATTTGGCTAGTACTGCACAACCCTGCAGCTGTGGTAATTCTCCCCTCTCCTTGTTTCTTAGAGGGGAGAAACTGAGCTAAAGCACCCTTCTCATTTTATTCTACCAATCTATGGCATAGCTAGAACTTTTGGATCCCTATGGGAGGAAAAAGTTTAAATAAATTTCTTTAAAGACTCCTTGTTAAATGGCCAGATTAACAGATGTTCGACCTTCAGCCCTGGGTGTATTTTACACTAGAGAGGAGAGGAAGAGAGAAGCCACCCACAGGGCTAACATGTTCTAACTCTAGCTGGTTTGCAGTGCCTTTCACAGTTTCATTATCACTATTATAGCAGCGTACAAGAGTCCCTGATCCTCAACAAGATAAGTCATTGCTCTTCAGCAAGAGGGAAGCAGAACTAGGTCCCCTGTGCAGAGGGGTCAGTTGATGATCGTTATGAATTATGAATTAGAGGCATATTGTTTTTGGCAACTATCTGATAAGAAGGATATTGGCTGACTAGGTTTTAGTTGGATGCTTTGGCGAGATATTGGTGTATTAAAAAAAGCAAGGGAGGGGTGCCTGGGTGGTTCAGTCAGGTAAGCATCAGACTCTTGATTTCGGCTTAGGTCATGATCTCATGGTTTGTGGGTTCGAGCCCTACATCGAGCTCTGAGCTGAGTATGGAGCCTGCTTAAGATTCTCTCTCTCTCTCTCTCTCTCTCTCTCTCTCTCAAAAAAAAAAAAAGCAGATGAAGATGACAAATTCCAAGGAATGAAAAAATTCCAGATGTTCTCTGTTTAGATTCAGAAATGCTTCCTCTATGGTATCCCTGAACTACTGGCTGACTTGCAAAACAGAAACTTATAATTGACCATCCTTCCATATGTCTTCTCAGGATCCACTCACTCACAATAAAATAAATTAATATTTATTCATTTCATTGGGTGTGTGCGTGTGTGTGTGTTCCCAGGTTTAGAAAATTTCTGCAGTTATTATTTGCAAATACTGGATTTGGTCTCAGATATCTATGACAAAATCACTTAATACTTTTTTTTTATCACTTAATACTTTTAATTAATGCTCTTTTCTCTCTCTCTTCATCCTTTCATTTTAACCCCTTCTACCACTTATTCTTCTTTTTCTCTAACCTGAATCACAAAGGTAGATTCGGGGTGAGCATTTGAAAACCGTGTCACTTCCTTCCTGATCTGCCTCGAGACGTGAGGAAGAAAGATGCTTTTGCCATCCCAGGTCTAAACTTTGTGGATACTCTTTTGTACGAAGCTGTAACCACAGAGGATAGTCGGAGAAAATGCCTTCAGTCCAGACTGTTTCCCGGGGCCCGGACTGCATCTCCACGTGGATGATGGACACCCCTACAGAAATCAAGACTACTCGACATCCACTCCAGTGGTGGTGACATATATAGACTAAGGAGACTCTGCCCTTACTTGAACTTTGTGTCTTCTGAGGTTTAGATTAGATCCTGATAGAAAAAATTGTTCCCAAATTAAAACATATAAGAAAATGAGCGCCTGGGTGGCTCAGTCAGTCAACTGTCCGACTCTTGATTTCAGTTCAGGTCATGATCTTGTGGTTTGTGGAATGGAGCCCCACGTCCAGCTCAGTGCTGACAGCATGGAGCCTGCTTGGGATTCTCTCTCTCTCCCTGTCTCTCTGCTCTTCCTCTGCTCACACTCTCTCTCAAAAGAAATAAATAAACATTTTTTAAAAACATATGAGGAAAGATAATAAAGGAGCACAAATGCATTTGGGAAGGGGGAGAACTTGGGACCAGACTGGGGTTTAAATTCTTGACCTAGTGAAGAAAAAGTATCATGAAGCCAGTACATTTTGGAACTTGTAGGCCTTTGGTAAAAAATATTGTGTCTTTTCTGTTTTCTTGCTATCATGTGAGAGAGACGGAGCAGGAGCAGCAGGGTAGGGTAGGTAGGGCAGGGTGGGTGCAGCCCAGGAGAGGAGAGTGAAGGGAAGCAGATTTAGGTCCCAGAAGTTCCTTGTAAAGAAGAAATGATGTAAGCTCTTCCTTTCATGCCCAGTTTTGGGTTTGTTTGGTTTTTTTTTAATGTTTATTTATTTTGCAGAGAGAAGAGAGAAAAAGAGCACATGTGACCAGGGGAGTGGCAGAGAGGGGGGGAAGAGGATCCGAAGTGGGCTCTTGCACTGACAGCACAAAGCCCAATGTGGGGCTCAAACTCACAAACCTTGAGATCATGACCTCAGCCAAAATCAGATGCTCAACCGACTGAGCCACCCAGGCGCCCCTGTCATGCCCAGTTTTAAAATGTAATCAATTTTCAGGGCGCCTGGGTGGCTCAGTCGGTTGAGCGTCCGACTTCGGCTCAGGTCACGATCTCACGGTCCGTGAGTTCGAGCCCCGCGTCCGGCCCTGGGCTGATGGCTCGGAGCCTGGAGCCTGCTTCCGATTCTGTGTCTCCCTCTCTGTCTCTGCCCCTCCCCCGTTCATGCTCTGTCTCTCTCTGTCCCAAAAATAAATAAACGTTAAAAAAAAAAAAAATTAAAAAAAAAATGTAATCAATTTTCTACTTGGAAGGTAGAGGAGATGGGGTAGTTCCAAAGGCTAGTAAAAACAAACATGGTCCTAAACAAGGGCTACACATGGTACTAACTGGTTGTAAAATAAACATCCTTAGTGATCCATACTTACTAATCCACGCATAGAAAAGGAATGAATCATCTGGAAAGTCATTCAAAAGTGTAAAATAATACACTTAGGATTATTTAGGAACACTATACCTTACAAAAATGACTAGACAAGAGACTTATTAGTGGCTAAAAAAAGTCTTGAAATTATGTTACTTAACAGACCTTTCATTCCTGGAATGCAAGAAATACACGAAAATCCCTCGTTGCCTATGCAGCCCTTCCCCTGGTGTCAAGAGCAGATATAGAATCCACAAGCTGCTCTCATGCCCCTCCGGCACAGCAGCCAGTGACAGCTTCCCTGCGAAGGCTGCTGGAGGAGGGAGGAACGTGGTACATCTGATTATCAAGAATGAGGTGGCCCCACTTTGCAATGAACAGTGTGGCATCCATGGCCTCACTAGCAAGTCAAACGAGCGACACTTACTAATGTGTTTAGAGATTTTTTTTTTATATCTATATACCATAGTGGTTTTGTTTTGTTTTGTTTTGCCTCTCTTACCAGAGCATGTACTATAGAAAGATCCTAGGACAGTGTTCTATAGCCTCACATCAAAAAATAAGTAAGGGGCCTGGGAGGCTCAGTTGGTTAAACATTCAATGTTGGCTCAGGTTGTGATCTCAGGGTTAGTAAGCTCAAGCCCCACATTGGAGCCTGGAGCCTACTTCAGATTCTGTGTCTCCCTCTCTCTCTGCCCCTCCCCGCTTGCTCACGCTCTCTCTCTCTCTCTCAAAATAAATAAACATTTAAAAAAAGGTTTTTTTAAATAAGTAAATAAAAGAGGATCCCATGCTCAAATACAGTTAAGACAAGCTTCGTCAAAGATAAGCAGGATTTATTTCAGGAGGGCTTCTGAGGGGCTTTGTAAATCCCAAAGAGGGTGTGGAACATGTCCCTAATGTACCTGGTCACCAAACTCTATTTCCTTTTTCTTCTTCTCCCTTTAAAATTTTTTTTTTCTTTACGGGTGCCTGGGTGGCTCAGTTGGTTGGGCAGCCGACTTCAGCTCAGGTCATGATCTTGTGGTTTATGAGTTCTAGCCCCCTCTTCAGGCTCTGTGCTGACATCTCAGAGCCTGGAGCCTGCTTGGGATCCTGGGTCTTCCTCTCTCTCTGTGCCCCTCCCCCGCTCGTGCTGTCTCTCTATCTCTCAAAAATGAGTAAATTCTAAAAAACATTAAAAAATAAGTAAATAAAAATTTTGTCTTTAAACCAAGTCATGTCAAAGGGTTAGAATACTAAAGTCAAAGACCTACTTAGAGGGGCGCCTGGGTGGCTCAGTCGGTTAAGTGGCCGACTTCGGCTCAGGTCATGATCTCACAGTCCGTGAGTTCGAGCCCCGCATCGGGCTCTGTGCTGACAGCTCAGAGCCTGGAGCCCGTTTCAGATTCTGTGTCTCCCTCTCTCTCTGCCCCTCCCCTGTTCATGCTCTGTCTCTCTGTCTCAAAAATAAATAAACATTAAAAAAATTAAAAAAAAAAAAGACCTACTTAGAGGTTCAGTATGTCATTTATTCAACAAATGTTTATGAAACCAGTCAGACAGCAATACTTAATAGGCACCTGCTATGCACCAGGAACTATCCTAGCTGTTGGGTCCAGGGAGGTGAAAGAAGACAAAGCCCTGGCCCTCAGTGAGCTCACATTTAGTGAAGAAAGATGGGCAACAAACAAGTAAAGAAGCAAGTCTCACAAGTGCAGTGGAGAAATAAAAGAGCCTAATGCAACCCATGTGAGCTGAAAGCTGAATGAAAAGGAGGATGGAGCCTTGTGAGGACTGGAAGGAGCCTTCCCAGGACAGAGAAACAGCAGATGCAAAGGCCTTGACGTGGAACCCAATTGGCCGGCATTCAGAGAATGCCTGGGGCGATGGGAACTGTTCCAACAAGGGGAGAGTGAAGGAGATGAAGGCAGGGCAGCATGGCATGGCGGGGTGAGGGAGCACCCAGAGGCTTTTGTCTGGGGCTTGTTTTTACTTTTTATTTTGAGGTACTTTCAAAGTTATAAAGAAGATGCAAAAGTATACGAAGAGCGTCCATATACCTTCCGCCTAAATTCCCCTACAAATCCATAGTACAATCATCTAAATTAGGGAATTAATATTGATATAAGCCTATCACCTAAGAGATCCCACTTATCTTTGACAGTTGTCCTAATAATAATACCCTTTATAGCAAATTTCTTTTTCTTTTGTTACAGGACCCAATCTAGAATCATGAGCTGCATTTAATTGTCATATCTTTTTTTTTTTTTAATGTTTATTTATTTTTGAGAGAGAGAGAGACAGAGCATGAGTGGAGGAGGGGGAGAGAGAGAGAGGGAGACACAGAATCCAAGGCAGACTCCAGGCTCCGAGCTGTCAGCACAGAACCCGACGTGGGGCTCGAACTCACGACCTGTGAGATCGTGACCTGAGCCGAAGTCAGATGCCCAACTGACTGAGCCACCCAGGTGCCCCAATTGTCATATCTTTTAAATCTACTTCAATCTAGAATATTTCCTCTGTCTTGTATTTTGAGACCTACACATTTTTCAAGGTCGCAGACCAATTATTTTATAGAACAGCCCTCAGTTTGAATTTTTCTGATGTTTCCTCATAATTATTCAGGCTATGACTTTTTGGTAAGAATTTTACAGAAATTATCCTGTATTCTCAGAAGGCACATAACGTTAATTTGTCTGATTTCTAGTGGTGTTAATTTTGATTAAGGTGGTATCTATCAGATTCTTCCATTATAAGGTTATTATTTTTTACTTTTAAAATAAATTATTTTGTGGGGAAAAAGCTTTGAGACTATGTAAATATACCATTCCTTAATAAACCTTCACCCCCTGGTTTTAACATTTATTGATGCTTCATGTCTGAACCGTTATAATGATGGTTGCCAAGTGGTGATTTCCCAATTTTTTCATTCCTTCAAAATTTAGTAGTTGCATTCTAATGTAAGAAAGAGTTTTCCCTTTCCCCCTATCCATTCATGCATTTATTCATTCATCCATTCATATGTGTATAGACCCATAGATTCCTATTATATTGGATGGATTACAATTTCTACTTCATCATTTCTTTGGATGCTTAAGTTGTCCAGATTTAACCATTGAGAGCCCCTTCAGGCTACCTCCTGTGCTCTTCTGATATGTCTTCATCATTTTTTAAGTTCTTTCTTATTTTCTGGCCCAAGAAAAGTTTCTAGGCTCCTCTTGTGCTTCCCCTGCCCCGGCCCTGGAATCAGCCATTTCTTCCAAGACCCCTGGTTCCTTGTAGTGGAGAATGGTTTTAGAAACTAAGATTCAGATGCTAAGTGTGGTCATTGCTCCTAGGATGTTATTGCTTCTAGATCCTTTCATTGGACTGAGGTAGGAAACACATAACACAAGCACAACATATGCATATAGCATATACATATATGACAAACATACAACATATCTGCATCTATGTCTTTATCTGTCTGTCTACCATGACTTCTAATGTCTCCAATTCCAATCAAAACCACAGCAGTTAGTCTGGCCTTCCCCCTGTCCATATTTGTACCTTATTTACTTACTTGCTCATTCCTCCTTTATGTAACCAATCTTTTAACCCCATCACTGCTTTCTCAACCTTGGAACTCTATCTCCCCTACATCCCCTCAGCCACTTCCTCAGCTCTGTTTCCTTGGTCCCACCCCTTCAGGCCCTGCCATCCATAGCTACCTCAGAGGAAGGAAATAGAAGAAAGCTAATAACTTCTTAAAGAAAAAATAAGGGAAAAGAAGGGAACAAAAGCGGAACAGAAAGACACTGAAAGGCTTTTTCCCCTTTTTAAAAAAATACATTATAAAACATACAAAGAATAGAAAGAATAATATACTGACCCCTACCTAGCATTTGTCCTTAGTATAGACAATTCTCAGCTCCTGCCCAGCTTTGTTTGGTCAATACCCCTACCTACTCACCCTCTCTATTATTTTGAAACAATCCCAGAAATTATATCATTTCATCTATAAATATTTCTATATGCATATCAAAAGAAATTACAATACTATTATCACACTTTAAAAACTCACAATTGTTCCTTAATAGCATCAAACATCTTGGAAGTGTTCAAGTATGTTCAATTGTAGAGAGTTTTAAACAGGGAAGGAATATATTCAGATAGAAATTTTCAAAGGATCTCTTTAGCCACCAAAAGGAGAATGGGCTGTAGAGAAGAAAGAGCAAAGTCAGGAAGATCAATTAGAAGTTTTCTGATTGCCTTAGCCATAGATAATGGTTACTTGGATCATGGTGTATTATGGGAGATAAGAAGGGGTCACATGCTTGATGTATTTTGGAGATAGGATGAACCAGACTTGTTGAATAGAGTGGATATGATATGAGAAAAAAAAAAAGTGGAATGAGGAAAGAGGAAAATAAAATTTTGGCCTAAGAAAGTGACTAGCTGTTATACTGTATTAATTATCATTTGCTGTGTAACAAATTACCCCCACATGGAATCATTTATCATCTCTTGTGGTTTCTGTGAGCCAGGAATTCAGACAGGTCCTAGCAGCGATGGCTTGTTTCTGTTCCATATATGGAACCTCAGCTGGAAGGCTTTAGGGCTGGAGGCTGAAACCATCTAAAGGTCTGTTCAACTTACCTGTCTAATGGTTAATGATGGATGTCAGCTCAGGCCTTACCTGAGGCTATCAGCTGGAATATGTACACATGACCTCTCCATGTGGTCTGAGCTTTTTCACAGCATAGTGTTTGGCTTCAAAAAGTGAGCATCTTGAGAGAGATAAGGAGCCAAGCAGAGGAAGCTCTACCTTTTCTATGATCCAGTGTCAGAAGTTACATAGCATCACCTCCTCTGTGCTCCACTGATCAGGGAAGTCACAAACCCTGCCAAGGTCCAATAACAGAGATCACAGAACCCACTTTTCAATGGCACACTGTCAGTCACATTGTAAGAAGAGCATGGGAAACGGGATAAGTATTTTGGTGCAGCTATCTATAAAATACAATCTACCAGAGGTGCTCTGCCCTAAATGGAGACAACTTGGGTAATGGTGTTTTGGTAGTATTCATAAGTCTGTTTCACCAAGTAGGAATGTAGAATAGACAGGTGGACATAAAAATCTGGAGCACCCAAGAGATGTCCAAGTTAGAGATACAGATTTAGATGATATTTTTAAGTCATGACACTGGATGAAATAACCTCAGGAAAGGAAGGAGGTAGAACAGAAGGCTAGAGGGTTGGTAGAACAGGATTGGCTATTGACTATGGAGCAAATAGATCAGTGAGACGTCCTGGGAAGCCCAGAGAAGACTTTCAAAAAGGAATTTGAATCACTTTTAAGAATCACCTTCTATGTAAGCTTTAAATATTAGAAAAAAACTGTGATTTTGATGCTTCATATATATATTCATGAATATAGCTATTCATATAGGGTCAACAGGATGTATAGAGAATTAAAATATAACTAAACAAGTAAGCATTAACAGTGAAGTATATTAAATGCTGGTGTGAGAAAATACAGGATACTCTGCAAGTATGAATGAGAAGCATTCAATATAGACTGGGGGAAAATCAAGGAAGTCTTCCAGGAGGAAGTAAAATTTAAGTGGAGACCTGATGAATAAGTGAAAGCCAATTCAAGATGGAGAGATGTGGTCCAAGTAGGGAGAACAGCATGTGCAAAGCCTTGGAGTTATGGTAGCGAATAAAACCTTCAAGTAACTGGAGGTGCTAGAGGTACTGAAGATGCTGAAGAGGTGTTGAGAATGAGGCCTGAAGTCATGAAAAAGTCTACCACTATCCACAGTCTAATGGGAGGTCCGTGGGGAATTTGAAAGGAATGACCTCATCAGTTTTCACTACAGGAGGATCATTTCTGACCATAAAAGGGAGAATGAATGGAAACGAATAAGAAAACTAGTAAGGAGGCTTCAGCAGTACTCCAAGTGAGAAATAGCTCCAGCAATTCTGATACTTCCACACCCCCAAAGTATTCAACTTTCTGATCTTACAACTCTTGTTCAGTCGTCTCCTCACTATGTTATCTCTTGGATCCGGTAATTGTTAAAAGCCATGCCATCAACGCTCTCCTCTCCTTTTTCTCTGTTGAACTTACCTTGCAAAACCCAACTCTAGTTTTATCCAACTGTCCACCAGTTTGATGCTTGGACCTGAGTTGTGGAATGTGCCTGGAAAAAATATATGAACGTGCTAGTAGGTTTCGCTTTAAATCTATAACCTCGCATGGGTCTTTGGTGTGATCCTATGCTCTTTCCCTAGTCCATTTCCTTCCCAGCTATCTCTGATAACTGTTTGAGTCCTTCTCTCTGCCTGATCCCCCTTCTACATTTTCATTCCCTGCCAGTTACCTTTGTTTTCTATTTTACTGAGAAAATCAAAATTATCAAGATAGTTTCCAGACCTTGATGACATTATATTATGTGAAAGAAGTCACTCACAAAAAGACAAATGCTATGTGATCCCATGTATATGAGACATCTAAAGTAGTCAAACTCATAGAAACAGAAAGTAGAATAAATGCTGGTTGCCGGAAGCTGGGGGAAGGGGAAAATGGAAGTTGTTCAATGAATGTAGAGTTTCAGTTTTGCAAGATGAAAAAGTTTTAGAAATCTGTTACACAGTGTGAATATATGTACACTGATGAACTTGCACTTAGAAATGGTTAAGATGGTAAATTTTATGTTACATATTTTTTTTACCACAATGAAAACAACAAAAATATAGTTTTCAGTCTACAACCTGGTTTATTCTCAGCTGGGAGCACTGTGCCCACCCAAGGTCTTCTGTCCCTGCCACTGCCTCCCCCCCGGCCAGGTGGTCTCACACCCTTTCATATCCAATCAGAGGTGCCAATGAAGATAATTCAGAGATATCTGTACAGAGTTACTCCCCTAATAAAACCCCAAGGCAGAGAAGTAAACATGTCCTGCATGAAGAATCTCAGAGTCACAGAGCTCAGGGCTCTGCTGCAGCCCAGAACTGCGGCAGAAGTTGCCAAGTGAGACCATCATTGGAGAGAAGCTGATGGGATTCCTGAACGAGTTTGTGGAAGATGTGGAATGGAATGCACCCAGAGAAGGACCGGCTCAGTTTGGCATGTGGAATGATGAAGACTGGCATCACCACCCAGAATCTAGGCCAGGAAACTAAGTGAGCAGAAGAAAGGTGTCGTGCATGTTCCCCAGGCTGGATGGAAACTGATGAGGCAGGACCCAACAGCACAAAGGCTTGGTTGAAAGAGCAGAGACCCACATATTTAGTCCTTTTGCCCACACGTATACTGAGGGGCCTCAGGGGCCAGTTTGGGAGGAAAATGTAATGTTGGGCTGGACTCAGAGCTCCATTCTTGGGCACCGTTTAGTCCCTGTCCTGACTCAGACCAAGGCACATTTAACACTGGCCAAAAACATCATTGTGGAGGACTCCCTTCAGGTTGCCTGCTAATTCTATAAAGTCATTTGTGATTTCCTCCACGATAAGCTATAGGGGAAAAAATGTGTAATTGCTGAAAATAGTGAATGAAAATCAGCACATAAATAAGTGGTTCTTCATAAATTCCCATTTGTGCAGATTGTTTACCTGCTGAAACAACTCCATCTCAGAAGTATCATATAGCTTTCAAAGATTACATCCAGGGGGCACCGGGGTGGCTCAGTTGGTAAAGCATGTAACTCTTGATCTCAGCTCAGGTCTTGATCTCAGGGTCCTGAATTCAAGCCCTGCGTTGGGTTTTGCACTGGGTTTGCAGCCTTCTTAAAAAAAAAAAAAAAAAAAAGTAACACTCAAAGAAGGGACAGTATAACCCAAGTGTTGATAAACTTTTTCTATTAAAGGTCAAATAGTAAATATTTTCAGATTTGTGGACAGGCCAGGCAATCTCAGAAAATGAAACAGATGGTGCCAAAAAGGCTAAGATAATTCTGTGAACTGACTATTGTCATGTTCCTGTTGATGGTAAAAATATCCAGCAATGTTCTAGAAAAGGAGATTTTATTTCACTTTTACTCACAAATTATTTGTGAATTAAACAGCAATGAAAATGAAAGACTATATGGCAAATCAACAGACATGGGCAATCATCAACTTCCCTAAACTTCTCTCTAGTTGTAACAGAAAGCTATTTCTCATTGTTAAGTTTGAGACACTTGTGTTATTTGCTCTTCATAATTCATCTTGTCTTGCAGAGTATTAGATATTTTAAAAATGAGGGGCATCTGGGTGGCTCTGTCAGCTAAGCGTCCAACTTCAGCTCAGGTCACCATCTCGTGGTTTGTGAGTTCAAGCCCCACATTGGGCTCTCTACTCTCAGCACAGCGCGCACTTCAGATACTCTGTCATCCTCCCTCTCTTTCTTTTCCCCTCTCCAGTTCACACGCTCTCTCTCTCTCTCTCTCTCTCTCTCTCTCTCAGTATCTGTCAGAAATAAACAACAAAAACTTTTTAAATGCAATTAAATTCTAAATAACTTTGAGATTGTTATAGAAACACACTCTGCTTCTGCCCGTCACCCCCACCTCCCACAGCAATGACTTACATTTTTTAGTATTTGAAGTGGGCATGTAGACTTTGGGGTATTTGACATTTTCCATCATGTATAGCAATTAAAAGCAAGCTATGAACAAAACTGGGGCCTCCGCTTAATTTCATAACCAACCAACCAACCCACCAACAAACCAAGTAGGAAAGTCTCTTTTCTTCTCGGTTTCTTTATCCTTTTTGTTCTTACATTTTTTTTATTTTTAAATTTTTATTAAACTACAGTTGACACGTAATATTACATTGGTTTCAGGTATACAACACAGTGATGCAACATCTCTATTGTGCTCACCACAAGTGTGGTTTCCATCTGTCACCATCCAACTCCATTATAATACCATTGACTATAGTCCCTATGCTGTGCCTTTTATTCCCATGATTTATTCATCCCATAATTGGGAGCCTGTACCTCCCACTTCCTTCACCCATGTTGCAGCAATCTCCCCCCACCATTCCCTCTGGCAACCATCAGTTTGTTCTCTGTATTTATGGCTCTGTTTCTGCTTTTTTGTTTGTTTGTTTTGTTTGTTAGATTCCACATAAAAGTAAAATCATATAGTATTTGTCTTTCTCTGACATATTTCACTTAGCATAATACCCCCTTGTTCCATCTATGTTGTCACAAATGGCAAGATCCCATCCTTTTCATGGCTAAGTAATATTCCATTATACATATACATATACATATACATATACCATATCTTCTTTATCTATTCATCAATATGGATATGAGTTGCTTCCATAACTTGGCTATTGTAAATAATGCTACAATAAACATAGGGGTGCATATATCTTTTCAAATTAGTGTTTCATTTTCTTTGGTTAATACCCAATAGTGGAATTTCTGAATCATATTGTATTTCTATCTTTAATTTTTGAGGAACCTCCATAGTGTTTTCCACAGTGGTCGTACGAATTTACATTCCCACCAACAGTGCCTGAGACTTCCTATTTCTCTATATCCTTTCCAACATTTGTTATTTCTTGTCTTTTTTATTCTGGCTAGAATAAAAAGGTATAAAGTAGTATCTCATTATGATTTTAATTTGCATTTCCCTGATGAATAGTGATGTTGAACATTTTTTAATGGGTCTCTTTGCCATGTATATGTCTTTGAAAAAAATGTCTATTTAGGTACTCTGCCCATTTTAATCAGACTGTTTTTTTGGTATTGAGTTGCATAAATTCTTTATATATTTTGGATACTAAACCCTTTTGGTATATATCATTTGAAAATATCTCCTCTCATTCAGCAGGTTGCCTTTCATTTTGTTGATAGTTTCCTTCACTGCGTAAAACCCTGTTATTTCAATGTAGTCCCAATAGTTTATTTTTACTTTTATTTCCTTTGCCTGAGGAAACGTATCTAGAAAAAGGTTGTGAAGGCTGATGTCAAAGAAATTACTGCCTATGTTTCCTTCTAGGAGTTTTGTGGTTTCAGGTCTCACATTTAGGTCTTTAATCCACTTAAAGTTTACTTTTGTATATGGTATAAGAAAGTGATTTAGTTTCATTCTTTTTCATATACCTGTCAAGTTTTCCCAGCCACATTTATTGAAGACATTGTCTTTCCCCATTGTATGTTCTTGCCTCCTTTGTTGTAGATTAATTGGCAATACACATATAAGTTTATTTCCAGGTTTTCTGTTCTATTCTATTGGTCTATGTGTCTATTTTTGTGCCAGTACCACACAATTTTGATTACTATAACTTTGTAGTATCTTGAAATCTAGGATTGTGATACCTCCAGCTTTGTTCTTCTTTTTCAAGATTGCTATGGCTATTCAGGGTCTTTCCTAATTCCATTCAAGTTTTAGCATTATTTCTTGTAGTTCTGTGAAAAATTTATTGTTATTTTCATAGGAATTTCTTCGGATCTATAGATTGCTTTGGGTAGTATGGACACTTTAACAACATTAGTTCTTCCAATCCATGAGCATAGAATATCTTTCTATTTGTGTTGTCTTCAGTTTCTTTCATCAATGTTTTATCACTTTTTAGAGTACAGATCTTTCACCTCTTTGGTTAAGTTTATTCCTAGGTATTTATTATTTTTGGCACAATTGTAGGTGAAATTGTTTTCTTGATTTCTCTTTCTGCTACTTTGTTATTAATGTGTAGAAATGCAATGGATTTCTGTATATTAATATTGGATTCCGCAACTTTACTGAATTCATTTTTTACTTTTAATAGTTTCGGTGGAGTCTTTAGGGTTTTCTATGTATAGTATGGTGTCATCTGCAAACAGTGACAGTTTTACTTCTCCCTTACCAGTTTGGATACCTTTTATTTCTTTTTCTTGTCTGATTGCTGTGGTTAGGTCTTCCAGGACTACCTTGAATAAAAGTGGTAAGAGTGGACATCCTTGTGTTGTTCCTGATCTTAGAGGAAAAGCTGTCAGTTTTTCACTGCTGAGTATGATGTTAGTTATGGGTTTTTCATGTATGGCCTTGATTATGTTGAAGTATGTTCCCTCTAAATTTGTTGAGAGTTTTTATCATGAATGGGTATTGAATTTTGTCAAATGCTTTTTCTGCATCTATGGAGATGATCATGATTTTTATACTTGATTTTGTGATGTGGTGTATCATGTTGATTTCAAACTATTGAACCATCCTTGTGTCTGTGGAATAAATCCGACTTGATCATGTTGAATGATTGTTTTAATGTATTGTTGAATTCAATTTGCTAATATTTTGCTGAGGATTTTTGCATCTATGTTCATAAGGGATATTGGCCTGTAGCTTTCTTTTTTTGTAGTGTTTTTGTCTGCTTTTGTTATGAGGGTAATGCTGGCCTCACAGAATGAATTTGGAAGCTTTCCCTCCTCTTTTATTTTTTGGAATAGATTTTGGATCTTCTTTAAATGATAGAATGCAGTTGTGAATCCATTCTGGCCTTGAACTTTTTATTTTAAGATTTTTTTTGATTACCAATTCAATTTTGTTACCATTAGTTACTCTCTTCAGATTTTTCTACTTCTTTCTGATTCACCTTTGGAATTGTGTGTTTCTAGGAACTTATGCATTTCTTCTAGGATGTCGAGTTTGTTAACATATAATTTTTCATAGTATTCTCTTCTAATTCTTTGTATTTCTGTGATGTTGGTTGTTACTTCTCTTTCTTTTCTCATTTTATTTGTTTGCGTCCTCTCTTTTTTGATGAGTCCAGCTAAAGGTTTATCAATTTTGTTGATTTTTTTCAAAGAACCAGCTCTTAATTTCATTTATCTTTTCTTGTTTGTTGTTTTTAATTTATATTTCCCTTATTTCTTCCTCTGATCTTTATGATTTCTCTCCTCTGACTAGCCTTGAGCCTTGTTTATTCTTTTTTTTTCTACTTCTTTAGGTGTCAGGTTAGATTGATTATTTGAGGTTTTTCTTGTTTCTTCAAGTAGGCCTGTATCACTATAAATTTCCCTCTTAGGACTGCTTTTGCTGTGTCCCAAAGATCTTGGACCATTGTATTTCATTTTCATTTGTCTTTATGTACTTTTTTGTTTCCTCGTTGACCCATGGACTATTTAGTAGCAAGTTTTTTTGCCTCAATGTGTTTGTGTCCTTTTTTCTGTTTTATTTTCTTATGATTGATTTCTAGTTTCATACCATTGTGGTCAGAAAAGATGTGAGATATGATTTCAGTCTCCTTAAATATACTGAGACTTGTTTTGTGACCTAACATATGATTGATCCCAGAGGATGTTCAATGTGCCTTTGAAAAGAATGTGTATTCTGCTGTTTTTAAATAGAATGTTCTATATATATCTGTTAAGTTGATCAGGTCTAATGTATTGTTCAAAGCCACTGTTTTCTTATTGAATTTCTGCCTGGATGATCTATCTACTGATGTAGGTGTAGTGCCAGAGTCCCCTACTATTGTTGTATTACTGTCAATTTTTCCCTTTATGCCTGTTAATATTTGCTTTATGTGTTTAAGTACTCCCATGTTGAGTGCATAGGTATTTATAATTGTTATATCCTCTTGTTGGATTGACTCCTTTATCATTATGTAATACTAGGGCACCTGGGTGGCTTGGTCTGTTAAGCGTCTGACTTCGGCTCAGGTCATGATCTCACAGCCGTGTCAGTCTCTGTGCTGACAGTTCAGAGCCTGGAGCCTGCTTCTCATTCTGTGTCTTCCTCTCTCTCCCTCCCCTGCTCACACTCTGTCTCTCTCAAAAATGAATAAGCCTTAAAAAAATTATCACTATGTAAAAACAAGGGCACTTTTTTTAAGATTCCATATTGATGAGGCATTTTCATGGAGTGGGTGGAGCAATCAGCTTTTGGAGTCGTACATTTGAATCCTAGTCTTGCTGCTTGTGCATGTGCTCCTTGTTTTTTGTTTTTTTTTAATGTTTTTATTTATTTTTGAGACAGAGACAGAGCATGAGCAGGGAGGGGCAGAGAGAGAGGGTGACGCAGAATCTGAAGCAGGCTCCATGCTCTGATCTGTCAGCACAGAGCCCAACATGGGGCTCGAGCTCACAGACTGTGAGATCCTGACCTGAGCTGAAGTCCAATGCTTAACCGACTGAGCCACCCAGGTGCCCCGCACTCCTTGTTCTTAAGACCTGTGCTCGTACCTAAGGAGGAATATAGTGTCAAATGACACAACTAACAGCTTAGTAGAGTTTGATTCAAGGGAAAACAGTGCACAGATTGGGGGAGTACAGTGCATTACAAACACATTTCCCAAGGTATTTGGGGCAAGAGCGAGTTTTGCAGAGCATTAAAAGTGGCAGTGCAGAAAGAGATTATGAATGACTTGGGTTGCATAGCTGACCTTATTCAAAAAGATGAAGGAAAGAGGAAATAAATATGGAGCCCAAAGTTTTCTTGGTGTTTGGGGATTGGTTCAGTAGATGTACAGCTGACTCTTGCACAACACAGATTTAAACTATGTGTGTTCATTTTTATGTGGGCTTTTAAAATAAATCCAGTACAGTACTGTAAAATGCATTTTCTCTTTCTTACAGTTTTCTTAATATTTTCTAGCTTACTTTATTATAAGACCATTGTATGTAATACATACAACATACAAAATATGTGTTAATCAGTTGTTTATGTTATTAGTAAGGCTTCCAGTCAACAGTAGGCTATTAGTAGTTAAGTTATTGAGGAGTCGAAAGTTATATATGGATTTTCAGCAGTGCAGACAGAGGGGATTGTCACTCCAACCCCCTTGCTATTCAAGGGTCAACTGTCCTGTGTTTCTGGTCAAGCAGAGCATTTATAGGAACACAAAAGTTTGGTTTGCTGACAAGACAGCCCAGACAGGAGTGGCTTCATTTTGGCCTGGAAATTTATCTCAACAACAGCAAATGTTTAGAGGCACAGATGCGGGAGTCACACTGCCCAGCTTTGAACCCCAACCCAATGGAAAGATCTGGTGTTCCCCAGGTAGCTTAGCGATCAAACTTAACACCAATAATGGTAGGACAGTCTGTCAGTGGACACCTCCTACTGTAATGCCACATGAAGAACACAGCATGTTCTATGACAGATTCTGGCCAAAAATGTTTTACTAAAATGTTTCCAGTTAACAGGAAATACTAGACTTTGAAAAACAGTAGTAAGCAGAAGAAATCATCCACAGCTGCTCTGTTCTCTTGAAAAAGTCAAAGTCAAAGTCACTGGGAAAAAAAAAATCAGGGAATATAACCAATCACAGTATGTGAAATGTGGTTGGGTGTTTGTATGAAAAACCCGACTATTAAACTCTCTGAGACTTGGATATGGAATGGGTTGATATGAGGGAAATATTGTTAAATCTCTTTTATGTGAATATGTTATTTATGTAGGGATGACATATCATGAAGTCTGTGACATTAACATGGTTCAATGAAATATATACAGAGAGACAAATAGATAAATCAAATATAGCAAAATGTTCACAACTGTTGAAGCTTGGATGGATGTATAGCTGTCTGTTACATTATTCTTTCAACTTTTCTATATGTTTAAAAACTTTCAAAATAAACATTTTGGGGAAAAAAAGACAGCTTCCACAGCTCCTACCAATACACCTACCAATATGCCTGCATCTATATCCAAATACTATATTTTCCCTGTGGTTTTCATGATACAATTTTATCCTGCTTTTTACAGCCATTATCTCCAGTTTACAGGAACTCATCACTTTTACCTACCCAAGGACATCTCGACAGCAATTTTCCCTTCTCTCTTCTACATACCTCCTGTAGGCCCTACATACCTTTCTATCTACTACTGCATTTATCTACTGCCCTTTACAGAAAAATTCAATTCAATTTAATAAATATTTATTGAGTACCTACTCTGTGCTGGGGATATGGTAATAAAAGACAAAAGTACTTGCTTTCACGGAGCTTATCCTTTAGTTGATGAAGACAGATAATACAGAGAGTAAGGAAACAAATGATGTAGTATATAAGAGGGAACTAGGTAATAAGGAGAAAATGAAGCAAAATAAGAAGGAAGGGGAGTACATGTGTAGTGGTATCCAGGGTTCCTGACAACCTGTGTCGAAGCCTGTAGAGACCTTTCACCAAAGCATGTGGCTTGGCGGGTAGAGGCTGAGCTAGCTATCAGGCCTCATTTTACTCCCCTTGCCCAGGCACCTGTGTACAGTAAACATCTTGCACAGTCATCTGGGGTAGCTCTGGAGATTTTGCAATTTAAATAGGGTGGCTTTCAAAATACCTTAGATTTTCCTACAGTTCAAATGGGGAGCTATTGCTGGTTTGAGCAGAGAATATGATCTGGCTTATGGTTTCATAGCATCACTTGAGCTCCTATGTTGAGAATGGACTGTGCGGGGGACAGAGGTGGAAGTAAGGAATTTAGAAAACCAATCCAAGTAAGAGAGGATGATGTCACAGATGAGATGTTAGTAGGGAATGTGGTGTGGATGGTCCAATTCTATATATATATTTTAATAGATCTGTTGATGGAGATAATATGGAATGTACAAGAAAGAGAGAAATCAAAGATGACGCCAGGCTTTGGGTACTGAACAATCAGAAGGTTGGAATTTTGATCATCTGAGATGAAGATTATTGGTAGACCAGGGTTTGGGAAGAATATCAGGAGATTGATTTTGGACATTTAATTTTAGCTACCTATGAGAATCCAAATGGAAATGAGTATAGAAGTCTAGAGATCATGGGTTTCAAAGAATTTCAAGGATTCTCAAAAGAGTTGTCTATAGTCATTTTTACCATTTCTTTTTCGTTTGTTCTTCTGTGAACCCATGGTATAGCAAGAAATACATTTGCTCTTTGTCCTTAGTTTCTGGTACAAACCTCCCTAAACTCTTGGAATTTTCTAAGTGATAAGAGTGTCCTTTGTCCTTCATTTGGAGCCTTTTTGGGCTTATGCTAATGAAGTGACTTGGGGTAGTGCCCTTAGATAGCCTCAGGATGGGGCTGGTCATCCAAGACTAAGTGATTAGAGGGTTGAAACTTTCAGTACCACCCACTGGTCCCTGAGAAAGGGGTAGGAGGGTGCTTCAGATTACACTCTATAAAAACTCTTTAATAAGATTTGATGAACTTACAGGTTGGTGAACACATGCACGTTCTGGGAGGGTGGTACACCCCCGTTCCTTGGGGAAAGAAGCTCCTGTGCTCAGAAACTTTCTGGGTCTTGCCTTACGGACTTCTTTATCTGGCTGTTCATCTGTACCCTTTATAAACTCCTTAATAATAAGCTGATATATGTAAGTAAATGTTTCTCTGAGTTCTGTGAGCTGCTTTAGCAAACTAATCAAATCTGAGTTGGGGGTTGTGGGAACCTCCAATCTATAGCCAATTGGTCAGAAGCACAGGTGACAACCAAGACTTGTGATTGGAGTCTGAAGTGGTGTGTATGTATGTATGTGTGTGTGTGTGTGTGTGTGTGTGTGTGAGAGAGAGAGAGAGAGAGACAGTTTTGTGGGACTGAACTCTTTTTTTTTTTTTTTCTTTTTCAACGTTTATTTATTTTTGGGACAGAGAGAGACAGAGCATGAACGGGGGAGGGGCAGAGAGAGAGGGAGACACAGAATCGGAAACAGGCTCCAGGCTCTGAGCCATCAGCCCAGAGCCCAACGCGGGGCTCGAACTCACGGACTGCGAGATCGTGACCTGGCTGAAGTCGGACGCTTAACCGACTGCGCCACCCAGGCGCCCCTGAACTCTTAACCTGTGGATCTGATGCTATCTCCAGTGTCAGAATTGAGTTTACTGTAGGAAACCCAGTCAATGTCCATTGAGAATTGGAGAGTTGCTTTGTGATGTTGTAAAAACTACTTTTGTCCCCTATCACACTCCTCTGAAACTGCTTATGTCACCTATTACCTCCCACTGCTAAATCCAATGACAAATTTTCTTCATACTCAAAGAATGCTATTTGAGCTACAGAAGAATTTGCAGTCTTTATAAAGCCACTTTATCAGAGTCATTTGACATAGAAGATCATTTCCTCTGGTTTAAAAAAAAAAATTAACCAAACTTCACCCTTTCCTGTTCCTCATTTTTCACTGGACATGCTTTCCTTCTTAGTCTGCTTTACTGGTTTTTCCACATTTTCCCAATGCAAGTGTTGGAGGGCAAAGTCCTAGAGCTCAACACTTGGATCCTATCTCTTTACACAGATTAACCTTCCATGCAGTCCTGGCTAGTTCGAAGTTTCTCTCTAGTGCAGATCTCTCCTCCAAGCTCCAGACCATGACTGCTGGACATCTTCATGTGGATGTCTAGCAACAAATTCAAACTTACGGGTCCAAAACCAAACTCCCACGCCCTCTTACTCTCCTGTAGTCTTACACATCTCAAAAATAGCAACTCCATTTTCACAGTTTCTCAGGTCAAAATCTTGGAGTCCCTTGACTCCTTGACTCCCTTTTTTCCCCCCTCAGACTCATATCCAGTACCTCAGACAGTCTTCAAATTTATTTCAAAACATACCTATTATCCACACCCAACACTACCATTCTGGTTCAAGGCCATTATCCTTTACTTGTATTAAAGAACTAGTTTCTTTAAAAAAAAAAAAAACATGTTTTTAAATGTTTATTTAATTTTGAGAGAGAGAGTGCACAAACGAGGGAGGGGCAGACACAGAATCTGAAGCAGGCTCCAGGCTCTGAGCTGTCAGTAACAGAGCCCCATGTGGGGCTTGAACCCATGAACTGCAGGATCATGACCTGAGCCAAAGTCAGACGCTTAACCGACTGAGTCACTCAGGTGCCCCTAAAGGATTAGTTTCTTAACTGGCCTCCATGCTTTTTACATTTGCTTTTCTATAGTTCAGAAGACTGTAGCCATCAGAAAGATCATTTTAAAATAGAAGTTATGCCACTGATGTAGTCAAAACTTTCCAAGGCTTTCCATGTTATCCAGAATCAAAGCCCATGTCCTTCTGATGGCCAAAAATGATTTGCCGTATGCCCCCTCCTCTGCCGTCCATGACCTCCTATCACTCACCTCCTCCATCACTATGCTACAGTCACCATGACCTCTGCTTTTCTTGAAGACTTTAAGCTTTTGCACTTGCATTTCCATCTTCTTATAACTCTGTTTCTGGGGCGCCTGGGTGGTTCAGTCAGTTGAGTATCCGACTCTCGGTTTTGGCTTAGGTCATGATCTCACAGGCCTGTAGGTTCAAGCCCTGCATCTGCCCCTGTGCTGACAGTGTGGAGCCTGCTTGGGTTTCTCTCTCTCTCTCTCTCTCTCTCTCTCTCTCTCTCTCTCTCCCCCCCCCCCACCTTGCATGAGCATACTCTCTCTTTCAAAATAAATAAATTAAATTTTAAAAAACCTGTTTCCTCAGGGACTTACATGTTTTTTCCTTACTTTCTTCAGATCTCTGCTAAAATATCACCTTATCAGAGAGTCTTCTCCTAACAATTCATTATAAAGTCCTTCTCCCAACCATCACTCTCTATGACTCTTGCCCTGATGCATTTGTCTCACTAGTACCCATCATTTCCTGACATGTACTTACTTATTTGTCTCTATCCACTGGAGTGGAAAGTCATGATGGCAGAGATGTTGTCTGTTTTTGCTTTTTGGTTTTACTATTGAATTCCCAACACCCAGGAAAGTGGCCAGCATAGTTTGTTCTCAGTAACTAAGAATGAAGAATGATATATACAACAGTGATAGTGGACCAACAGCCTCCAAGATGGCTCCCAATGATCCCTGTGTCTGGTATTCATGCTTTTGTATACACCCTTCCCACAGGAAGTAGAACTGATTGACCTGTGTCACTAGTGGCAGAAATGACAATGAGTGACTTCCAAGGTGAGGTCATAAAAGATGTTGTGGCTTCTATCTCGCCCACTCTCTTGCATTAGTCATTGCATCAGGGAAGACAGGATTGTGTCATGAGGATGTTCAAGTGGTCTACAGACAGGCTTGTGTAGGAAGGAACTGAGGTCCTGCTAACAAGCAGCACCGTTCAAAAGTGAACTATTTTAGGAGCAGATTTCGAACCTTAGTCAAGTTTCTAGGTGACTGCAGCTTTGGCTGACATTGTGACTACAAGTTAGAACCTAGGCCAGAACCCCTTGACTACTTTGCTCCCGAGTTCCTGATCCACAGAAATTGTGTGAGATGATGCCTGTTTATGGTTGCTGTGAGGTGCTAAATTTGGTAGAAATGTATTATACCACAGCTACTAGAACCTCTTTGCTGGTTCTCCTTGGGAATTTTGCATTTGCTTTCCCTTCTGCCTAAAACTTAATTCCCTTAGATAGTTTTATGTTTTAATCTCTTACTTCCATCATGCTTCAGCTAAAATGTCATGCTATGCAGTTATGCACCAAAGCAACAGTGGATACAGGATATGATATCTGGGAGGTATATGTAATAAGATTAAGTAACTGATTGGACATGGGGGATAACAGGAAAAAGTCAAAATGATTCTCAAATTATTGGCTTATGTAACTAGTTTGTGCCATTCCCAAATTTTGGGAAAGAGGATTGGGGCAGAAATTATAAATTTAATGTTGGACCCACTAAATGTGAAATGTCTAAGAAAGAGCCAAGTGGAGATATCCAGCATGCAAGCAAGCATACCATTTGCAACACAGAAGAGAGATCTGGGCTGGAAACAAAGACCTTGAAATCAGGACCAGCTATACAATTTGCAGTGCCCAGTGCAAATGAAAATTTGCAGGGTTCCTTGTTCAAAGAACGCATGAGGTCCACCAGCTGCCAGATCCCCTTCCCACCAATTTGTAGGACTGACAGACCACGCCCTGGCTGAAGGTGGGGAAGTGGAGCCAAGTATCTCCCCTTCTCATGGACTCTAGGCTCCAAACCACATTAAAGGGACAGCCTCCAAGAGATTGCAACTTCCATGCAGGATGCCCTTAGGTAGAGGATGGGCAAGAGGCTCACTCTCGCTGGTCACCCAGCGGGTGCACTGTGGCACTGCCACTCTAGAGGAGGAACAGCTGCCATCCTGCCCCACCTCACGACACCATGGATGCACGCACATGACCCCGACCTTCCCTATGCCTGTGCCTAGTCCTCTTGGTGCTAGTGGTCCTGGTCTTGGGTAGGGCAAAAAGGAGCGTGGGCAAGGCTGAGACCCTATCCCTGGGAGGCAGAGAGGCAGTGTGGGGCAGGACTGTATGAGAACTAGCACACTTCTCTGTCTCACTGAACTCCAGATATAAAACAAAAATTCAAAGATAATGTTATTAAGAATTTTAAGCTGGCAACCACAGAGCATTAAGACCCCAAGCATTAAATCCCTTTGAGCGCAGGAACCTCTGTAATTGAACTGTTCCTATGCCCATGAAACTGGCCCTGTTTGGAAAAGATGGTAAACTTGTAAGACTGAATGACTTCAATAGGGAAAGATGAGAAGGAAAAGGGACAGGATCAAAGCCAGAGAAGCAACAACATTTAAGAAATGGGCAGAGAAAGGGCATCCTGTGGTGAGGCAAAGGTTGTAATTAATCAGAAGACCAATGAAGGAGAAAATACTCGGTCTACCTCCCCTGATTTGGAAAAGCTTTGCAAATCCAATAACCTGGCCACATATTATTAGGCACATTTTATTTCACTAACTATTCACAACATAATGATAGTTTTTCAGGGTCAAGGGTGTGGTTCTTACATAGGCCTATTACCTTGATTATGTTTGAAGCATATATTATTCAGTTGGGAAAAAAATATTGCATGAGAGAAGCTACAGGAAATAAAATAGATTGAATGAAAGAATGGAATTTACCAATGATCGACTCATAGGTAACCTAAGTAAATAATTAATTTCCCTTCCAGCAACAACAGTTACCTTTACATATAAGGCCAGCAATGTCTCTCTGCAACATTTATAAAGCACCAAAAATGTAAACCCTAAAATCTATGAAGAATTTCAAATGACTCATGGGACCTGTTACAAAATCCACCACAAGAGTTTTATAACTACTAATGGAATTTGAGCAGTCTTAGGCCATACAAACCAGACCATTTGGGGAGAGAACTATGGCAGAAAGTTGATGAGACTTTAAAAGCTTACAATTGATGGGAAAAAAAAGTGATTTTTTTTTTTAACGGATTCAGAATGTCTCTGGAATTGGTTTATAAAATGGCCAAGAGCCCAGATTCTAGATGCTTGGGTTAGAACCCCAGCTCTGCCACTTACTTCCTATATGTGACTGATTTTGGATTATTCAGTCATCCTGTGTTTGAATAAATGTGGTAATAGCTCCTAGGGTTGTTATAGGGATTAAATGCATGAATATAAAACATTAAAAAAAAACTATGGCTGGCACATAAAAAGCACTATGTACACATTTGTTAAATGGAAATTGTGATAACTGATCATGTCACTAAAATGTGTTGGGAATTTCTACTTTAGTAGGTCCCATAAAGCTTTGGGGAGAGAGTTCACTAAGAGAAAACATTCTTTTTTCCCTCCTTCTCGTTCTTTTTTTCTTCTTTATTCTCCCAGCCCTCCCCCCTTCAGATACTGGATATTTTCTTAAAAGTAATTTCCACATGCCTTATGGTGCATATTCATGGCTGTTCTCCACTTATGATTGCTCTCAATGCTTTATTTCTTTCATACAGAAACTCAAAAAAAATAAGTATATGGGAGCATATGATGCACAGTAGACTTAGTGTTATCATAATAATCATAATAATTCTGCTACATTAGTGGAAAAAATATAACAAGTTTCTATGGGAAGTGTTAGACAATGAATGCAACAAGGATCTCAAATATAACTTCTAGCCCTTTTGACAAGTCAAAATGGACCCATCTGAATTCGTCAGCTTCTTTGAAAACAGTTCTGCAGACTCACAATCCCAGAAACCTGCAGTTCAAAGTACCCCCGTGTGTCTTAAAAGTAGAAATCCCTTTGTATTTGTCTTATTGCTTCCTTTGGTCTCCGGGAATACATTCTTCCACTCTGCCTCAATTTTACTTTAGTACTTTCTTTGTTTCCTCTGGTTATTATAGTTCCCCGCCCCCCCGCCTTAGAGTTTGCACCTAACCATTGTCGAGTTCTTTGGCCTCGTTTGCATTTTTGATATGGAGGACTGCGCTTTCATGGTCCAAACGGGCTGCAGGATGATCCTCTTGCGACCACTCCCTGCGTGTGCTCCCGCGGGCGGGGGTAGGGGGCGCTTTTCTCGCCTCCTACCTCTCTTTATGCGGAAATCTTCCTGCCTTTTGTGAACACGCTTCTTTAGATCCCTCTCTCTCACTCTTTGTCTTTTTTCTTCTGTTGCTTATTCTCTACGAGTTTGCCTCTTTCCTGTATAATCTCCCTCTCCCTTGCCCCCCGTGGAATACACGTTCCCTCACTTTGGAAGCAGAGTAATTGATGCTTGAAGATCCTCCATTGGCTCCACGGAGCCTTTAACCCCGTTCTGGCGTGCTCGTCTTCAGGGTTCTTCACCTGAGACGTGGTGGCGTTTACTGCAGAGGCAGTAACACACGTCAAAGAAAGCAAGCCCCAGTATGTGTCCATATATGACCTTAGAGCAGAATTCGGGGAACCCTGTCCACTCCCACCCTCGTGTGCTCTCCCCCCTCCGCCCTTCCCCGAGGTCACTCGCGGGCAGAACGCGAGCGCCGACTACTCCTTTTCGCGTCCCGACTTCCTTCTGAGAGCCCAATAAACCCTGGGGAAGTTTAATCATTCCGCAGCGAGCCCGGGCTCTCTCACTGGGCATGCTCAGTGGCCGGGCCCCGCTCGGCTGGCGAGTGGTTCGTCTGGGGCGCAGGTCTCGGGTCGGCGGCCGCCTCGGCTGGCTTCCAGGAGCGCGGGCTGGGCACTGCGGGCCCTGAGCCGGGAGCCAGAAGCACCCCGCGGTCCTCGCCGGGACGCAGGGCCCCGCCAGAGCCGCGGCGTTCCGGAGCCCGGGGGCCCCCAACTTCGCGCCAAGTTCGGAACCGCCTTCTGGGGGAGCCATGCAAATGATGACCAGGGACGTTCTGCTAGAAATGGATCAGGAGGAGGAGGACGACGACGACGGGGATATCGGTGAGCGGGGGGTTCTCCGGCGTGGGCCGGGGCCGGAAGAAGTTGGGGACTACGCGCGGGCGCTGCGCTCTGCGCGGGGGCGGATAGCGGGGACCCGCGGGCGCCGGGGAGGTGGGAGCCCGCACCGCCGTCCCGGGGCCGCAGTGCGGCCGCTTCGCCGCTCGGCTCTCAGCGGGCCGGCGCCGGGTGGAGGCCGGGGAGGCGCGGGGCGCGCAAGGGCCCCCGACCGCAGGATCTGGGCGGGCCGCGGACGCAGCGCCTAAGCACCCGTGCTGGATACGGGGAAGTCTGTGGACTCTGAAGCGGCAACTTTTGGGTCATTTCCTTCGCCTGGAACCTGCACTGGGGACCCGGCCCCGTTCAGAGAGCAGGGGTGTGACCCACCTGCATCCGCTTTAAAGTGAAAGCAAGGAGCCGCTCTGGGGGGAGGGTGGGGCGCCTCGGTAACTGATTTGTGGCCGCGGGTGGCAGCCCGGGATCCTTTTTTCAGCCGCAGAGCCCGCGGGGGAAGTGATTGGAGGAAGAAGCCCTTGTCCGGGGTGGGGCTGGGGGGGGGGGGGGAATCTCTAAACATTTCCTGCAAGTCCAGAGGGCCCTGGCGTTTGGCGGGGTGGGGAGTGGTTGGGTGGGGCAAGCCTGGGGTGTATCATTTCTAGTTTGAGTTAAAAATGTTTAGAAGTTGTAGACGGAACGAAGGGAGAGCTGTTTAAGAGTGAAATAACTACAGCAACAAACAAAAGGGATTGGAGGAGGTGGGGAAGGGGAAAACAATTGGAGGAGCAGGGAGAACATCACTGTCAGGGAATGATGACTTATTGGGTCTCTCCAGAAGACTGGCAATTAAATTACCGTGCTGGTCTGTTCAGCGACTCCCAGTCTGTTTCCTGCACGCCAAATCAGTTTAAAGCGAAACAGTTCCTGCTCAGATCCTGAAGTCCTATTCTTCACTAATAACAACTTTGGAAGTAACTTAATTCTAGGAGCTAGGTGTGGTTTTTCTTTATCATTTTATTTTTTTTATCATTTTTTTTTCCAGCTGTATTGAGCTACAGTTTATATAGAATATTTTGCAAGTTTAAAGTGTACAACACGTTGAGTTGATACGGTTACATGTTGCAAAATGATTACCACTATGGCTTTAACCAATACCTCCATCAACTCACAAGTAACTGTTTCCTTTTTGTGGTGACAACATTTAAGGTCCACTCTCTTAGCAACTTTCAACTACATGATACAGTATTAATTATAACCACTGTGCTGTACCTTTCATCCCCAGGACTTGTCTTATGGCTGGAAGTTTGTGCCTTTTGACCAACATCTTCTCCCCTCCACCATTCAATTTCACCTATAAGTATTTGTCTTTGTGAGACTTATTTCACTTAGCATAATGCCCTCAAGTTCCGTCCATGTTGTCCCAAATGGCAGGATTTCCTTCTTTCTCATGGTTGAATAATATTCCATTGCCCACATGTGAGGGTGAGGAGATTGAGGAGGGTGCTGGTGGTGGTTATTATACACACACACACACACACACACACACACACACACACACACACAAACACATCTTTATCCATTCGTCTATAGATGGACAGTTGTTTTCATATCTTGGCTATTATAGGTATTGTTCACTTAAATCAAGAGAACGTGGTAATTTCCTTGTTGATGAGGAACAAATTGAATAGAGGAGCTTATGCTCCACGATTTAGCATAATTGTTCTCATTTGAGAACAATTTATTAGATGGAGGGAGCAAGTAGTGTTTTTTTATTAGAAAGCTGAAGCTCACAGGTTGATCTGCCTAGCTTTTCACATAGCTAGTAAAGATTCAAAACCAGGTTTTCTGACTTGCAAGACCTATGTGGATTAATCCCCTTTCCACCTGGTCACCAGCAGTCAGATAATATATAATGCTACTATTTAACAGACTTGTAAATCATAGTTACATAAAAATATAAATCATAGGAGCAGACTGTAAAAAGTTACAGTAAACTAGCACAGTCCATTTCATAGGAAAATACTCTTGCCTGTTATGGTGAGGTATCATCACTGTTTATACTGAGTATTGTGAATAAATAGGGTAAAAACCCAAATGGTAACTGAAATAAGAGACTCTGATCTTTGTTTGTTCCACTGTGCCATCAACAGATCTCAGTTTAGAAAAAACTACTTTGGTCTAGTCTGTGTTTACCAGATGAGGCATCATAAAATTTATCTTAAGTGTGTGGCAATAGGTTATTTTTATTTATTTAAGTTTATTTACTTGGGAGAGCGAGCACACACACATGACCAGGGGAGGGTCAGAGAGGGAGACAGAGAATCCCAAGCAGGCCCCATACTGTCAGCACAGCGCTCAACTCAGGGCTTGATCGCAGGAACCATGAGATCACAACCTAAGCCAAAAATCAAGAGTCCATTGCTGAACCAACTGAGCCAACCAGGTGTGCTGGTTCTTTTTATTTTTTATTTAAAAAAAAATTTTTTTTAACGTTTATTTATTTTTGAGACAGAGAGAGACAGAGCATGAACAGGGGAGGGTCAGAGAGAGAGGGAGACACAGAATCTGAAACAGGCTCCAGGCTCTGAGCAGTCAGCACAGAGCCCGACGCGGGGCTTGAACTCACAGACCGCGAGATCATGACCTGAGCCGAAGTCGGACGCTTAACCGACTGAGCCACCCAGGTGCCCCTTATTTTTTTAATTACAGATGTAATTTATGCTGGTTCTATCAAGTCAACCAGTAAATATGTTTTAAAAAGTTAAATATCTCGGGGTGCCTGGATCTGACTTCAGCTTAGGTTGATCTCGTGGTTCGTGAGCTCGAGCCCCGTGTCGGGCTCTGTGCTGACAGCTTGGGAGCCTGGAGCCTGCTTCAGATTCTGTGTCTCCTTCTCTCTCTGCCCCTCCCCTGCTTGTGCTTTGTCTTTCTCTCTCAAAAATAAATAATAAACATAAAAAATTTTCAACGTTTATTTATTTTTTTGGGACAGAGAGAGACAGAGCATGAACGGGAGAGGGGCAGAGAGAGAGGGAGACACAGAATCGGAAACAGGCTCCAGGCTCCGAGCCATCAGCCCAGAGCCTGACGCGGGGCTCGAACTCACGGACCGCGAGATCGTGACCTGGCTGAAGTCGGACGCCTAACCGACTGCGCCACCCAGGCGCCCCATAAACATAAAAAATTTTAAAAAAATATTTAGAAAGTTAAGTATCTCTATCCATCACCCCTCCCTCTGTGGGCTACTGATATTATCACTTTACTGTGCGTAGGGGTCAATTCAACATTATTTTATGTTAGGCAACAAATATCATTTAAGTAGGTCTCCACAATTTTTGTTTGTTATACAAACTCAATGTGGATTGCAGTGATGTTATATCAAGTGGAAATGTTTACCATGTCAATAGAAAGTTTATGACATTGTAAAATAGGTAAGTCTTTTTTTTTAAAGGTTAGAAGTAGGCTGATGGTATATAGCCTTTTACAAAATAATTGTAATTTTCAACTTAGGGGAGGTCGTGGTGAAATGACGATTATAATTTTAACTTGTGCCCCTAGTTTCATATGCAGAACTAGGGTTAAGCTGTTGACATCTTTCTCCTAGTACTTGATTGTCATTACTGATAGTTGTATAATTTAAAATCCACTCAGGTACTGAAGATTTCTACGTAATCCCTCTATCAATATTCACTTTATAATTCAGAACAATAGAGTTATTTTTGACATAGTTCCTGAGTAAAACATTTATCATCGGCTAATTTACAAAGGATGAAAAGAGAATCTTTTTAAACTAGATGTGGTCCCTGGTTATATCATATGAATGTTTTATATACATATATGGAAGTGTTCCTGTAGTGGACTGGGACTTAGGGCTCCCCCCCGCCAGTGGGTTTCTGCTTACCTTTACCTTTAAAGCACTATTCAGTGCTTTAAGTGTAAGGATTACCTCCTTGTTTGACATGAACCTGTCTAGAGAGTCAAAGATGGTAAATGTTACTATGAGCGTCTTTTCCATATTTGCTTAACTCATTGCCACCAGAAATTGGTCCCAGAAGTTTGTGAATGAGGCAGCCTGTTGGTATAAGAGCATTTTTTCAAAAGACCACTTATTTTCTAAATCAGCTCCAGCAACTGAATGCAGTTGTGATCCCTGGGCACTGGTGGCAGGAAATATGTGACTTTTAGCCCTTATTTCACTCATGCTGGTGGAGATCACATGGCAAGGCAGGTTTTGTGCACTTGGTGTGCAGAAGAGCATTCCTGGCTGCCTTTCTCCCTCCTCCCGGCCTTTAATCAGTGAGTAGAATGCAACATTTCTTCCTGTTCGGGTAGAAAGTGACAGAAAACTCTTTTACGGCCAAAATGTAGATATTTTGTGTGCTGTTTTATTTTGCGTATGTGTGTGGTTGTTTTGTTTTTTGCATTTCTATGGTTCAGACTTCGCTTAGAGAGAAAAAGTTTTCTCAGGAATAAGTCATGTAGTTCAGGCAAAAAGATTTTGTTTAGATGCTTGGCTGGTTGCTTTGGGATCCCAGTCTGTTTATGTTAGGGTTTAACTCTCTGATCCCCACAGCTGATGGTCATGTCATTGATTTGGGGAGTTGTAAGAAGCAGCCCATTACCTCCGAGTGATGATGGTCCAGCTGTATCTCTCAAGTGTCCTTATTGGCTCCCTTTTCGCTTTTGCATTTTTACAGAGACTTCTTCATGATTTCTATCCCTTCACTATAAAGTTTGTTTAATCACCTACAAATGTGGTCCTAGCCTCAGTTTTGCTTAATCAGTATTAACTGAGAAAACTTTCTGTGCCAGGTCCAGGATTAGGTGCTGGGCTGGGTGTTGGGAAACTAAAAATAAGTGTTGCACCCCTTGGCCGTGGAGAAGTAGGTTCGATGGAACCAGTCACTTGCAGGAAGTGCTATTACTGAGGTATGTACACAGCTGTGGGAGGATAATGGGAGACATTTTCACAGAAGAGATTGCTGGGCTGGGTACTGAAGGACCAGGCGGGTGCAGTGGCATAGCAGAAGGAGAGTCTGGATTTCCACGTAGTTCCCTGTGGTGGAAGGCAGCCGCTACAAGGCTAGGGAGGCAGGCAGGGGCCACACCATGAAGAAGCCTCTGTATGTTTTAAGGATTTAGGATTTGGAGCTACTGAAAGATTTTAAGGAAAGGAGTGATGGGATCAAATTTGCCTTAGGAAAAGATCTCCCTGGCAGCATGTTGGAAAATGGGATTGGAGAGGGGACATTGTAGAAGTAAGTCTTTCTAGCAGTCGGGTTTGGAAATGCCTGGAGTGGCCATGGGAATAGAGGGGAGTGGTCTGAGAGTTTAGGAAAGAGGTGACATCTCCGAGGCATCAGACCCATGGCTTCCAGAAACAGCGTGACTCTTAGACTTCAGCTGAGTGATTAGGTAGAAAGTGGTGGCAGGTGTGCAGGGGGGAGCTTCTATTGTTCCAGCAAGTCTTAATACTTTTCCCCTCTGCTTTGGCTCAGACCAATTCCTTTCTTTGGTAATACCAGACTTACCTCCTCTGTTTCTCAGGAGGAGCCTGTCACAAAACCCAGAAAACTGTTACTGATCTTCATTGTCCAAAGTGCCCACTAATGAATTGTCGCACCGCTTCTTTTTCTGTGCTACACAATCAGCACTCACTTTGTACTTTGTCTTTGTTGTTCATTATCTTTATCTGCACAACTAGAGTGTAAATTTCTTGCATTGGAACTAGATCATCTGAGCCTTCTAGAGATCGTGCAAAATATCCCAAACATTGTAGACATTCATTGCTATAATTAAAAAACAATTTCTCTTCCTCACCTGCCTCTAACATATCATAAGCTCCCTGAAGGCAGGTGTCTTGTGTGTTTTGTGTTCCAAGCTATGTCCCTCATGCCTAGAATGGTGCTTGCTATTGAGTAGAAGCCAAGCCAAGCATTATTGAAAGAATCGAGTGAATTGCTCTTTTTAAATAATTTGATTAACATTCTGCTGAGTGGTTTTATGGCTCTAGTAGAATTCCCTTCCATGGCACTTTGAGATTCCCTACTATCTGTTATAACAATGTTGATTGTACCTACTCTGCCAGGTTCCTGGGTCCTTGACCCACCAGTACCTCACTATCTCAGAAGGAGGCAGAGACATGAATAGATAATTGCAGTAAGTCTGTGATTAATGCTGTAATCAAGATGTGTACCCGGGTAGTGGTGGTACCAAGGAGATTCTCGCTGCAGGGACTCCAGATACCAGCCCTGGGAGGGATAAGAAAGAGATAAGGGGCTGGGGCTAGGACAGCGTGGCTCCAGCATTCTTAAATGTGATTTCTTAGACAGTAAGCTTTGGTGCTACCTTTGCCTTATTTGCTGTGGCAAGGGGATCATAGATATATATTATATTTTCTACCAGGAGAATGATAGTTAACAAACAAAACAAAGTAAACTATCCTTACACTTTTTTCTTTGAGTATAGTTTTGTCCTTTTTTTTTGTTTGTTTTATAAACCTGTTACTTACAGTTTCAAGTCCTTAGTCACAATTTATCTTATGTGTTCTAACTTTCAAGTCCAAGAATTGCTTTCCAAAGGTTTCTCATCTCCTTTTATAATTCCCATTGTTCTTTAAACCTGACACAAACACAGCTTTAAAAAAGTTCCACATGACATTCCTTTCTTTTTTATCCAGTAGTTTCAATAGTCACTTATGTTGATTGCCGTGTGTGTGTGTGTGTGTGTGTGTGTGTGTGTGTGTGTGTGTGTTCCTTTTGGAAACCAGTAAATGTAGACCAAAAGCTCCTGTGAAGGTTTCTGTCAGATACTATTTAAACTCTGACATTCTTGAAGGGAGATTATAATACATTATTAAGAATCTCACAATCTAGCTTGAAGTTAAAAGTTGGTCTTAAACTTTCAAAGGGTGTTTGTAGCAGTTTAGATTAAAATGATTACATTTTCATAAAGGTTTCTACTCCAGCTAATAATTGAGGTTTTCTTCTGTTATCGGTGCTTATCAGTTTTGTGTTTTGTATTCTAGCTGATTCAATCATACATCTGAAGGTAAAGCTTATATAGTCTTAGAGGGAGAAGTGCTGTCTTACCTTTGTACTTCACAGCCTGCATATCATAATGCTTTTCACATAGTAGATACTCAACAAACATTTGCTAAGGGACTGGTTTTAAGGTTTTAATGGAAGCTTTGTATGCTGTAGATTAAGGCTTGATCTGCTTTTTTTTTTTCTTTAGCATTTATTCATTCATCTTTGAGAGAGAAAGAGCGCAGGGGAGGGGCAGAGAGAGGGAGACAGAAGATCCAAAGCAGGCTCCATGCTGTGAGCGCAGATCCTGACGGTGGGCTCCAACTCATGAACCCTGGTTCATGACCTGAGCAGAGCTCTTATGTGAGCCACTCAGCCCTTTGAACCACCTGGATGCCCCAGCTTGATCCACTTTTGATACATTGATCTGCTTTTTGATACAGGCCTGAGTCTGTGGAAAAATCACCAGTTTTAGAACAGAAAAACATCATTTCCAATTACTTTCAACCAAGGAAATGTACTTCTTGACTGGTAATTCATGTAAAGACAGAGATTGTGAAAATTTCATGCAATCAAGTGATTGTCTCAAGTCGTTATCATTATTACTGCTCTTCCTTTAGTTTTGCCTTGCTTTATAATACTGCAACTAAAATTAATTAGACTCCATCCCAAGAAGTAGCCTATTGAAGAAATACTGGATGCAAATGTCAACAATAGCATATTGTGGATGTGTACCAAAGAGCAATTCAGATACTCCTCAGCCAAAATATCAGATGGAACGTTTGCGTAGGAGACTAGTCGAAGGGTTGATAGGCAACTTTCTCTGCCATGGTCTTTACTACTGCTCTGGCTACGGGTCCAAATGCTGACTGGGAGAGCTAGCTGCAGGCAGTTATTCAGTAGGTAAAAATCCGAATGAAAGAAAATCTATTCTTTGGTGAAACCCAGATGTTGTTTTATATTTAATGCTTTTAATCTAGGACATTGAAACTCTACTGTTTCCCACTTATTTAAAAATACAAATACTTGAAATTGGAAGGAAAAGGATACGGATCTTTAAAATTATCTTTTTTATAATTTTAATTTTAACCTTGGCAGAACGTTAGCCATTGGTCAGGCGTGCAAATAGATGTTCTTTTGCAAAGTACAATTATGCAAATTATAGGCCTGTTTATAAAGCTTGTTTTATATAAACTGAGATTGTATTTGTATAATTGAATTTATCACAATTTCTCCAGACATTCTATCTAGATATTTGAAAAATAATCTTTGGCTTGGCACAGACAAAATGATGGCAAAATTTTTCTCGTGGCATTATATAGACACAACCTTAAGTATATTTTTTTTCTCTGATTTGTGCTTAGATTTTAAGAAAACTAAATTCTAAACAAGAATTATACACCCTTCTGACATATAAAACTCAGACCTTTAACATTATTTTACAAGTTTATATATAATAGGTATATTATACAATAATTTTTTTCATTTGTATCATTTTATTTCTTCCTACTGTTATTTATTAAATAAACAAGTCTTAGATGCTTAATTTGTGTAAAAGGTCCTCTTTTAAGAAAAGAGATTTTTTTAATGTTTACTTATCTTTGAGAGAGGGAGAGATAGAGTGTGAGTGTGGGGGGGGAGCAGAGAGAGAGGGAGCTACAGAATCTGAAGCAGACTCCAGGCTCTGAGCTGGCAGCACAGAGCCTGATGCGGGGCTTGAACTCAGGAACTATCAGATCATGCCCCGAGCCAAAGTCGGAGGCTTAACTGACCAAGCCACCCAGTCCCCCCGATCCTCTTAGTAGTAAAAGAAAAATCAACAAACAAGACCGACTATTGTTTCTAAGTGATACAAATAATGAAGAAATAGCATAAATTGACTGATGGTAGATGCTACCTAGGAAAAGTAAGAGATTTTAAAGAGAAAGGGTGGAAAGTGAATCCCTGAAGAGGAGGGCAGGGGGAGGGAGAGTTTGTGAAAGCAGTGTTGATGCAGAGTTGGGAGATCAGGAGAAGAGAAATGGGGAGTGGGAAAGGAAGGGCTGGCAGTCAGAAGACCTGAATTTGTGGTTGGCTTTGCCAACCTGAGGCAAGTTTCTTGGCTTTTCTGAGCCTGTTTCTTCAGCCCCATGGGGTTGCTAGGAGGATGCAAGGTATATGTACAGTGCTAGGTATTTCCAGTCACACTCCATGAGTGGCACTTACAGTGTCACCATCATAATGAATTCATGTATTTAAAAGCAGTCATGGAAATGACTACTGTTTTAGTTTTTTAAAAAAGATAATCTTATTTTAATTCCAGTGTAAGAAATGGCTACCCTTAACCTCAGAGATCTCTAAGTCCTTTCCTCATAAACATTGCTGTCTGTTCTGTGTTGCTTGTGTCACATGCGTGCAGAAAATGCCCACTAAGCGTCAGGTTAAGGATAATCATGACAGTGGCTGTGCTGCAGGCACATGTGTTTAAAGATAAAGGAGTTGAAGAATAGCATGTGGGTTCTACAAAGAGATAGTTATTGTGTGTGTTTTTTCCTCTCACAGATCTTCAGACAGATGGACAGTGTCCTCCAAATTCTCTCAGGGAATCCTAGCAAAAAATCCTAAGGGCTGACACTTAGTAGGCTCCCAGTAAATGCTTCATAAATTTAGGAATTGTTTTTCCATCAGGAGTACCTGTGGCTTATCCCATTCTCTAATTGCTGTCAGGCAGTTCTAGCCCACGTATGTGTGCTACTGTGTGTCACCAGATAATTGTATGTGCTGTAAGTGAGGAAGGAGACATTTAAGTAAGAAGTAAATAGCTTTTATTACCAATTGAATATTGTAGAACAGAGGAGAGGAAGATCAATGGTGAGATTCTCAGTGGTCAGGGTTCTCCATGACTCTGGTACTACTACTGAAATGTGGAAACATGGAAGATCATTTAGAGATGTTCTCCATTCAGTGAAGGGAGGGCAGTCATGTGGCACATGGTGGGCATGGTTGTTGACTTTATATTAAAAGCCCATTTGACGTGGGGCTCCTGGGTGGCTCAGTAGATTGAGCATCTGACTCTTGATTTTGGCTAAGGTCATGATCTCACAGTTTGTGGGATTGAGCCTCATGTTGGGCTCTGCACTGACAGTGTGGAGCCTGCTTGGGATTCTCTCTGCCTCTCCCCTGCTCATTCTATTTCTCCCCTCCATCTCAACCTCAAAATAAATATTTAAAAAAATTTTTTGACTCTACATCCTTCCCATTGCCCTCACCCCAGTTCTTGACCATTGTATATGCAGGCAGTCAGTATTGGCCCCTCATTTTCTAAATGTCTTTAGAATTGGAAATGACCTTGTGTCCTGAGCGAGGACCTTCTCAGCTACCTTGTTATTCCAGCACACCCAAACCCCACTCTCTGATGGTTTTGGGGATGCCTTGGGAAGCTACATCCATGTGGGTCTGAAGGGGAAGGGGAGAGACCTGGCCCTTTGTTTCCCTGTCTGAGGGATCCACCCTCTCCCCTCAAAGCTCTGGATAAGTCTAGGTATTAGGGATCAGGTGAAAGTGCTTTTTTCTTTTTTTATTAAAAAAAAATTTTTTTTAATGTTTATTTTTGAGGAGGGGGGAGGGGCAGAGAGAGAGGGAAACACAGCATCCCAAGCAGGCTCCAGGCTCTGAACTGTCAGCACAGAGCCCAACATGGGGCTCGAATTCATGAACTGTGAGATCATGACCTGAGCCCAAGTCAGAAGCTTAACTGATTGAGCCATCCAGGTGCCCCAAAAGTGCTCTTTTCATGCCTTTGGATTTACAGGTGAAAACCTGAATTTGATTAGAGGTAATTATACTGGAGCTTAAAAGAAAAGGATGACTCTTTCCTATGTTGAAAGATTACTTCTGCCATCTATCTGTTATAGATTGCCTTACTTTGGTTGAGGGTGTGGACTGGCATCTCATACCATGGCTGTCTATGGTGAGGAAGAAATGGGCCTCTCTGCCGGCCCGTGTTCCTTTTTGTTTATCTTCCATTGGCTCCTCTTCCTGCTCCTCATTTGACCATCCTTCTCCTTAGAGTCCTGTGTTCGACCTCTGGCCCAGTGTTCCCATCAGACAGATGGGCTTGTGCAGAGATAAAGACCCCTACCGTTTACACTTCAGTTTTACACAGAGGTGATTCAAATTCTAGCCCAGTCATTCACTAGCTATGTGACCTTGAGTGATTAACATAATGTTCCCCTCTGCACAGTGGAGCTACTGTTAGAACTGACTTCTAGGGTGACTGTGTCAATAATGACACAATTAAAAAAATCTTACTTTGTAGGGTTGTGATACTTGACACACTGAAAGCCTCCATAATTAGATGCTAATGATGCCAATATTATGGGTAGCTGTTTTTACTCGTATCTCAACCCAGGTTTACCTCTCTTGTTTTCCACTAGAGGTTTTAACCTTTCTCCCAAGGCTGTACCTTCCATTTATATAGCTCATTGTATTTGTCTTTTTTTTTTTTAATGTTTATTTACTTATTTATTTTGAGAGAGAGAGAGAGAGAGAGCAAGTGGGTGAGGGGCAGAGAGAGGGAGACAGAGAATCCTAAGCAGACGTCACGCTATCAGCTCAGAGCCTGATGCGCGGCTTGAACACACAAACTGCGAGATCATGACCTGAGCTGAAACCAAGAGTTGGACGCTTAATTGGCGGAGCCACCAGGTGCCCCTGTTTTTGTCTTTTTCATTAAACTGTGAGCATGTTGAGAACTGTCCCCTCATTGAGCAGCACAGCGTTGGGCACATGCCAGGAGATCAGTAAATTCTTACCGAATGACTAAATGGATGAAAGATAGTTATTTTTTATAATAAATGTATTGTTGAGGGGTTTTTTTTTAGTTTATTTTTTTTTAAACCTTTTTTTTTTTATTTTTTATTTATTTTTTTTATTTTTGGGACAGAGAGAGACAGAGCATGAACGGGGGAGGGGCAGAGAGGGAGGGAGACACAGAATTGGAAACAGGCTCCAGGCTCCGAGCCATCAGCCCAGAGCCTGACGCGGGGCTCGAACTCACGGACCGCGAGATCGTGACCTGGCTGAAGTCGGACGCTTAACCGACTGTGCCACCCAGGCGCCCCATAGTTTATTTTGAGAGAGAGAGCGTGAGCAGGGGAGAGGCAGAGAGATGGGGAGAGAGAGAGAGCAAGCTAGCGAATCCCAAGCAGGCTCCACACTGTCCACACACAGTCTGACGTGCGGCTCGAGCTCACAAACCATGAGATTATGACTGAACTGAAATCAAGAGTCGGATGCTTAACTGACTGAACTACCCAGGCACCCCGAAACATACTGATTATTGAAGGACTGTGCTAGATTGGAAACATAGGCCTTTGTATATAGACTGATCCTTGGGCAGGTCTTTATAACTTTGGAGCCTTGGTTTCCAGATCAGAAAAATGTCATAGAGATAATATAGAAGGGGGAATGATACTTATATTATAGAATTGTTAGAAGGTTCAATATATTAAATATATTAATATACTGTATATGAAAGGACAAGGGACAGTTCCTGGCACATAGTAGACCAACAATAGAGTCATTAAAAAACAACCAAAAATGGGGAAATACAGTATAAATGACTGGCGTAACTTAAGTTAGATTTTCCAGTAGATAAGTGTCACAATATAAGTGTATCATCCCTTGGAATGTATATAATTTTAGTAAGAAAGGTAAAAGAATATACTATAAAGGTTCATAATGGAAATTTAAATGCTACTTTGATAGTCTTTACACTAGAGAAAATGTGAAAGAAATAAGAACATTTCTTAATCTAGCAAACTTAAGATTTTAAAAATATCTTGTATTACAGTCTAAAGAGTGGTGTTCTTGATATTGAGCATATGAAATTTTGATAAAATAAACCTTTAATAAAATATGTAGTTTTAAAATATGTAATATCACTTGAATGGTCAGTTATTTTAAATGGAGAAATTCTAAAATGTCTAATTTGCCCACAGGGCTAAAATTTCTCTTCATTAAGTATTATTAGAAAATTTGAAGTCAATAAAAACTGCTAAGATATAAATGATTCAGAGCAAAATGATACAACTGAAGACAAGAGCACACAAAGAAATCATTAACTTTATGGTTTGAATTGTTTTGAATTTAGTGATATAAAATAAAACAATCCCTACCTAATTTGCAAAATAGGTATATGAAATAACATTTTTCTTTTTGTGTTTTTGAGGTTTGGGAATGTTTCAGCCTATATCCAGTTGTCAGAACTTCACCCCGTCAGACCCCTTCCAGCAGCATCAGCCCTAAAAAAGTTAGATATGCCATTTCATCTGGGTAGACCGAAGCAAGATGAAAGAAGGAAGCCTGTTTTTTTGTTTTGTTTTGTTTTGTTTTGTTTTTTGAGAGAGCATGAGTGTGTGAGCAGGGGGAAAGGCAAAGGGGTGGGGGGAGGGAGGGAGGGAGAGAGAGAGAGAGAGAGGGAGGGAGAGAACCTCAAGCAGGATCCACACTCAGTGCAGAGCCTGATGTGGGGCTCCATCCCACACCTTGAGATCATGACTTGAACTGAAATTGAGAGTCAGATGCTCAACCAACTGAGCCACCCAGGCACCCCAGGAAGGCTGTTTTTATCCCCAACCAGAGTTAAAATTTCTTTATAGTTAAGTGTTGATAGAGTTGACTTTCCAATTAAAGTTAAAATTTCATCTTTTGGTTACTGCACTTAGAATTGCAGTTCTTATTGCCCATGGATTTCAACCTATATTCCATCCAGAAGATTGCCAGACTGTCCCATATTTCTTTCATCTGTTTAAATTTAAATAGTATATAGTACCCGTGGGGTGCATACTTCTATAATGAGTACATTGCAGCTTACAAATCACAGAGGAGATGTGAACATTTCTAACAGGCCTTGTCATCTACTCTAAGGGCAAGCAACACAGCAAATGCCTTTTGAGCAATGGGGTAATCATGGTTTTCCTGAGAGTTACAGTTGCCTAAACTGTGGCTAGTGGCTTGTTTCATACTCCAGGATACTTATTTTGAAGAGTTCAATCACAATCTTGGCTAAGTTATTTGGCACACATACAAAAATCCCTTTGAAGGCTGATTGCAGAATTTGCTACTAGTGGTCTTCATAAATCGGGACTTTTAAAAAGCACTTAGGACTTTTAAAAGCACATGCTCTTTTAAAAAGTCATGTGCATAGAGATTTCATTTAACTCAGAGCACTAGATCTCTTCTCGCAATCTTTATTAATTCAGAAAATACTTACTGAAGACCTCTTGTGGGTCATGTACTATTTAAGGTCGGAGGGTACAGAACTAGATAGAATTCCATCTTTAATGAAGCTTGTTTTCTAGTAAGTGATAAAATAAAGCCCCAAAATGCATGCAGAAATATCCATTCATTTACCTAATGTCTATTCAGCACCGTCTACATGCCAGGCATTGTGCTCTGTGCTAGGAATTCAGCAGTGCACAAGCCAGAAATGGCCTCTGCCCTCAATGAGTAGGCTGACTGGCAGGGAAGACAAACATGCCTACAGATTACCAGCAAATTATATTTAAAGATTGTGAAAAGAGACTCAAGCAGGATGGCACAGCTGAGAACAGGACTTGGGTGTTTCCAAAGCCAGTTGCCGTCACTGGGGGATGACATGTGCAGCTGTTATTCTCATAACTCTAAAAATAACATGGCCTTAGACTGGAATCTTCAGAAAGTAGGTCTATGAGAAGGCTCAAGATGTACATTAGATGAATGTGTAAAACACCACAAATGTTTTCAGGCTCACAACTCCACTTGTGCTGTGCCGGGGCAGTCCTCCCTGAGGAAGCTTTGTTCATTACTGATTTCTACAGCTGTTAGTGCACTTGAAAAAGCGAGCGAGTAGCTTTGTTGCTGTTTGGTCCTGTGCCCCTTTATTCTTGGTACATTGGCCAAACTATTAGCACTGGGTTGGAAAGCCACAAAATCCAGTAGGTCACTCCCAGTTCCTTTAATTCTTCCTTTATAGCTCAATTTAGCATGCTATTCTCCCTTTCTTAAGTTAAAGAAGGGGCTGAGAGGTTGGGCTGCAGCGATTCTGCGCAGTTTCCCTGTGTTGACAGAGGAGGAGGAGGAACAAGAAGGAGCAGGTACATCCCCCCCCCCCACCCCTGCCCCCATGCTCCACCTTTTCCTCTCCTGACTGGAATGGGTCAGGGAGCTAGCAAAGAACACCTTTCTTGGATTTTCAGCCAGGAACTTGTTCTCCAGCCATCCTGCCCTGCTTTGCTAAGGGATGTGACTCATTCAAAGTGACTGACTTTGGCTGGGAGTTCTAACCAAGCCTCTGAGACATGAATCAGAATTTCTGTGAGGATGGGGAAGCCCCACAGGGACCCTGGTGTGCTCCCTCAGGGATTTTCCTCTTGAGAAATCCTAATACCAGAGAATCACCCTCTACAAGTCCTTCTCTGTAAATAGCCAGAGTACCCTGGTAATGGAGTAAGTAATAGGGAATATGCAAATGAAAACTTGTTTTGTTTTCAGTTGCTAGGGCAGAAAGAAATGGATGTGAATGCTGTTTTCATTTACTATTTAAAAATCCTGTTTCTTCTATGTGTTAGGATCTTTCATACATGACTGAAGTCCAGCAGGCACCGTGACTGCATTATTAAACTGTTTTAGCCATTGCCTCTCATTCCTTCCAAATTGGGAATATTTTCTTTATAAATGGCACAGAGATCAAGTATAAGAGATACTACCATTAACCCTTTGCCATGCTTTTACCTGAGCCCTCCGTTCTTACTAATGTTTGTTTAGTCCTGTGATATTTTTTTAACATTTAAAAGGCATATTTTACAGACAGGAAAGTGCATAGTTAACTGTCCAGCTTGCTAACTTTTGACATACTTTTTATAAGCACCACCCACAACAAGATAGAGGACACTTCCTTTGCTCTTTCAAGTCCTGCCTTCCTCCCCCAGTCCAGGTGAACACGGAATGACTTCTACAATAAATTGGTTTGCCTGTTCTTGACATGCATGTAATGAAACCCTATAGAATGTGTGCCTGACTTCTATTATTTTTGGAGATTCATTCATGTTGTGGGTATCAGTCATACTCCAATATATGTTACATATAAGAATATCTGGAAAAACATTTTGAATTAAATTGTGAAGCAGTACATCTCTCATAGGTAACAGCCTAATGATTCTTAACCTTTTAATTCTGTCTTTAATGTCAAGTATTTTTTTGGTCTTATTTTTTAATTCTTTTAGCAGTTCACACAGTGCCTTGCCCGTGATAGGAAATGAGCAAATGTTTTCTTAAGTTGGAAAGGAATGTGTGAGGAAAAGTTAACTCATATCTCATTTTATAGAAATTTAGATTTTAATTGCTGTGTTGTGATTGTGCAACAAGAATGCACATTCATTCTGAGCATTAGCCCACTGACGATTTTACTGATGAGTGTGATACCATTCCAAAGTGGACTCTTTGTGGATGCTTTCCTTCCATGCAAGGAGTTCAGGTGTAGTCATTTGTTTTTCCCAAAGGTCAGCTCTTATTGATGTTTTTGACTGGTAAAAATATTCCAAACAGATATTATTAGCCTCAGTTGGTAACTGAAAAGCTCTGAGAATAGAAAAGTAACGGTGACTTATCCAAAATGAGGGAGTGGTTCAATGTTGGTACAAGATATTAGATTCCAAATATTTGTTTGTGCACATGTGCTCCAAGTTCCCAGAGAAGTTATTGACGCTGACGTTGTTTCCCTTAAGGATGACTCATGATTTCTTGGGCCTGGTTTCCACTGTTAGTCATCTTCACGGCTTGGGTTAAAGCAGGCTTTCTGCCTGGATTCCAGCCTTCACAGACCCCACTCCCCACCCCCTTGATTTCCACCTCCTGGCTCAGCCAAACAGCAGTCTCTGCAACCAGTTCTGACTCTAGGCAAGAAGGATCTTAAACTTCAGCATTTAGTAGCAGCCCAGCACTAACCTTGTGTTTGTTTTTCCATTTTGATCATTTGGCCTATCTTTTTTTCCCCAGTTGCCCAAACTCCTATCTCAGAAACATGCTTAGGATCCCAGTCTCTTTATTCTTCAGGTCCTGTCTTATTTAGCAGTGTCATCTAATTGCCTTCATTCCCTGGATGTGAAGGCCTCCTCACTCCCTGGGGGGTGCTACCTGCCTGTGCTTGTACAGACCCTGGTAATGGCCTGCCTGTCTCCCCAGGTGTTTTTTATTTGTTTATTATTTTTGAGAAAGAGAGAGCCTGAGTGGTGGGGGTGGGGAGGGTGGTGGGGTGTGGGAGAAGAGAGGCAGAGAGGGGCTGCGGCCAGAGGATCCAAAGCAGGCTCTGTGCTGACAGTAGAGGGCCTGATGCGGGGCTAGAACTCACAAACCATAAGATCATGACCTGAGATGAAGTCAGATCCTTAACTGACTGAGCCACCCAGGCGTCCCTGTGTCCCCAGATTTAATGACTCAAGCTCTACTTCTGTTTTCTTCTTTACCTGCTATACTAGTGGTACCTTAACTCTTAGGCCCTAAATTGTGAACAAAGTGCTGTTTATTTGCATGCCACTAACTTAGTTATGCTGCCATGGCTGCTGAAAGCGGGGCTTTAAGAGTGGGATACAGTTTCCTACAGTAAGAGATAGGAGACTTCACTTCAACCTGACACATAAGAAAGATCAAGTGTTTACTGGAATGTGAGAGAACCGCCTCCCGGGCATAGTAGAAATCTGTGCCTCCAAGTAAACAATTCTATTCAAAAGCAGTTCCCCAAGGTTGGGGAGTGACCTAGTTGAGCAGCAGGGTATCTGAGCAAAGCTAGCTCTCAGCTAGGAGGGCTGTAAGCCAGCCCTCCCTGTTATTCAGCATGGGAAATAGATATTTTCTCAATCTTGTACAGACACAACTTAAAAAAAAAAAAAAGGCCCCTATTCAGAATTTCCAGTATTTGAAAATGTGCAGGGAATCACACAAGGAGAACCACCAGTCTTGCCTTTTTCCTTCTCTCCCTGATGCTGGTGTTGTTCCTGAACTAGCCTGCCTGTCTCTACATTTCTCGGTTACCACATCCTCTCTCAGGTGGCCTTCCTCCTGGCTCCTGCCCTGGGTTTATTCCCAGGCCCTTGGTCTGCCCTTGAGTCAGGCTTCGTTCCTCCCAGGCAGGCTCTGAACTGTAGATCTTAACTAAAGTTCTCATTTTACCTGGCCAGCCCATCTTGGGAAATGAAAGACTGTATACGAAGGGAAGAGAGATCTTGTAATCCTTCAGAGAGGGAAATCAGTTCTAAGTGATTGCACAGGCAAAACAGCCCTAACCTTGTTGTGATAGAACCTAGATATCCAGTTTAAATTTTAAGGGGAAAAAAAATGGTAAATGCTCTGCTTAGGTGAACTGTATAGGCTTGTTGTGCAACTAGAGCGAACATATGCCACTATCATTTGTTTTACTAAGCTTTATGAACTCTTCAGAATGGATTCAGAAAAGTTCCCTTCTGAAAATTTTACTTTATAAAATAAGTAAGGTTACAGTGTTTCACATGTCTTTCAGTAAAGTTGATTGTAGGGGCACCTGGGTGGCTCAGTCAGTTAAGCATCCGACTTCGGTTCAGGTCATGATCTTGAAGTCTGTGAGTTGGAGCCCTGTGTCAGGCTCTGTGCTGACAGCTCAGAGCATGGATCCTACTTCAGATATGTTTCCCTCTCTCTGCCCCTTCTCTGCTCACACTCTGTCTCTTTCTCTCTCTCCCTCTCTCAGAAATAAATAAGCATTAAAAAAATTTTAAAAAAGATGAAAAAAAAAGTCGATTGCAACTTCTGACTTTTAGTTTTTTTTTAATGTTTACTTATTTTTGAGAGAGAGAGACAGACAGAGCATGAGTGGGGGAGGGGCAGAGAGAGAGAGAGGGAGACACAGAATCCAAAGCAGGCTCCAGGCTCTGAGCTGTCAGCACAGAGCCCGGCGTGGAGCTCCAACCCACAGACCATGAGATCATGACCTGAGTCAAAGTCAGGCGCTCAACCAACTGAGCCATCCAGGTGCCCCATGACTTCTGACTTTTAATCTGCAACTAGTGTATCAAAAATATACGAATCAATATTTTACAAAATAGGTAGAAGGTCCATTACCTGTGCCTTCTGTGTCCCATGTTAATTTATCCAGTAGGAGTGAGGGACAATTTAAATAATAAAATAATTGTGATAAATTGCTTTGTAGCTTTTTAAAGTCTGAGTGAATTTGTTGCACATAGGAGTTACCTTGGCCATGCATTCTGAGCTTTTAAAACCACCACTTTCTAGGGCACCTGGGTGTCTCAGTCGGTTAAGCATCTGACTCTTGATCTTGGCTCGGGTCACGATCTCAAAGTTGGTGAGATTGAGCCCTGTGTGAGGCTCTGTGCTGACAGCACAGAACCTGCTTGGGATTCTCTCTCTCTGCTCTCTCCACCCCTTTCTCTCTTGCATGTGCACACATGCTCTCTCTCCTCTCTCAAAATAAATAAACTTTAAAAATTAAAAAAAAACTAAAACTACCCCTTTCTCAGTCTTGTCTAGCCATGACAACCTGGACTAAAGCATTTAATTTTTCTACGTATCTCGCTCCTGATATCTAAAGCCGTGATTGAATTTACCTGCTTTTAGGTCTTATTAGAGATGTTTACAGATAAATTTTTAGTATAATTAATTACTGCTGATTAAATTGGAGAGATTCAGACATAGTACAATTGCCTTCTCCTTTGTAGCAAGTTACCCACTGGAAATGTGCAGTACAGAGAAAATAACTTAAAGCTCATTTTCTCGTAGGAATTGTGTATAAAGGGAGATTATACCAAGGGCCCTTTGTCCTTTGTTTTATAGAAATAATTACAGATACTTTATATAGTATAATATAAATGCTATGCAAAGCTTTCCCAGGAACTTAAAAATTGATGGGACAGGGAAATATAGTAGTAATATAAAATCACATTTGATTTTTTGAATAGTAAAAGTCTCTGTTCATGTTCTTCATGATTCCTGCCTTATTTTTATTATAACCATTAGAAGGTGAGTAGATGAAAGACTTTTTAGAGGCGAATATCTGTGAAGCATCTTTGAGGGGACTTGTGGGAGCTTTAGACATAGAGGATGACCTTTTTGAGAAACTGATCAGAAAGACGCTGGTCACTCCACATCTGTTTCTCATAGTGCCCATGCACTGGTCCTATGTGGGTTCTTAACTTGGGGTCTGTAGGTCTTCATGTGTAGGCTTGGGGGCAGGAGAGTTTTTCAGTCCCCAGACTGTATGGGAACTGTATTTATTTGGGTATTTCTAGGTCTCTGGTGAAGAGAATCCATCACTCTCCTCAGATTCTTAAGGGGTTCCTTGATCCAAAAGGACTGAACTGCCAAAACTGGGACAATTATGATACAGATCTCATGAGCTAAGGTTTGTCAGCTGCAGAGTGGTGTAAAATTGTTAATCCACACTGCTGCCTTTGAAACTGAAAGCCTGTTTTCGTGTGCTGTCCTCCTCAGCAACCACACTGACAATTCCTGAGGCCCACCACCTGCTTTACAATGTGTGCGCTATAATGGATTTCCTGAGGTGGTGGTAGTGAGGGAAGACTAGAAAAGGAACGGAGAATGTTGTTATGTTTTTCCCTTTCTTGATGTGTGCGTTGCTTTTTTAATTTGGAGTCTTTGGTCACAGGGGACAGAAAGCCAAGTCGAATGGCCTTGATAATGAGGGAATTTATTAGTGTAATAACTGAAAGGTTCAGAGGTACTTTGAGCTGCAGGACCCAGCTTTGCCCTCGGGTTTCATGGCAGGGATTCCCTCTGGCTCCATGGTTGTACTTGCCGCTAAGTGGCAGCGGTGGTTTCCCACCTGTTAATTCCCTTTCACCATGTCATCCAAAGGAAGAAAGAGTTCTGGTAACTCCTCTTCCCTAGAAATCTCAGCAAGTAGCTCTCATGGGATTATAAGCCCATCCCTGCATCACCATCCTGATCATGAGTTGCAGGTGTTGTAGAAGTCACTTTAGCCACATCAATGACAAAGGAGACTGTACACACCTCTTTTGAACTTTTGTGTTATTACCTTCTAAAACTAAAATGGCAGCGAAGTGTATCTGTCAGTTCACTGTACTAAAATGCAGCATTTAATATTCAGAATTAATAGTTTTATATTTGCTTTTCTTAATGTAAAAATTGGAGACATCAGATATATTCTGTTGCTCTGTCTTAAAAACAAAATACCTGATTTTTTGGGTGGCCCTCATTAGAGTCCTCTTCTCTCATTAAACTGGTGGTGTTGGCAGCTCCTTCTAGAAAAGTTATGGCTAAATCTGCTCTGTCACTCTGTTACCACAAATGTTTTTCAATTATCTCACTAATACAAAGCAGTAGAAAAGGCTTGTTGGGAAGGGTTTCTGATGGTAGCATGAGAAAATTAAAATCTTTCCTCTGATACGTACTGGTTGGGTAACCTTAAATGAGTTGTTGAATCTCTCTCAGCCATTCGTTCTCATTATAAAGATAAAATGAGATAATGCACTTAAAGGACTTACTATAGTGCCTGGGAATAGTAGCTGTTTCTACTAGCCAAACTAGGCAAATCTCATGATTTCAAATAACATTATTATAATATGTACAAGAACTTAATTACAGGCATTCATGAATGGCCCCATGGCTAATTACTATGGCTATAGAATGAATCTATTCATAGTTGTTTTCCATGGATTCTCTTGGGTAGGATTCCAGAAGTTAGATTGACATTTTAGTCAAAAAAACCAAGAAGATTATTAAGTTGACAGAGATGGCATATGGTACATTAATATTGCTAATAAGCATTACTTGTGTTACTGAATTAGGTCTGAAAATATCAAGAGGGAAATTAGCTTAAAGCACTGAATTTCCAAGTCTGTCTGAATGTAAGTACACAGTACATCTTTAATTGATTTTATTCCTCAGGTGACTTTATTCAGTTTATACTGGGGCTCAATTTTCATAATTTTATAATATGAATGAATAAAAGTGAATATATTTACTTTTTATAATAAATAGTTCCGATTAGAATTGTTGAATTAGAGACCTTCTTTGGAGCCACGACTGAAACCTATTGAAAGTTTACTTTGTGGTTTTTGGTTTTCTTGTACTTTCCAGTGTAATCCTTTTTGAATTCTTCAGGATTTTTTTAACCTGGGTCAGTATAGTGCCTGAAATATTTCTACACTTGGGAATTCAAGTCAAAATAAATATTGCTGTTAGGAAAAACTAATGGGACCAAGGTTGCTGGGCTTTGAAAAAGAAAGTTGACTTGTAGACTATAATGTAGAGAGGCCAGCTGTGGAAATGGGTAGAGAGGGAATCCTAGTGGAATTAGGGAATTCATTCTTATAATTAACCTAGTGGTACAGATTGTTAAACACTTGATGAAGTCCAAATATAGACTTTTCCCTAAGAATGTTTAAAAATAGATAAGGCAGTGATTGGTCTGACTTTGATACAGTGCTGCTTCAACTGGGGCTAGACCAGATGGCTTCACATGGGTCAGTTCTATTCTTTCTGTTTTTTTTTTCTTTTTAAGTTATTTATTTTTTATTTATTTATTTTTTAGAAAGTGTGTGTGTGCATGCAAGTAGGGGAGATACAGAGGGAGGAGGAGAGAGAACCTCAAGTGCTCCACACCCAGCAAGGAGCCCAGCATGGGGCTAGGTCTCACTACCTGTGAGATCATGACCTGAGCCAAAATCAAGAGTCCTGCACTCAACTGACTGGCGTCCCAGTTCTATCCTACTTTCTAGTGAAATCCATTAACCCAGGATTTAGGCATCTGCTATATGTCTATCAGTGATAAAAACTTAAGAAGGTGCCTAAAAAGAGTGACCTATATTAAATGCCAGGTATAATTATAAATATGTCATATGTATTCGCATGTTTAATAGTTAATGCAATTAAGTAGGTGCTAATAACCTTTTTATGGATGATAAAAATTGAGGGTCGGGAAAATTAGGTAACTTGCGATAGTCACACAGCAAGTAAATGGTGAAGGCAGGATTGGAATTTTGGCTCAATCATTAAGCTGATTCCTAGACAGTCTAGTCATGGGTACAAACATGAACGATAAGAGTGTAAATATTTGATTAATAAACTGGAGAATTATGAATCTTCATAATCTATAGAATCTCATTGCCATTAATTTTGTTTCATCCACTTGAAAATCCTACTAATTTTTCCTAGGCAGAAGGCTGATTTAGATATGGCAGTACTCCTTAGAGTTAATGGAAGGAAAAAGTTTGATAAATACTACTGTAGAGTTACTTTTTTTCTGATGTGTGTATATAATGGTAATAACTTCATTTTGTATGGCTGTGGTACTTTACAGTTAACAGGGTACTTGTGTTATTTGATTCTTTTTTTTTTTTTAATTTTTTTTTTTAATGTTTATTTATTTTTGAGACAGAGAGAGACAGAGCATGAATGGGGGAGGGGCAGAGAGAGAGGGAAACACAGAATCGGAAGCAGGCTCCAGGCTCTGAGCCATCAGCCCAGAGCCCGACGCGGGGCTCGAACTCACGGACCGCGAGATCGTGACCTGGCTGAAGTCGGACGCTTAACCGACTGCGCCACCCAGGCGCCCCTTGTTATTTGATTCTTATACAACTACGTACAGCTGGCAGGACATCTATTTTATGGATGACGAAACTGAAATGCTAAGTCACCCTGAACTTTTGCTATTACACTCTTCTGTTCCCCAGTTTAGAAACTTTCCACCAAGTAGTACAGCTGAATTTTCTTTGTGTCCGTAGGGAATATACATGAGGTGATAAAGCAAGTGTATTTCACGATTATGAAACTTTTTAGAAAAAAACAAAACCAAGAATTTGGGAGTCAGTTGACCTGAAGGAATATGGAGGAAGACTCTGGCAAAACTCATTTAAACAAAGTGTTGTGCCACTAACTAGTACATGGTCCCACTGACTCAGTCTTAGAACGCTATTCCAATTCAAGGACATTTGGTTTGGGCCCATGTGGCCAGCCTTAGCCAAAAATAAGACCCACCTTGTATAATACCTCCTTCTTTTGGGATGAGTCTGCTGCAGAATTGGAAGCTGTTACCCTGAGTCAGGGTTGTAGTCTGGTGATGTAGCTTAACCTTTCTTGTCTAAAAGTTGTCCTAAAATCGTAATAATATGTATCAGTGGTACCACATAGGACTTTTTGTGAGAACAAAATGATAGAGTAGATGTTAAATTGCTTTGAAAGATTTTGAATTGTAGGCTGATAGAGGATGTCATCCCAACTGCTATAATGTCCTGGTCTTAGAATGCTTTTTTTTTTTTTTAATTTTTTAAATGTTTTTATTTATTTTTGAGAGAGGGAGCGAGCAAGCGAGAGCGAGTACAAGTGGGGGAGAGGCAGGGAGAGAGGGAGACACAGAATCTGAGGCAGGCTCCAGGCTCCGAACTGGCAGCACAGAGCCCATCGTGAGGCTTGAACTCCTGAACTCCAAGATAGTGACCTGAGCTAAAGTCACTTTAAAGATGCTTAACCGACTGAGCCAGCCAGGCACCCTGGTCATTGAATGCTTCATAAATACAATAACTTAGTTTCTGAAGCTGCAATTTACATATCAGAGAAACAGAATCACAAAAATGCATGATTAAAAAGTGATTATCTGATAATAGGAAGGAGTACACTGTATCGTAAATTTGCTTAATTTGTATCCTGTTCATAAGATGTTCACAAATACCATTTTTTAAGTTGTGATCAGCATTTCATTTTGAGCAGTTTTTCTGAGCTGTTTATTCCTTTGGATTACAATCTGTCATTTTGAATTTGGTTTATTAAATATTCTGCAAGTGTATAAAAGGTTTCCAAATTCAGAAAATCCTTTGTAATGTAATAGAACTCTTTCAGTTCTCAGGAGTATAGTCATGCATTTGAAAAATAAATTTTTTCTGAGGGCAAATTTATTGGCAGGACAAGCCATTCCTATTGTGAGGCGTTTCAAGGGTCTCTTTTTTGTGTGGAGGATAGGATATCAAAGGTATAGTTTTGTTTAGGGAAGAAGAGGACATCCATCAGGTAATAAACTTGTTTTTTCAAAAATCTTGATAACATTTCGTGTAAATTTAGAGTAAAGCCGCTTCTGGTGGAAAATGTTAGACATTGACAATTCTCCAAATCATTCAGGCGTTTGTGGTCATCTGACCTTTAGATACTTACAGCGTGCTAGTTGCCTGAATGCCTATATCTTAACCACTTTTATTTTTCAATGTTGGCTAGAACTTGTTTCTTGATCTTTGGAATTGTCATCTTTTATTTATTAACAGTTTAATGAACACGGTATTCAAAAGACTAAGGTACTTAACGAGAAAGCTTCTTACCTAGCAGATCATTAATCTGCAATTTCAGGTTCATATGGAGCCTAACAGACATCTGAAACATTTCCTGTAAACATTCACACAAAAGGCTTGGGAAGCTTGGTGTTGCTTTTAATATGTATTTCAGCTAACTAAAGAAATGAAACTCAAGAACCGTGTTACTAGATCCAATAAAAGGTCATACTTTTTTTAAAGAAGCTGGGATAAAATATTGATTGTGTAAGTACTGGAGAAAGTAACACCAAAGTTTACCTGAAGATATTTCATGTGAAAAGAGAACAAAGAGGTGAAATCTTATGCATAGGGTTTGAGGTTAACACTGTTTTCCACATGACTGCAGCAAATGTTGGTCAGAACTTTTATTCCATGCTCTCCAAACAGTAATTCTTCCCCAGTTCCACTGAAGGAAAGTGTTTAAGATAAAGGCATAAGAAAGAAAATAGGTCAGAATTATCCTTAACTTTTATTTTTTTAATGTTTGTTCATTTTTGAGAGAGAGAGACCGAGCATGAGCACGGGAGGGGCAGAGAGAGGGAGACATAGAATCCGAAGCAGGCTGCAGGCTCTCAGCCATCAGCACAGAGCCTGATGTGGGGCTCGAACGCAGGAACCATGAGATCATGACCTGAGACGAAGTGGGATGTTTAACCAACTGAGCCACTCAGGTGCCCCTCCTTAACTTTTAAAAATAAGTAGAAGAGGGGCATCTGGGTGGCTCGGTTGGTTAAGCGTCCACCTCAGATCATGATATCACGGTTTCGTGAATTCGAGCCCCACATTGGGCTCTGTGCTGATGGCGTGGAGTCTGCTTGGTATTCATTCTGTCTGTGTGTCTGTCTGTCTGTCTCTCTCTCTCCTTCCCCCCCCCCCCCCCTTACACTGTCTCTCTCTTTCAAAAATAAATACATTTAAAAAAATAGGTAGAAGAAACAACTTGTAAGAACATGGACTGGTACTTTTTGAGGTCACGCAGAACAATAAAAAGGTGGAGGTGGTTTGTTGATGAAACCCAAGATGGATTCTTGAAAGAACAGAGCTGGGAGCCTGGAGACCTGGGTTCTAGTTTTATCATGATTGGTAACTAGTGACCTTGGATATTTAACCAGTTTGGATCATAGTTTCCTCAAAGCAACCAGTGTTTCACCAGCAGATCTTGAAAGTCCCTTTCAAATTCTGTGATTCTCTGTGTTGCATAGCAAACTCTCTTAAAGCTTAGTGACTTAAAGCAACAATGATTTTATTAGATCTCTTGATTTTACACAAAGATTTAGCCAGGGCTTGGCTGAGTAGCATTGAGTTGGCAGGCGGTACGGTCCAAAAAAGCTTCACTCATGTTTCTCTGACCTAGGTAGAGGTGTCTAGAAGGCTGAGCTTAGCTGGGGCTGTTCATTCAAGTGCCTACTTGCAGCCTCTTCAGCATGCTGGCCTCAGGGTAGTGAGAGTAACCCACGGCAATTCAGGGCTCAGAGAGTAGCATTCCAGGGAACAACACAGAAGCTGCATGGTCTCTTAATGACTTAGCCTTTGATGTCACAAGCACCATTTCCATTGTACTCCATTGAAGGAAGCAGTCGTAGGCCTGTCCAGACTCAAGAGGAGGGGATATGAGCCTCTACCACCTAAGGAGAGGAGTTTCCACGAATTAATGGTGATATTTTAAAGTTGCTGTAGTCCTATTCACCATGTATGGTGAAGTTTGTTCAACTGTGCTGTGTAAAGCGTGCTGTTTTAAATTTAGCCTTCCAAACTCTTAACAAGATGGAAAAGTCATCCTTATTCTCTAGGACCAAAATTAATATCCTTCTGGTCCTTCTTTCTTGCCCATTCTCCTGTAGTCTTTGCTTATTATTTGATATTTTAAACTTTTATTTGTTCAGCCTATGGCTCAGAGTCCCCCAACAACCACTTAAGCTTTTTAAAATTGTTATTTAATATAAAGAATACTGAGATCTTGAAAAGTACAGTTTGAGAGCATTTTGTTTTTAAGTTTATTTATTTATTTTGAGAGTGAGTGTGTGTGAGCAGTGGTGGGGGAGAGAGACAGAATCCCAAACAGGGTCTGCACTGTCAGGTTGGAGCCCAACGTGGGACTCGAACTCATGAACCATGAGATCATCACCTGAGCCGAAATCAATAGTTGGACGCTTAACCAACTGAGCCACCCAGGCGCTCCAATTTACTTTTATTTTAATTCAAGGGTAGTTAGCAGTTAACATACTGTGTTATATTAGTTTCAGGTATAAAATATAAGTGATTCAACAATTCTGTATATTATTCAGTGCTCATCAAGATAAGGGTACTCTTGGGGCTCCTGGGTAGCTCAGTTGGTTAAGCGTCTGACTTCGGCTCAGGTTATGATCTCATGGCTCATGGGTTTGAGCCCCACGTTGGGCTCTGTGCTGACAGCTCAGAGCGAGGAGCCTGCTTGGGATTCTGTGTCTTCCTCTGTCTCCCTCTCCCCTGCTCATGCTCTGTCTCTCTCTCTCTCTCTCTCTCTCTCAAAAAATAAATAAATAAATAAATAAATAAAGGTTAAAAAATTTAAATTAAAAAAAAGATAAGAGTACTCTTATCATCTTTTATTTCCCCCATCCCTTCACGCACCTCCCCTCTGGTAACCTTCTGTTCTCGATAGTTAAAAATCTGTTTTTTGGTTTGTTTGTTTTTTCCCTTTGTTTTGTTTCTTGAATTCCATTATGACTGAAATATGGTTTTTGTCTTTCTCCGGCTGACTTATTTCACTTAGCATAATACTCTCTAGCTCCATCCATGTTGTTGTAAATGGCAAGATTTCATTTGTTTTTATGACTGAATAATATTCCATTGTATATTTACCAAATCTTCTTTATCCATTCTTCTTTTGGTGGACACTTGGGCTGCTTCCATAGTTTGGCTATTGTAAATAATGCTGCAGTAAACATAAGGGTGCATTATATCCTTTCAAATGAATATGTTTATATTCTTTGGGTGAATACTAAGTAGGGCAATTACTGGATCATTCTGTTTTTAATTCTTTGAGGAACCTCCCTATGTATCCCATAGTGGCTGCCCCAGTTCGTTGAGAGCGTTTTCCATGACCTGACTTGGGGTGAAGCGCATAGGACATTTCCCAGCCTTTTCATTTCCAATAAGTGGTTGCTTGAAATAAAGAAGCTGATAATAATGCTGACATCAACTGGCAGAGCACATAGACAATTGCACAAAAAATAATTTCAGTTAGAAAACAGTAATTTATGACTAAACAACCAAACTGCCTGATGTGATTCATCCTCTCTTTCCATAATTTTGAAGTTATGTGAAATGCTTTGAGCTAATCTCTCCTGGAGACCTGTATTTATCTTGACTATAACAGGTGGTGGTGTAAAGGTTTTAAAGAAATTATTAAGCAGATATTACAGGAAAGTGGTCAGAAAATTCTAAACATAAACATATCTGCATCTCCAAAGACGCTTAATCGTTTTTTTGAAGCCTAGGGAATTTTTTAAACTACTGTTTTTAATAGCTGCAGTTTATAAGAAATGACATCTCTCCATTGTTTCTTAGGGGCACATGCTGAAATTTGGCTGACAATCGGTGTTCTCATTAAATTCTCATTTCACTGCTGTGAAGGAGTTTTGTTACCCAGGTCCATCAAGCTTAGAGTTGCTAGAACATAATTACATAAAGCGGTATACTTGGATACAGGTTGGGAACAGCCTTCACAGTAGGTAATTTACCCTTCTATTAGGTCAAAACAATTCTCACATTTATGTGAATCTCAATGTTAACTATAAGGAGGTGGTGGGGGGAAATCAGCATTTATTTTATTTTTTTTAATGTTTTTTTTTTTTTTACATTTCATTATGTTTTAAATATAGTGGTTTGGTCATTGACACATTTAAATGTAAATATAAATTTCAGCTCTGAGAGGTAAGTCACAGTAAGGATAAGATCTTTATAATCTCTGTAACTTTGGAGATTCGTGGAAACCGTCACACAAGAGGGAACTTTAATTCTTGACTCATTTGAGAATCAATGTCTTTTTTGTCTTTTTTTCCTTTTTTTTTTTTTTTGAGAGAGAGTGTGGCGGGGGGGGGGGGGGTTGTGGGGGGGTGTGGGGAGAGCAAGCATCCTGGACGCGTAACCAAATCAGTCACCCAGGCGCCCCTCGGTGTCTTTCCGTTGAGGCTTCCTCCAGGAAAAAAGTTACCACTGTATTGTTTTTGCATACTCTCTGCAGGTGCTGACATAATTAATACTGCTTTATTAAAGGCTTATTGTGTCTATTTTTTAAAATGATAGCTTTTCCTTGTTCTGTGAAAAAAAAAATTCTTCACTATATTGATAGTGAGATATTCCGGAGGCGTTCTGTAGACATTCTGTAGATTGAGGCATAACCTCAATTAAGATCCTTACAGGAAGTAGTGAGCATTCTATAATTTGGCCTGTTTAACATCACATTTATTTAATTGCATAAGTATTACATAGGCACAGGTTTATATCGAGAATGAAATAAAAAAATCTTTAACAGTCCATATGGTGCCAATACAGGCACCAACTAATCAGAATGAGCTCTGGCCTTACATAACACCTACTGTCTGGTTAAAATTGGTCTGGGGTTGTATCCCTCTGAGTGTTTGCACACTTGTAGACTTGCTACCTATATTTTAAACAATCATCTTTATTACTATGGCCCTCCCTACCCCCATAAAATGTTTGTAGGCTTCGTAGGCTGATTCCACCAACTAAATGTATGTATGAGAAATAGAAGTTGAGTCTACAAAATTGAAAAATAAGATTATTTACTTACCTATGAATTGCCTTTTCACTTATCGTGTTAAACATATAAGCATGGAAGATTTCCATTTAGTAAATGTAAGGTGACATGTTCATCCTTTTAAAAGCAGAGCACATTTTAGGAAAAGAAGTTTAGTTTTACAGATTATCCTCTTCCTGCTCATTCCTACTGGGCATTCCCATTTGAAGTCAGTGGGAGTCCAGAGCTTGCTTCTCATCTCCCTCCAAGCCTCCTGCCACGGCTCTAGTTGCAGAGAAGAAACAAATAGAATTCAGAAATCTTTAAATATATAAAATTATTCGTTGTTTGAGCTAATTTATGAAAGGCATGTTGATGCCATTAATAACAATGAAATGTGAAATCGAGGTCCATGGAAGAAGCTCAAGATTTAAAAAGCTTAAATATTATCCCAAGTCTGCTCATGATTGTAAGTTAGAAGATATAACAATATCATTAACAACCTCAATGGTTAACCTTTTGTTATATTAGAACATGAAAATGTATAATTAAGGTGTTATTTTCAAGCCACATGAATGCATTAGATTACTTTGAGTCAATTGTTATTAAAAAATTTTTTTTTAATGTTTGTTTATATTTGAGAGGAAGACAGAGCCTGAGTGGGAGAGAGGCAGAGAGGGAGGGAGACACAGAATCCAAAGCAGGCTCCAGGCTCTGAACTGTCAGCACAGAGCCCGACGTGGGACTTGAACCCATGAGCTGTTAGATTGTGACCTGAGCCAAAGTCAGACATCCAACCGAGCCACCCAGGTGCCCGAAGTTAGTTGTTATTTTAGTTATCAGTGATCATCAATATCCTAGTTCTTTTATCTGTGAAATGAAAGGTTTGGACTACACTATATCCAAGAGCCCTCCCCAACTTGCTCATTCCATAGTTGTACATTAGTAACCCTGACAGTGAGGCTAGAAACGTTTGGTTTATGCTTTAGGTATTTGCAAAAGATTTTCAGAGATTTCCATGTAATAATTCCAGATATCTCATCAATCTTATAAGTGATCATGGAAGTTAATAGGTGCTGGATGGTACAGAAAGGAGAAGGCAGTAGGGAAAGACTTATGAATTATAATGTGGAGAGCTAGGGAAAAGTTACTCCAGGATTCTGGAAACCCAAATTTGTAACACATTCTTCCACGTCTCCTGACGGTGAGTCAGTAAGGGAGAGAGGAGGATGAGGACATTGTTGATGATTATTGCCGGGGAGGCAGTACCTGCTAGATCATGACTTTGGCCCAGTGAGGATGATTTTTTTCTGCCATGTTTTCACACCAATGTCATGGGCATCCAAGGAATCTAGGCCACAACACTACATAATTGTATGTTTTGAATATATCTTCTTTGTTTTGACTGTCATCTATGGGGAAATATTTACCTTGGTGGGTTATTTATTTATTGGCTTATTTTTGCAGCTGTTGTAGTTTGCTAAAAGCCTGCTAAAATTAGGGGTCACCATGAGAGGGAGCATCAACATGAGTCAGAACACTCATACGTGGGAATTTCCTGGTCCAGTCCTGTGTCTACCCCTCACTAGCCTGGGGCTAGTAATTGTCTTTTTATAGTTCACCAAAAGCATGCGTAGGTCTTAAATTTTAATTACGGTATGCTGAAATATGGTATTATATTATTATTGGTTAGCCCTGAGCACTCAGGCATGAATTGATTTTTGTTGAATGGAAAGCCCATGAAATAGATGACAGCTATAATAATGAGGATGATGATGATAATAGTTATAATCAGATAATATTAAGCCAAGCCTTATTGAACATGTACTGTGTGCCGGGGCTCTCCTAAGTGCTTCACATTCATTCGTATGCTCCTTACAACAACTTAGATTGGTATGCACTGTTATGATCCCATTTTTACAGTTGAAGAAACTGAGGCACAGAAAGACTAAGTAACTTGCCAAAGTCATATGATTAGCAAGTGGCTGAGCTGGGAATTGAACTGAGGCCATCTGTCTCCAGCATCCATGCCCTTGACCACAGTGCAGTACCCTGTCCTAGCAGACAGGTCTACAGTGGACTGGGCAAGTTTGTTGAAGGCATCATCGATACCAACAACTGCTTGTAGTTATAGAACCAACTCTATCATCACATTTCAAGTTTGTTTTTGGGAAATAACATTAGTACGGTTTAGTTTGCATAATTTGTTTTTGTTTTATTAGAGGGAGCATGAGCTGGAGAGGGGCTGAGGGAGAGAGAGGCTCCACATGGAGCCTGATGTGGGCTCAATCCCATGACCAAGAGATCGTAGCCTGAGCCAAAATCAAGAGTTGGACATTGAACCGACTGAGCCACACAGGTGCCCCTGTTGTTCCGTTTTTAATTTGGCTAATTAAGTGTTTATCACACTTTGGAGGGAGCATAAAATGGTGATACTTAACTTTTTTCGTTAGGTTTACTTAGAATTAAATGAGTTGTGGAAATTTTCCAGAATCATAAATACAGAAGATTAGAACTAGTTGTCATCAGTTGAAAGTGAGGTAGAAATATGCATTATGACCAAGTTCTTCTTAAAGAAACTCAACATATTTGTTTTTTTATTTTTCTTATTTTTTTATTTATTTAGAGAGATAAAAAGTACAAGCACAGGAAAGGGCAGAGAGAGGGGAGAGAGAATCCCAAGCAGGGTCAAGGCTGCCAGTACAGAGCTTGTGTCAAGGGGGCCTCATCCCACGAACCGTGAGACTATGACCTGAGGTGCAATCAGAAATCAGACGCCCAACCTACTGAGTCAACCAGACACCCCTAAACTCAATATATTTGAATGCATAAAGCAAAGTTTCCTGGTTCTGTTGTTTAATTATGTATTTTTACCTGAATGCGACACCATAAAATAATCACTTTTTAAAATAACCCTGATTAAGATTTGAGTCATCAAATTTTTAATTCCCTAACATAGTTTGTAATTGAGAATAAGCTAGTTTGTTACTTAAACATGCCATATGTAGTGTCTCTTACATTGTAAACACTGACGAATTAAGTGATCATAGTTTTTGCATGTCTAGATTACCAAGCTCAATAAGACTTTACTCCTATTTACCACGGTTTTCTTAATTTTCTAGTATCTACTTTGTGTCATTTATTTGTTTAATCCTTTTTCCTCTCCTTCCTTTCCTGCTTTTATTATTCCGGTCATTTGAGTGTTTGATGTATTGGAAGCCCTTCCTGTTGTTCACCTTTGAAAACGTAGAGAAGATTAGCCATCATTATCACATTCTCTCTCTTCCTTGGAATTCTGTCCTCCAATAAAAGCAGAAGTGTTGCTGGAGAAGGTTGAAATGGACATTACTCGTCGGACACCACCATCATGAAACCGTAGGATTCTCCTCAATTTAGAAAGAATCACCCCAAAGTCATTTTCGTTTTATTGAATTATAGTCTCTCCTAGTGGTGACTCCCAGTTCTGGGTGATCGTTAAGAAGTGAAATTGTGACTCCATGACTTCCTCCTGGATGAACATCTCTGGCATCTCCCTCTGGCCCAAGTCTCTCCACTGTAATCTGGAAGTTCTTGCATCTCATCTTCTGATTAGGATGCTGTCAGTAGGTTTGTGCACATGCACATGCATGCACAGTGTTGAGAAAGATGACAAAAAAGGAAGAATCCACAGTATTTTGCCTTTCCTGGCTTCATCAAACTCTGCCGCGGTAATCATTTCAGATTCTGGTGCTTTCCTGGCTTTCTAAACCACATTTAGAAAGGTCATTTATTTTCATATCTGTCTGTCATTGCACTGGTCCTTTGGAAGGGCTAGTGTTTTCCATTTATTTGTTACTACTGTTAATCATTACAAAATCTTATTATTACTGCCCATATATAAATCAGGAAAAACAAATTTGATTTCTAGCATTTTAATGTGGTTAAAAAAATTCATGAATAGAGGAAACTTCTTATGCAAATATAAGCAACTGACAGAGAATAAATATGGGCACAAACTCTTGCTATTATAATCATCTTTTGACCTCAGCCACCCTCTGGATAGCCAAAGTAATGACTGTTTGATATTTATTATAAAGCATATTAAATTCCTTGATTAACTGAACCTTTCATTCCTCTTTTTTGTTTCATGTAGCAGTGAAAATAGATTGTTCTATTATCATTCTTGCCAGGACATTTATAAAATGTATAAAATTATTCATAAATGTATTTTAAACTGGAGATATATTAATGTATTATTGGGTGTACTGAGCAGAAAACATTTCTTTTCACATTTGAATGGCAGGCACCTGATTATAAATTCACTTCCTACTGAATATTAATCATCAACTCCATATGGCTGGTGGATAAAACTCTAAGAGGCACAGCCAGGAGATGTAAATTCTTACCCTCATCATGGACTTTTTATGTGATTTTGTTTAATTTTTAAAATAGACCGAGTGACCTTTGAATTTAAAAAAAAAAAAAAAAAAAGTCATTCCTCCCGAGAAGTCCAAGGGCAATATGATCTCAAGATGGGTTGTTATTTTCTTCCACTCCCCTTTTGGCTTCTGTGATCTGGCTCTCTTGGCCCTCTTCCTACATCTGACTGTTCCTTCTTGGTCTCCTGCTTCTGCTCTGCTTAAAATGCTCGTGTTACTTAGAGTATGAACCTCAGTCCACTTCTCTTCTTGCCCTTGTTTTCTCAGGGCTATCCCATTCACACCTGCAGTTTAGAGGTTCTGGCCTGTTCTTCGACTCTAGAGACCTCCCTGCCCCCAGGCCATTTCCACTGGGATGCCCTCCCTTCTGTACTTCCTTCTTTCTCCTTCACTCTGTTACCCCCACTCCACCTGTCCTGTGATGACCTCAGTGGCTTGACTGCCGACTCCCCAGGACTCAGCCAGGCACTGGCATAAAGTCGGCACTCAGAATGTGCTCAGTGATTTAATTTTTTTTTTTTTTAACGTTTATTTATTTTTGAGACAGAGAGAGACAGAGCATGAACGGGGGAGGGGCAGAGAGAGAGGGAGACACAGAATCGTAAACAGGCTCCAGGCTCCGAGCCATCAGCCCAGAGCCTGACGCGGGGCTCGAACTCACGGACCGCGAGATCGTGACCTGGCTGAAGTCGGACGCTTAACCGACTGCGCCACCCAGGCGCCCCATGTGCTCAGTGATTTAATGTCCACGGTTGAACCCCTTATCCTCCTGTGTCCAGTAGGCACACACTCAAAACACATGTCTTCCTGTGTTCTCTTTCTGAACGAATGGCATCACCATCCATTTTCCCCTCCGACCTCTCTCTTCTCACGCCACCCTGCTGCTGCTTTTTTTCCACATCCAGCCCTTTCGATTTTTTTTTCTTTTTTTGTTTATTCATTCTGAGAGAGGGAGCATGTGTGGGAGGAGGGGCAAAGAGAGAGGAGACAGAGAATCTCAGGCAGTCTCCGCGCTGTGCTGTTAGTGCAGAGCCTGACACGGGGCTTGAACCCACAGACTGTCAGATCATGACCTGAGCCGAGATCAAGAGTCAGACACTTAACCGACTGAGCCACCCAGGTGCCCCAAGACCTTTAAATTCTCTCTTATGTGTTTCTGAGTCCATTCCCTCCCTTCAGTCACAAATATCACTACCGTGGTCCTTGGCTTTCCTCTCTCTCACCTGGACTGTGGTCATATCTCTTTGTATTTTAGCCTTCCAGTCTTCTCAAATCATCTTTCTTCAGAATACTATTGCCAGATTAATCTGTCCAAAGAACCTATGTGAACATGCCACCCTCCTACACTTACAAACCTACGAGGAAGAAAACCGCAAACTTTACCAAGACTACAAAAAGAAATAAATGCCGGGCGTTTTCTGTGCTCCCCGTATGGGGTGACAGTAGGAAAGTGTTGATGCTTTGTAGGCTTGTTTTTTTTTTTTTTTTTTTCCAGTTTACTACAGTGCTAATCAAGAACCCAAAGGGAATTTTCTGAGAAAATTGGATAAAGTGATTCACTTATCTTATAAAATAAATGTGTGAGAATAAATATGAGAAACTGAAGTATAATTATCGCCTTTGAGGTAAGGAAACTTGGCGTTGAACCTCAGCTCTGGTACATATGGTCTTGTGCACTTACCCCCTGCCCTTTACTATGTCTTCCTCTTGAAAATGGCATTATGGTAGGAACCACCTCTAAGAATTTTTGTGAGGATTAAATGGCATAGTGGCAGAATGCGGGTAGTATATTTCACACAATGTCTGGTACCTCAGAAATGCTTCATAAATATTAGCAGAGGCAAAAGAACATGAAAACCACAGCCACATACACATACATACATGTTTACATAATATATAAAGATGAAAGAATAGTAATAGTGGTTGTCTCAATATGGTGGGGTTACAGATTTTTCTTATTTGTACCTTTTCTCCATTTTCTATAACTATCATTTGTCACTTTTTAAAAAAAAATTTTTAATATTCATTTTTGAGAGACAGAGTGTGAGCTGGGGAGGGGCAGAGAGAGAACGAGACAAAGAATCCGAAGCAGGCTCCAGGCTCTGAACTGTCAGCACAGACCCTGATGCAGGGCGTGAACCCACGAACTGTGAGATCGTGACCTGAGCTGAAGTTGGAAACTTAACCAACTGAGCCACCCAGGTGCCCCTGTCACTTTTTAAACAGAAATTTCTCAGTGACTTTCCACCTTTATGCAATAAATCCAGATTCCCCTACACTTCATTCAGTGCCCTCCATAACCTCATTCTGTTTTACTTCTCTGTCCTCATTGATTATGACTTTTTCCTGCCTACCTTTGAAGTCCCCATGAATCCTGAATTACCTTACTCCCTGTACATATGGTTTCTTGCCTGCATGCCTTGCTCTCTCCTCTGTCTGTAATGTCCAATCCTGGCTTTGTCTTATTTCCTGTAGCTTCTCCTTGAAGATTTAGCTTATAGTCACTCATCAGATGAAGCATGAGGAGCACCGTGTTAAAAGTATTTGATCCCGTGTCTGTTTTCCTCAGTGCGGTGTTTTTCTCCTGAATGAGGATTTTACCGGAATCTGGAAGCAAAAGTTGATTACATTATAGTCCGTACATTCAGGTTGCTTATAATTAGCAGGAGGAGAAAGGGATAAATACACGAAGGCAGTAAATATTGTAGGATCTCTGATACAAGTACCTGCAGAGTTCAGTAGGGCAGCAAGAAGGGTGCAGGTAGTCCTTCTGGGGGCAGGTGAATTAGGGTGAAGAGTTCATGAATGTGTTCATTCAAGAGGTGACGCTTAAGTGGCTGAATAATGTTTCCTGGGCAGAACACGTGGGACAGGTGTTCTAGGCAGGGTGTGGGAGAATGATGACGAGTTGTGTTTGAGGTGGGTCACCATGGTGCTTGGCACCGTAGAAGCTCAAAAATATTCAAACTGAACTGTATGCCCCCTCCTAGTATCCAGTGATTCGGAAGTTTGTGAATCCCCAGGAGTTGGATACCATATTTTATGTTTATGTGCTTCTGAGAATTTTTCTGGAGAATTTCACCTGATTTTCCCAGACAGTTGCACGGCCAATGAAAGGTTTAAAAATGTTTGACAAATATTATAGCACAGGAAATAGGGGAAGTGAGGGGTGGAGGATAGAAAATGATGTGCAGATAAGCTGACTCATGCTGCAGCTGGCGGTCATGCCCCTGACATCTACAGGGCAGTTACCTGCTGGAGCCACTGAGGGCCTGGTCATGCAGGCACTTCTTGTAATAGTCCCACACACTCTCTTCTCGCTCCTTTCACCAAGCAGGCTCATTCCTGTCTCTTCATTTGCTCCCACTGAGCCATTACAGTGTTCTCTCCCTGAGAGTCAAAGCAACTCTCCAGGGCAGGAAACATTATGGGGTTGAAAGACTGGGGAGAGAATGGAAGCACCATATGTTTTATTCTGAAAATAAAGTAAGGAGGTGAATATGTGAGAACAAGAAAGCAAATACAGTAACCAAAGCAATTTGGAGGAAATGGTATTAAATAGATTGCATTAAAAGACTGCAATGGTATTAACCCCCCCCAGAGACACTGTGGGTCAGCTCATTCATTCCTCAGAGCTGGCCAGTAAAGCGATGTGTGAATTATCCAACTCTTAGAATCCTCTTGGAATCCTTAGAATCCAACTCTTAGCAGATCTAGGGTCCTCCTTCTCTACCCCTCTGTGCAGCTATAATAATACCCTCTATTATACCTTTGTTCTAGAACATATTGCACTGTGGTGGTGTAATTGTTGATACTCTTTTCTTGTATAAGGCATGACTGTTTTATGTTTGAATGCCCAGCATTTAGTGTTGGGCTCAGTTCATGTTTGTTAGAAGAATGAACTTGAGCTTTCTAGCCTGAAGGGAGTAGAGTTCATGGTTTAGCCTGCACACACCCATACACACAAACCCAAACAGCTGAAGATTTCCATTATCCTTTGCCTAAGGAGGCCCTCAAGTAAAAGCGCTAATCAAGGAAGGGAGCAGATCTTTTGCAAAGACAGGGGCTGTTCTTTTGAAGGGAGGTATTTGGTGCAGTATTGAGTCTGATGCAATATCAGATGCTGTCAGCTTGCTAACCAGTTTTGGTCAGCACAGGCAAAGCAAAGGACAAAGGTTACTGGAGCAGACACAGCGGGCACTGTTGGTCACACTTGGATCTGCCTCAGGAGCACCCACACACCCTCATCTGTGGCCCAAAGTCAAGTAACCTTCAGAAGCATAATGATTATGTAGTTGTATTTTTCAAAGCTCAGCACTCCAGGCATGAAGCAGGCGGCTGGTTGCCTTGCATGATGCTCAGCTCTGTTCAGAGGCATTCAGAGGATCCCCAGCTAACAGGGTGTGTGGGGAGCTTGCGGAGGGCTCAGGGGAGTCACAGATGTGTTTAAAGGAATGGAAGATTTAAAAATTAGAATGTCAAAGAAGGAACTGAAGGGGCGCTTCATGGTCTCAGGCGTATGAAGTACACAGAGAATAGTGATTAGTATTTTCCAATTACTGAGGAACAAAGAACAGGAAAATTGTTCTGAACTATATCATGAGGGCTTCTGAAACGATGGAGTGTATTTGAAGATTATTGAAAATATCTTGATATATCTCTATCATGTTACCTTTATTAGTTATAGATAGCTGGTCATTTTAGACATTCAATTCATTTACACTGTTGCTTTTCCAGATTAGACACTTGCTGTAAAGAAGGAAAGGAAAATAAACTAGGGGTACTGCCTGAGCATCTCCTGACAGCAGGCTCTGGGTTTTCCAACATCTCTGATTTACAGACATCATACCATTTTAACGCCTGAGGGGTAGGTATTACCATCCCCATTGATTTATGGGGAATCTGAAGCCAGGAGCATGCAAGGTGACAATCAGAGGTGGCAATCCTCAGTCTATGTTATATGGTACTTCAGTCCTAAGTCTGTGTGACTCCAAAGGCCTTGCTTCTAACTTGTCTGTGAGATACAATGAGTCTAGTTTTCCTGAGGCTGTCTGGATGCCTCATTCTCCATGAGGAGAGACCTGGCCTGTCCCAGGTCCTGAAAACCTTCGCCTCGGAGCATAACTGTGTGTTTGTTCCAGTTTGGCATTTACATGTCCAAAACAAGCGTCTATTGCCATTTCTCAGCCTAGGCAAAGGATACTTACAGAGTAGCAAATCTGTAGTGCATGTTTTCTGGCATAGCAAAAAGAAAAAGAAGAAAAATAAATCTAATAAATAAATATCAAATAAATAAATCTAATAAATATCAAATAAATCTAATAAATATCAATAAATCTAATCTAATAAATATCAAATTTTGCCTCCACTGGCATGCCTGTGGATGATCTCCACCGTGAAGGCAAGCAGAGGTGGTATGTGGTATGTAAGTCCATCAGGGATCTTAGCAAGGTGAATGATTCCCACGTACGATGAGTTTGCTGGTGAGCAAACCTTCCTATCCCTGACGCTTGCTGTCCATATCTTTTTCTGATTGTATGCATTATACATGGGCATTTGTGGATATTTTGGAAAACACGGAAAATTTTAAATAAAGCAAAAATCCACCCCCCTAGTGCAACCACCCTAGGATAAACCAAACCATGAGTACCTGAGTATGCTACTTTCTAGCCTTTTAGAAACACAGATGTAATTTCATGTCGTTTAGACCTAGGATACCCCACCTTTTCATTTAACTTGCCTCATAAGCATTCCCTAATTATTTTATTTTTCATCATGGTAAAACATACATAACGTGATATTGGCCATTTTCTCCATCTTCGAGTGTGTAATTCAGGAATATTAGATAGTCACTGTTCTGTGTGACCATGGTTGCTGTGCATCTCCACAGCTTTTTTTTATCCTTGGTATTCTCTATATTTAAAAATGCTTCACAAACCACACTTAAAACTGCATAATATCCAGCCATAGATAACTTACTTGAAAGCATTTACTGCCAAACTTTCAACAGATGCTGATTTTTGTGCTCACTATGATGTAGACTTTATGGCTAAGGTAGTGAACCAAATGTGGTTTTTGCCTTCTTGGACCTTAAGCCTGGTGAAGGAAGTAGCCAGAAGTGGGCAGTTGGAGTCCTGCACAGGGTGAGCGTGGGGGCCGGGGGTGCAAATGGGAAGAGAGCCCCTAACTTAGGTATAATGTACACAATCTTTCCTTGATTATTGTAGATCTAGTGTGTAGCAGATTTTTTTTTTAGCTATTATAAGTAATATTGTGAGATATTTGTAGGTGTAAATATTTGTTCACATTCAGATTATTTTATGAACGTTTTGAAAAGTGGAATTACTGGGGCGCCTGGGTGGCGCAGTCGGTTAAGCGTCCGACTTCAGCCAGGTCACAATCTCGCGGTCCGTGAGTTCGAGCCCCGCGTCGGGCTCTGGGCTGACAGCTCAGAGCCTGGAGCCTGTTTCTGATTCTGTGTCTCCCTCTCTCTCTGCCCCTCCCCCGTTCATGCTCTGTCTCTCTCTGTCCCAAAAATAAATAAACGTTGGAAAAAAAAAATTAAAAAAAAAAAAAGTGGAATTATTGAACTACTTACTACAACAGCAAAGTAAGAGGTATTCTTTTGGAGCACTGGTTATTGTTAACCCAAACTTCACCATTCTAAAGGTTGGGAGCTGCCACCAAGCATTTCCCTTGCCTGTTCCATCTTGTGAGCTCTGCTGACCTTTTTAAATAAATGTATGTCTGACTTGTAGGATTATATGAAGAGTTGGGGCTGAGAAGTGAGTGTATCCAACTGGGAAGAGCTAAGGAGGATAGGGGCAAAGGGAATATGGCTGAGGTTGACATTTAGTGTCACAGGTGACATTTGAACTGTCCAGCTGATTGACTCCCATCAAAGGCCTTGGTCTGACTCCTGCTTTAGGGCTGTGCTCTATGTGTGTGCTGACAGTTTGGCTTCCTTCTGTGAAATTCAGACTTGCAGACTTGAAGCTCATTGTGAAGTAAAAAGCGTATAAAAAAACAAAGTATCTGTTTATCATCTAAACAGAAATTTTTGGTCTATTATCAGCTGGAAGAGACTTTTGGATAGTATATAATCTTCCCTGTTCAGACCATAGATGAAGCTTCTGAGGTTTTGAAAACTTAAGAGACATTCTGAAGAAAACCAGTTGGGTAGATAGAGAAATCTCTCTCGAGTTCTCTTGTGGTTTACTCCATAACCTGCCCCGTGTTTTCTTAGCCTTTGTTCTTGTCCTTGGAGTTCTTCTCTTCTGTCTTTTAAATTCCTGATTTGGCTTTCTGCCATTTTCTTCTAAGATGCTGTTCATCTTCAGTGTTGCATACATATATGTGTTGGTTGATGTCTATCAATAGTCATCACGTTCTGCTGAAGTGTTTGCATGCCTTTTTCTGTGTTGGTCTTAGCCTACTAATTTGTTTGCCAACTGCCGTCTTCATCTTGGCCTAGGTGTTTATTGGAAAGTCCCTGTTGGCTCTGGCAAAAGTACCCAGTGATGTTTTATTTTGCTCCCTTTGTGTTAGCCCTTTTGAGTAATTTTGTAGGGTTTTGGTTTTTTTTATTAATGTTAAGTAGTACAACTTCCGGTGATGTAGTAAATATGGAAACCTGGTCTGGGGCCAAAGAGTAAATAGTTTTTAAATAGATCATTAATATTGAGAATCAAAATAGTACACAGATCTCTGATGTATTTATTTTATGATGACCGATAGATAACAATTAAGTTGGTAAAGCTTTACCACAAATACACATCGTTATACACATGTGCATATACTTTTTTATGTATAGTAAATCTTGTAAGGTCAAACTTACAAAGAAGTTAACATTGCTTTGTGTTTGACAAAGTGCCATTATCTTCAGTAGAGCTTCATATCTAATGACTCTAAATATAGGACCAGAGGCCGGCCCCCTGACAATAATAAAAAAAAAAGAACTTGAAAAGCCAGAGCACCAAATTTGGGCTGAGGCTGTCAGCCCCAGTATGAAGTGATTATTATGTAGTTGGAAAATCCTGTAGCTTAGATCCTCAACAGTTTCTCGTAATCCATAGCTCAAAATAATTCACAGAGTTATCAGGATCTTTCATTTTTGAGAGAAAGGAATGATTTCTCATTTATCTTAAGTCTTTTATGTTGGCAATTCCATCCTTAATTAAAAAGGCGTTGGCATTTTCATTATGAAAATGGTTTTCCTGGACTTACAGCTGAGTCCATTAATTTAGTGTTTCAAAACTGATTGGCATTAGCCTGTTAGTTACTTTTATATAAAAACAACTTAAAAATTCATTTTCGAGTGTCTTGATTTTAAAGACCATTCCAGACATCTGTTCCTCCTGGGTCTACTGGATCGATGTGTTAAGTTCTGGAGAACTAGGGAATAAATATAGCACACTCCGCTTCCAAAAAAGATGACAGCCATTATCACTGTTTAAGGCACTTGAGGAGAGCCTAAGTAGACGCACCCTAGATGAATACCTTACACTTGTTCTCTCTCTCATTTTCTTCCATATCTTTCAGTGTAGAGAGATAAATGTAATAGCAATGATATTTCCTTAAATGCTTACTATCAAGCCATGTGTTATGTCCTGTTGGCATTCATAACAGTCCTATGAAGATAGGTAGTATGATGCCCGTTTCACACATTGGGAGGCTGAGACTCCCCAAGAGGTCACCTGGTTAACCCCCTGACACCTCTTGATTGATCGATCCTTGTCCTTCCCCTACCACCTCTGTTCCCTTCTGCACATCACTGCTGGTCCCATCTGTGTTCTTTATAACATTCTCCTCCAGACACACCTTCTAAGAGTCCACACTGCATAGGGATAAAGCCCAGATTTCAACATGTGTACAGGTTGACCCCGACTTCTTTGACTTTATACCCCACAACCTCCTTACAAGAATCTGCACTAGATTCTTACACAAAGGTGTACTTCCCCAGCTGTTTCTCCTGCAAATGGCTATTATTTGCCAGACACTCCGTCAGGATCGTAGGTAAAGTTCTTACCTTCAAAACTTTAGACTCGTAGCAAGATAGATGTGCACATACATCACTTCTCCTTAACTTTTATGTATCTAATCCCAGATTGGCTTACAGCATTTGCCCTTGGTGAAAGTTTCCTGTACCATTCAAGGCAAAAGTTGATTCACCTTTCTCTGAATGAAGCCTGAACTGACTGTACCAAATATTTATCTTCAAGTTTTAATCTTATTTTCATGTGCCTGGATCTTAGCCCACTTCTCGGTTATAGACTCTATAGGCAAAGTCTGTGATTTTAATATATCTTTGATTTTTAAATGCTATTTTTAAAGAAAAGATTAATTTGTAAAAAATCTATAAAATGTCATAAAGAAATTTCAGCATTGGGCCACCATATTTTTAATATATTGCATGATGGTCTGAGACCACATGTGTTAAAGTATAAAAAATTAGGTTGGCACACAAAAGTGGCATGTCATTTGTTTTTCTGGATGTTTAAAAAAAAAAAACTCTGGCACCAAGGTTTTTTTTTTTTTTTAATTTTTTTAATTGAATTAATAATATTACTGTGATACCTTCCTTTTCACTAGTTATCAGCACAGGAAGAAAGCCTTTTGAACATGAACCAGGCCTTTAAAAGACGCTAGTAAATATCTTGAGTGCTAGTCCTTCAAGTTATGGGACTTGTTAAAAATACCATAAATGGTAAGTGAATGAGCAAATGGAGTCCTGACTAGGGAGTTTGGAAACCTGTTCTATTCCTGACACAAGCCACTTAAAGGGGGGGTGACTCTGATGTCAGAGGCACAGTGAGCCCCGGTGTCTTTGCGTGCCAAATGTGGCCCCGATTTCTCTGTCCGCTATGATGCATGCATCGTAGCAGACATTGTGGGTTTTTGACACATTAAATGCTTTTATGGGTGCCTCTCCCCATGTTGTGTTAGTTGAACTTCATTCATCTGTTGGTTTATAGATAAATTTATTTTCTCATAGTTCTGGAGGGTGGAAGTCCAAGGTCAAAGTGTTGGCACATTTGGTTTCTTCTGAGGCTTCTCTCCTTGGCTTGCAGCTGCCACCTTCTCGCTGTGTCCTCATATGGTCTTTTCTCTGTGTGTGCATATCTTTGCGTGTGGGGTCTTTCTGTCTGGATCTTCTCTTTAAAGCCAGTCAGCTTGGATCAGGGATCACTCAAATGGCCTCATTTTAACTTCATCACTTCTTTAAGGTGCATACAGTTATATTCTGTGTATGGGGAGTTAAGGCTTCAGCATTTTGAGGATTTTGAGGAGACACAATTTAGCACATAACATCTATTTAAAATAACCTTCATTTATTTTATATAGAGACTAGTAAAAAGAAGAAACCAAAAATAGCCTTCTACCTAGTTAGTGCCTATTGTTAAAGAGGGAGGGTAAGAACATGAAAAGATAATTCAAACTGTATTCAAGGTTATAAAAGGAAATTGAATGCTCTCCTAGTCCCTTCCTTCCACACTAAGGCAACCTCTTTAAATATATTTACACAAATGTTTACTATGCGGAGTCCAGGTACATTTTTTCTCTGATCTTAATGTATCACACAAAACACAGATCTCTCGGGTATCTACACACCCTCTGTATGACTACATTGTATTCCATTGTATATGTCCTGTATTTTAATGTAACTAGTGACCATTTAATGGGTATTTAAGTTGTTTCTAGGTACCTTCCCCAACCCTTGCCTCCATTACAAATGATGGATTTGGATTCCTTTTAAATACACATTATGGAGAGAAGAGGGACGAGCTACCTAATAAAAACAACTGGCATTCGGTTTGGGTAAAGGCAGCCTTTTTTTTCACCTTCCTGTTTATTGGCCCTTATTAGTTGCTGTGAAAGGTATTTCAGTCTTTCTTACCCTCCAGCCCCTGACCATATGCCACAACGTCCTTCCTGAATAATGTGGAAGGAGGGGCTTCCCCTGGCAGCATTAGGTCATATCACGCCGCTGTCCTTCCTCCTACGGAAGAAAGGTCTATCTGAATCATGAACAGGCAGAAACTATTTTTAGTTAAGTAGAACAGTTTTTCTTGTAAGAATTGCTGTTTCCGTGCCCACGATGGCACATGAATCCTTTCTGGCTGCTTCTACCCTTTGGAGAGGGGCCAGCTTTCTAATGGAATGTAAGCAGTCTTACTGCTAATCAAGATTTACAGCTGAGACTGAGATGCCCGGCCGCTCATTGGATTTGCAGACCCTCTAAGCTAGCAGCGGCGACTCTGAGACGAAGTGCAGTGCAGAGGCCACCCGTCCTGTTCTCCAGGCCCTCCCTCCGTCCTCAGGCCCGGCCTCTCAGCCACGGGTATCATCTGGCATTATTTTGTAAGCTGTGCCACGGTGCAGATGTTCTTTGCTGAAGAATTACTTTCATTTCTGACTCATTTCAGGAAATGAGGCAGTCTATCAGAGGTGTTCTTCATTTTCAGACCCATGGAGAATTCATTTTCTCCTGGGATTTCTAACCACATGTGGGCAGTGCTTTATTTACCCAGATGTGAGAAATAACAGTAATGAACAGCCCTCTTCCAAAGCAGGCCTTCCTTCCCGGCAGAATCCAATGTGAAGACCCACAGGAGCTTATGCTCTTATTAATGTAAATATTTCTGAGGTTTTGGTTTTGTGTGATGCTTGTGGACATGCTGTGTGTATGGGCTTCGGTGCAAGAAAAATACAATTTAGCAACAGAGTTAAAAGGTAGTCTGGAGTGTTTCTAATTACTGTTTGTTTAGTTCACCATTGCCCTAATAAGTGGATTTAAGTAACCTTGGGGGTAGGGAATGTAATGTTCATATTCTAGTCAGCCATGCAAATCAAATTCTAGCTCAGTATTGCAGAGAACACGCCACGGAGTCATTTTATATGTATTCCACTGAATTTTAAATTTAGAACGGAGAGCATTTTGGAATGGGCATTTTCTACCTGTCCTGCATCGGCATGAATTGTGTACAGGTCCAAAATCAACTCTACTGTGTGCTACAACCTTATTAAAATTTTTCTTTCAACGTTTATTTATCTTTGGGAGAGAGAAAGAGAGAGAGAGAATGAATGAATGAATGAGCAGGGGAGGAGCAGAGAGAGAGGGAAACATAGAATCTGAAGCAGGCTCCAGGCTCTGAGCTGTCAGCACAGAGCCCGACATGGGGCTCAAACCCACAAACTGTGAGATCATGACCTGAGCTGAAGTCAGATGCTTAACCGACTGAGCCATTGAGGCACCCCACTACAACGCCATTTAAAATCCATCAATGGTCTTTGACATTCAGTTCTCTTTTTAATTTGAAATAAAAGAGAGGGAGAGACTTAAAAGTTTCTCTTTTCTTTTTTTCCCCATCCTTCAGTGGCTGTAATAGGAAATGGAAGTATTAAGGGGACCTAGAGCAGTGGTTCTGTCAACCTTGGCTGCACCTTGGAATCAGCCTGGGAACTTTAAAAACTACAAATGCCTGGGTCCCACCCGCAGAGATTCTGGGTTAACTGTTTGGCATGCAACCTGCCTTGGGATTCTTCAAAAGCTCCCCAGTGGATGTTATTGTGCTCTAGATGCTGAGAACCACAGACATGAGAGACCTCTCATCCAGGGGTTCCCAGCCCTGGCTGCAGAGTAGCATCACCTGGAAAGCTGTTGAAAGAAACACGGATGCCCCCCAGTTGAAACCACATTTCTAGAGGAGGGAGCCAGTATTGCTAGAAAGCCCCCAGATGATTCTGATGCACAGCAAGGGTTAAGGCAAGCTGACATAATCTAACCATCGCATATCACAGGTGAGAAAAACATGGTCGTATCCCAGTTGTTGCAGGAGCAAGTTTGGGACTCAGGTCTGACCCTCCAACTGGTCTCTGCTGCTCGACACCACCCCCTGGTATTTGTCCGTTGTATTTATTGATGCTTCCTCATCCTTCAGGTGATGTTCCTGCCTCCAGGAGGCCTTTTCTGACTCCTCATACTCTCCACTCATCCAGTCGGGGTAAGATGCCCTTCTTTTATATTTGAACAGCGCCTCGAGCTCTCCTCTAAGACTGTCAACTCTGGGATGACAGGAGTCGTCCTTTCTGTAACATGCTGGCAAGGTGTAGGCTCCCAGATAATTTGTTGAGTCGAGGTTCCCTGATTCTTTATTTTTCAGTTAGTCCACATGGACTGCTAACAAGAATCCATTTCTATATGTTGGCTTCTAAAAATAGCTTCTGAAAGCAAAAGTCATTTATTTTTCTAGGGCCCACTGTCCTGTGGGTCAAGATCTCATACACAAGGACTCCCCATCCCTACCTTCCAGAACAGAGGTTTTGGAGAAAAAAGAATTCACGGGGCTTTTGATAACAATGAAAATAAAATTTCAGTGACCTCACAAGTTGTTACTTAAAACATCTGGGGACTTTTGGATAACGTACTTATGAGTGTGTATGGCATCAGTGGAAGGGAGTATGTGGCATTTATTTTAAGACAAAAAGTTGTATGAGGAAAATAATGCTATTTCGTGGAAATATGTTTTAGGGATTAAATTATGTCCTTTATCATACTGCATATAAAACTCTGAGAAGCCACATTCTGTTAGCATAGCTGAATTAAATCCTTTGGCTTCTCTGGATTCATACATTAAATTCTTTTCAGTTGATTTAAAAAAAAACTGTCTTCTGTCATCCCACTTTACTTAAGGTCATGCTTGGTCAGTGGCTTATTTTTATTTGAAAAACATTTCCAGGTTTGCAGTATTTGTGTTTATTCTTGTAGCTGTACCAGAGATTTGTCTCAGAAAGCAGATTGCAACTAGTATCTCTTCAGTTGAAGAGGCCAGGAGGCTGCACACAGAAGTAACGGAGAATTTGAGGCTTATGTGGAGAATTTGAAGCTTTTGGAGCCTAGACTATAAACTGGACTGAGTTATAGGGTAAATGTGAAAATGATGTTAAGACGTTGCAGCCAGGAGAGAATGATGGGAGTGTGTGGGCTCGTTCTGAAGTCTTAGACTTCTAGGCTACTGCTTTATCCACTCAGGTCATGATCTCATGGTTTTGTGGGTTCGAGCCCCATGTCAGGCTCCGTGCTGACAGTGCAGAGCCTGCATGGGATTCTCTGTCTCCCTTTCTCTCTACCCCCCCCCCCCCCCCATTCACAATGTCTCTCTCTCAAAATAAATAAATAAATAAATAACTTAAGAAAAAGGAAAGTGGCAGTGTGGCAGCAGGTAAGTGAAGCCACCATATAGTTGGGAATCTTCCTTAAACAAATATTCTTTAAAATTTTTTTTTCAACGTTTATTTTTTTGGGGACAGAGAGAGACAGAGCATGAACGGGGGAGGGGCAGAGAGAGAGAGGGAGACACAGAATCGGAAACAGGCTCCAGGCTCTGAGCCATCAGCCCAGAGCCCGATGCGGGGCTCGAACTCACAGACCGCGAGATCGTGACCTGGCTGAAGTCGGACGCTCAACCGACTGCGCCACCCAGGCGCCCCTTAAACAAATATTCTTAAAAATTTCAGGAAAAAGCTAAGTCATTTAGCTGGAGGTAAATGTAAAATGCTTTTATATTAACATATTTTTTATTATACTGTGGAATATAAAGTGCAACCTTTTGCATGACTTTTTTTTTAAAGGTGAAATATGAAATTTTAGAGAAGCACTTCTGTCCAGTCTCTCCTTTGCTGCTATTTGGGTGGAAAATGAATAGACTGATACAACTTTGCTAAGGAACCAGCCTCTATCATGCTAATTTCAGAGGCTCAGCAGTATACTGTGGAAGAGAAGGGGAATGGGGGAGAGGAGATTTATTAAACACATAAGACACAGTGTTCAGTGTTTCAACCATGTTGTGTCATCAAATCTTTAGGACTACCCTGCAAATTAGGACTTAATTCACACCAGCTTTTATGTGCGAGGACATGTATATGCACCTGTCCATTACGGAGCAGAGCCAGAATTTAAATCCAGGTCTGTCTGATTCCAGAGTCCCTGTAATTTTCTTACTAACATGACCTCTTAGTCATGAGAGTGGAAAAGTCTCCAGAGGACAGTATTTACTGGTAGAAGTGGGCTGACTTTCAGCTTCCTTTACAGTTGTTATTGAACATTAATAGGTTAACATTTATAAGCTTCTGTGACATGGTTAAAAGCACTTCTTCATAATGTTCTATAAAGGTCTGACTTTAAAATGGCATGCCGTTGTTGCAGTGGTGTAGAGTTCAGGGTTATTCATCGCCATGATTTGAAGAGGGGAAAGGAATAGTCAGCAATGACCATTTTTGGTCCAAACACAGGCAGAATTTTGTAAATTCATCTCTCAGATGTCACGCATTTGACTTGAGGGGGGCAGCAAAGCAAAATGGTTGATAGTTTGCACTTTGCCATGTGATTCCTGGGTTTGAGAGGCCTGGCCCTGTTGCCTACTAGCTGTGTGATCTTGGACAAGTCACCTAACCCCATGGTGCCTTAGTTTCTTCATCAAAAAGGCAGGGATAATAATAACTTGATTAAACTTGCTGTTTTGAGAATTAAATAACATAAGGCATATAAAGAGCTTGGAACCTTGTGTGAGAGAAAGTAAGTACTCAGTAGATGTTTAGCTATTCTCAGTGGACAGAAACTAGATGCTACATGACCCAGCAACCCCACTGCTAGGTATTGACTTGAGAAATGAAAACCCGTGTCCACAAAAGACCCTCTAGTGAAAGTTTATAGAAGTTTTATTCATAATTAGCAAAACGTGGAAATAAATGTCCACCAGCTGGCAAATGGATAGGCTATGGTACATCCACACAATGGAATAGTGTTCAGTAGCAAAAAGGAACAGATTACTGATCCAGGACAACAACATGGATAAATCTCAAAAGTGTTCTGCTTGGTGAAAGAAGCCAGATAGAAGAGGCTGCGTATGATTTGATTCCGTGTATATGACATTCCGAAAAGGCAAAACTGTAGGGAGACATCGGATGGTTGCTTGCCAAGGACCAGAAGCAAGCAGAGAAGATTGAGTGTGGAGGGGCAAGGGAAGGCTCTTTGGGGTGATGGAAATACTCTGTATCTTAATTGTCCTGGAGGTTACATGACTACACATTAGTCAAAACACATCAGACTTAGGGTAAATTTTTTTCCCGTGTATAATAAGTTAAACCTTAGTAAACCTGATTAATAATAATAATAAAAAAAAGTCAGGTGCTGCATCACATGACAAATAGTGGGAGAAAAGGGATTTATTTTTAAAGATTTTTTTTTAAATTTATTTTTTCAACGTTTATTTATTTTTGGGACAGAGAGAGACAGAGCATGAACGGGGGAGGGGCAGAGAGAGAGGGAGACACAGAATCGGAAACAGGCTCCAGGCTCTGAGCCATCAGCCCAGAGCCCGACGCGGGGCTTGAACTCATGGACCGCGAGATCATGACCTGGCTGAAGTCGGATGCTTAACCGACTGTGCCACCCAGGCGCCCCAAGGGAGAAAAGGGATTTAGAAACAGTAATCGGAAGTGGCAGAAACTGAAGATATTTTGCAGTTTCAAGGACTATGGAAGATGGGTGGAATGATTTCATTAATTTTTCTCTCACAGGCTGTGAGTTAGAAAAATATAGAAACCTGTGGAATGGTTCTGTCCTACCCAAGCACACCTGATTCTCTTTGCTGTGCGCACTGGTCTGCTACCCCATTTCTTTTAAGCCTACCCACGAGAGCTGCTTGTATTTCTCAGGCCTGGGGATCTCCTGGGTTGCTTCCCAGGAGAATCCTGAAGGAGGGAGTGCTGGCTGTGTGATGAGGCATTCATGGAAACAGAGCAATGGTGTTCTAGATGAACTGAGGGTTACTATTCCAGTTTATTAAGTAGTCTGAGTGCATTTATGGATAAGATGTGTTATCTCAGCGCATTGTTCATTCATCATGAGTCATGGAGGCCCTGGCCCTTGATCACGGAGCTCATGCTTATCGTTAGCAGCACTGGGCACAGCTGACCACTCCCTCCTTCCTGAAATTCTTTCTGTGCATGGCTTCTGTGGTGCTGCTCCATTTTGATTCCGCTTGCAACCGTGCTTGTCTTTTCTGTCCCCTCTGCTGGATCCTTCTCTTCCTAGTCCTGGCCTCTAAACGTTGGATTGCCAACAGCTTTGTGCTCTGGCCGCTTCCCATCTCAGCTCACTACTTAGGTGATAGTCATTTCCATCTATTTGGTGATGACTTCCATATCTGCCTCCCTGATCTCTGTCTCTCCCTGGCTTTTCAGCTGCTTGCTTTACCTCTCCACTTGGCTATACTCTTGCAAACATGGCATCTCCAAAACCAACTTCTGGTTTGTTTTCTAAACCTACACTTCTTCCTCTTTTCATCATCTCGGCAGTGACTTCACCCAGTTGCTCAATCCCTCAAATCTAAAGTCTTCCTGGATCGCTGCCTTTCCTTCACACCTCATGTCGGACCCATTAGCATCTATCCCAAGCCCAAGCACTCCTCATCTCCCAACTCGTACCTGAGTCTAAACCCAGGCCTTCACCATGTCCTGCTGGGACTTCGAATCACTTCCTCAGCCCTCTTCCTGCCTCTATTCATTACCTTATGGTCTGAGTTCACACAACAGCCATGGGGATTCTTCTGTATTATACTTTTATACTAGGTGCAGTGGCTTCTCTACAAACAGTATGAAGTGCAGGCTCCTAACCGTGTACCGTAAGACCCCCGCCACCTCCTTGTCCCCATGTCTTCTTGCTGTGCCTGTCTCTCATGGTGCTCCAGCTACACCGGCCCCTCACTGTCCCTCGATGTGTCCCCCTCCTTCCCGGAATGCTCTTCTCATCCTCCTCTCCACCTGCTCTCACCTCCCAACCCTTTTCTGTCTAGGATTCTTGCTCTTGGGGCTTCATTCAGTTCTCCTTCAGATGCCACTCCTTAGAGCTCGCTGTCCTCCCTTACTCATCGATCCCAAATAGCACCGTTAACTCTGTTCCCTTCACGTGTTTTATTTGACTTCAGAGCATTTATCTCTACCTGAAATTAACTTTGTGTGTTTTGTTTATTGCCTCTGTCCCCCAGTAGGTCATAAGCTGCTTAGGAACACTGTTGTGGTGCTCAATAAGTGTCTTTTGAATGAAGGAATAAGTGAATTAATGCTCAGATACCCCTATATTAAAAATTAAAGAACCTTCCTCAACGCTAATATCCCTCTCCGTCTCTCACCCCATTTCTCTATCTTTGTTAAGGGAGAATCCCTAAATGTTGTATAGGTATACTACCCATTTCCTCTTCACTCTGCTGCGATCTGGGGTCTTTTCCCTTCACTCTGGTGAAATTTCTCAGGGTCATTCAAGCTGTATGTGTTGCAGCTTCTAGTAGATACATTCCTATCCTGTCTTACATTTAGTTTTTTTTTAAGTTTATTTATTTATTTTGAGAGAGACAGAGATGGCACGAGCAGGGGGAGGGGCAGAGAGAGAGAGGGTGCGAGAGAATCCCAAGCAGGCTCCGTGCTGCCAGCGCAGAGCCTGATGTGGGGCTCGAACTCATGAACCAGGAGATCATGACCTGAACTGAAACCAAGAGTTGGACGCTTAACCAACTGAACCACCCAGGTGCCCCTTACGTTTAGTTTTATTATGGAACATCAGTTTCCTGAAAAGGGACTTTTTGTGTGTTGTTACCTGTTAATGTCTTCTGCATCTCACACAGTGCCTGGCACATAATAGGTGCCAGAAGTGGCGTTCTTGTGTTTCTACGTGTCGTGTCCTGTTGTGAGATGTTTGACATGAGTCCTCACTTCCAGTTTTTGTAAATGGAAAAAAAATTTTTTTTACTTTTGGCAAAGTGTTGTATATAATTATTTTTTAAAAGTTTATGTAAGTAGACAAGTGAATAATACAAGATTTGTTGTGAAAAAGAGCATGTCCCCCTCCAGTTTTTGTTCCTGAGAGGCAAGTATTTTTAACTGTAGCTGATTATGTTAACAATCACTTCTATATCTTTAATTAACATAAATTAACGTTTCAGTGGTTATCTACTGATGAAAAAGTTTAGCCCGGGTTCATCTACCCCTGCTCCTCTCCCCTCTCATGCAAATTTCCCAACCCCCATCCTCCCAATATTGTAATTGTATTGCAATTTTGGTAAGATCAATATGCAGCATTTACTTTGTTAGAACTATGTCATACTTTCCACAGAGGAGCCCTGGAATGTAGTTTGATTACTTTTCCTCACAAAACTGCACAGTGAATACTGTACTGACTTTTTTTTTTTTTTTTAATCTCTTCATTTTGGATGTACTTAGGAATATTCAACCTGAGACTCCACCCCAGTTGTAAATCTCTCAGTCGACCACATAGTGAATGCACCAAGTTCATCTGTTTGGAGTCAGTTCCTCTCAGACCCTTCTGATCTTGTCTCTGTCTAGGTTGCTTTCTTGGCCCCCAAACAGCTAGGGCTTCCCCTTCACTGCTCTTCTGCAGACTCCTTTTGCCTCTCTTGTATCGGAGCCACTGGTCTCTGGAACTCAATGACTTACTCTTTGTTGGTTCACTGCTTCACACAGTCTCCAGTTCCTTATGGAGGAAAGGTGTAAGAAGAGCTAAGTTTTTGAGACTTGCAGGTCTGACAATGCCTTTGTTCCCCTGGCTTTTAACTGACGGCTTGACTAACTTTATAATTCTTGAGCAGAAATCATCTCTACTGAGAATTTTGAAGCCTCTGCCTTCCAGTGTTGTTCTTGAGTAGTTCCTGCCATTTGGACTTAAAATCCTTGGTATGAAAAACTCTTTTGGGAAATTCCATTATGATGTACCTTGTATAGTTGTTCTCTTTGCATTTAATGTGCTGGAAACTCAGCCTCCTCACTATGGAAACCCGGTCCCTTTCCCTCTCCCCATTCTTGTCTTATCTTTAAAGGGAAAACAGCGTCCTTTAGTTTGGGTGAAAGATGTCCTCCAGTCCTGGGGGGGGGGGGGGAAATGCCCTTTGATGCTGGGAAATTTCTTTCCTTTGCAATCACTTCCCCTCCATTTTCTTTGATGATGAATACTTTATTTTTTGGACTTGGCTTTCGTGAATTGTTCCCCAAACTTTCCAGCTTTCCAGCTTTCCATCTCTGTTTTTTTATTCACCTTTCTTGGCCATTTCCTGAATTGTGTCTTTCAAGCCTTCTATTGACTTTTCAATCTGCCATCATTTTAATTTCTAAGACTTAATATTTTTATTTCTCTCTCTCTCTTTCCGATAATATCTTGTCCTTATTTCATGAATGTACTTTTTCTCAGATATCTGAAGATGCTAGAGTTTTGAATTTTTTTAAACTTTCTTCTTCCTGTGATTTTTCTCTCTCCTCCAAGTTGCTTTGTTGTTTCTCTGTTAGGTGTTTTACCTAATATCCAGAAAGTCTTATTGTTCCCTCCTGTTTTAGATTAGCTATCTAAAAGGATGACTGGAGGTTCTTTGATAGCATATTGTGTTTAGCTTCATTCTAGGATGACGTGGCTGAGGTATTTGTTTTTGTTTTGTTTAGGAAATCCTAATGTTAGTATTTTTACGTTTTTCATTTTTCATTTTTATTTGTTTATTTATTGTTTGTTTGTTTGAACTGACCAGATTCTCCAGAAAAAAGATGACTGGTGAGAAAGCCAAGTACAAGGCTAGGGTGTCTCAACATTCAGTAACAATTGTAGCGTGTAATCTCTCTTCAGTATGGAATCCCAATCCTCACTTATGCCTAGAATCCTCTAATCCAAAAATCCCTTACTGACTCTTTTCAGACCAATCTTCTAGGTGGGGCATGGGGGGTTGGAGGCAGTTACTTCAAGGAGTGAGGGAGAGAATTGGGTCTCTCTACTTCTTAAATGGACTTTCAGCCAATTCTGTGCCCCACCTCTACCCCCACTTCCAGAGGAACCTGATGCTACCAGTCCCTCAGCGCCTTTATGGTTTATAATTTAAATGAAATTGCTTCTAGATAGTCCTGGTTTTGGATTGAGCTTTCTCCAGTCTGCTGAGCCATTGGCCACTAGTCTGTTTGTTCTCCGGCTTCCAAAATTGTGTTACTATCTCTTCTCCTGTTCTCTTTATATCCGTTTATTTTCCAGTGGCGTTGAGGTTGAAGCAGGACTCTGTGCAGGTGTTTCATAGTCCACCTTTAAATGAAATCCTCACTTGACGTGTTTTTCTTTGTTGTTTATGAGGCATTTGATCACACTTGTGAATCTCTATTTTCACCGACTCTAGTTCTTTTCTTACATACAGTTGGGGTTGAGTGTGGTGGAATGCTCCCTGGACCATGAGTTAGGAAGCTTGGGTTCTGTTCCCAGATTTCATACTTAATCCTGTGCATTCTCTCTCATCATTGTTTTCTCGTCTGTCATTCCAAGGCATTGAAGTAGATGATTCTGAGATCTCTTTGTACCCCAAAATTGCTTTTATTTGTAAGAAGTTGAGATAATCATGTGTAACTGAACACCAAATTAGGAAACAGAGTTGCAGTAGCCAGCTGAAGAAATGCACGAGTTCAGCCTTTCCCTGTATTAGTGTCTGTAACTCTGGTATCTTAGAAGTCTCAAGTAAAATTGCAACCCACATTTCATGAACAAGAAGCTGTTAAAAGGTTAAAAATTCTGAATTTTGTTTTCCTCTGCACTATTTTCAGCTGGTAGGAGTTCAGCTGCAAAGCATACTTGGATCCATGTTCTCGATAGGGAGATAAAGTGTTAGTTTTGAGCCAGAAGAACAGGGAAGATAATAGAGAAAGAGGTCTGTTTTTTTCCCTTTTACCTTTTAGCAGGGATGGCCATTCTTGGTAGCACCCCACCAGGAAATTGTCCTTCCTGTGGAAGCCATGTGTGAGTACATGATAGCCACATCTGTATTTTCTCTCTCCTCCATGTTGCTATTTCTTGTTAGATGGAAAGACAGAGTGGACATTGCATGTCACTGTGGTTTTGACTGGCTGCTTTGATCAGTAACCCAGTGTGCTCAGCAGTGGTCATTACGGTGACTGAGGAGAAAATGTGATCTGTGAGGCCAGTGACCCTGTGGGCCAGAGACCAAGGCGAGGCTCCTTAAGGCCGTGCTTTCCAAACTGAGTTGCACACCAGAGCCACCCCTGCCCCCTGTTACTAACACAGAATCTCTGTGGGGTGGGACACAGGAATTGTTTTGTTACAGTTTCCCAGGCTTTTAGGATACGCTTAATTCTTATACTGACTCTGGGGAACTAGTGTCTTAGGGACAGGAGGCCAAAAAGAAAATCAGACTCTTGAGCATTTGCAGAGCTCCGGAAAAAAACCACAGAACAGCACCTGAGCCCTGCACACCTAGCCAGCTGACACTCGTATCAGTCCTGGAAAGGATTTCCGACTCTCGCTGCTTTTCTCATGTTCGTATTTCACACTCTTTCCCCTCATTCTGTGTAGATCATCTTGCTTTTTAAATCGCAAAGGGAATAGAAACCCTCAGGGGATGCTGCCTCAACTTCTTTTCTTCCCTCAAAAAAGAAGCTGTGTGTGTGCAATGTGTAATGCACAGATAAATTTATGTTCACACTTAACTTTGCTTCCCCGATTAAGGTTAACCCCTCTGCCTGTGCCTCTCTCCATCAGTGACCCCTCCTGTGTATTTTTCTTTCACTCTTTCCATCAGTATTTGTGTGTGTGTGTGTATGAGTATGTGATATATGTAATATGAATACATATTTCATCTTACAGGACAAGGTGCAACAACAGAAATATGCCTTCCTCAACCCTGTGGCCAGCCTAGGTTTATTCATTCAGTCATTCATCTGGTTAGGCCATATTTATTAGAGCCAGCCATGTGCAGAGACCTGGCCAGGCACTGGGCTTCAACATCAGACTAAACAGACATAACCCCGGCTTGCACGATGCTGATGGTCTCTTTGTAACCAGAGCCCTTTAAAAATTATCGTTCTTGGGGTGCCTGGGTGGCTCAGTCATTTAAATGTCTGACTTCGGCTCAGGTCATGATCTCGCAGTTCGTGAGTTCGAGCCCCGCATCAGGCTCTGTGCTGACAGCTGGGAGCCTGGAGCCTGCTTCTGATTCTGTGTCTCCCTCTCTCTCTGCTCCTCCCCTGCTCACGCTGTCTCTGTCTGTCTCTCAAAAATAAATAAATGTAAAAAAATAAAAAATAAATAAAAATTGTCGTTCTTACTTTCCTCCTTTACAGAAAGAACACATGCTTGTGATCATAAATTTGAAAATAGCTTCCTAATGGGAAGCCACGAAAGGGTTTAAAGCAGAAGAGTACTGAATTTCATTTTCAGAATTTCATTTACAAAGGTCACTGAGGCTACCGAAGGGGGAAAGGATTGGGAGGAGGTGGAAATTGCTGGCAGGCGATCGGTCAGGGAATTTCTGCTCCAGCCCAGATCAGAGCTGCTTGGCATTGTAAGGAGAGAGGAAGACAGACTCAAGATCTGTTCAGCATGATAGGTTGGTGAATATTTGGTTGTGGGGATGAAGAAGAAGGGGGAGTCCAGGATGACACCCAGGTTTCCGGCTTACCCAGCTGCGTGGGTAGTAGCGCCATTTACTGAGACAGGAAATAATGGAGAAAGAGTAGCTCTGTGCGTGTGTATAGACCTAAGTCCTGTGTGAATGCTCCGTGAGTCTGACATGTCTTGGAAGTTTCTAGGTGGAGGGGTCACATAAGCAGCTGGATGTATGAGTCTGGAGTTGAGAAGAGACCGCTTGAAATAGAGCAGTACATTTGGAACCTTTAGTCTAAAGCTGCCAACAGATGCCGTGGGTAGATTACAGAGGAGCAGGCCACAGGTGGCCACCTGAATATTTTCAGAAGTCAAGCTCCAATCAGGAAGGATGCACCAACAGAGGGGACCAGAGAGATGAAAGAACCTCTAAGGGAAGAAAAGCAAGAGAAGGTGTCTTCAAAAACGGTTACGGTCAGCTGTGGCAAAGGTTGTTGTGATGTCAAATAAGGCACAAATGTAAAGCAGTGTTAGGTTCAGCCGCGTGAAAATCGTGGATGACCTTAGCCAGGGTCAGGTGGCAGGTGGTCACAAGTGGAGTCCCTGGGAGAGGGGTGCCAGCTCATCTAAAGCCCTGGCAGGAGTATTAAGGATTTTGGACTGTGTTGTAATGTAGTAGGTGCAGTGGAAAAGGCTGATTAAAGTTGTTTTTCCTTTCTATGATAGCCTCTTATCTTTATTGTTTTATTTTGGTTATCAGAGCAATATGTACTCATTGTAAAAGTTTAAAACATGTAAAATATGACTCACAGTGGAGCGTCTGACTCTTGATTTCAGGTTGGGTTGTGGTCCCAGGGTTGTGGGATTGAGCCCCATGTTGGGCTCAGTGCTGAGTGTGGAGCCTGCTTAGGATTCTCTCTGTCTCCCTCTGCTCCTCTCCCCTGCTCACATGCCTGCTTTCTTTCTGAAATTAAAAATAAAAATTAAAAATTAAACACAAATATGACTGACAACAATCTTTATAATTGCATTCCCTCATATATAACCACCCCATTAATAGTTTGGGGTATATCCTTGCGGGTTCTTCTGTGAATGTGCTATCACATACATACATTGATACACATTTACTTTCCAAAAATTGGACTTATTGCCATATAGTCTGCTAAAGCTTGTATTTTTACCTGTATATTTCAGACCTTTCTTCACATAAAGCAGATGTATGTAGTCTGCTATTGTGCTGTAGTATATTCTCCAAATTTTTGAGTTTTATTTGGAAATCTTTGCTTTCTCACACTATGCTATACTGAACATACTTGTACATATTTACCTGTGTTTTCCTTATATATGTGTGTGTGTACAGGAATCTTTGTAGAATAAGTTCCTAAAATGGAATTGTGGGGACAAAGGACATGTGCATTTGACATTCTGATAGTGTCACAGTGCCCAAGGAGAGGGGCTTTTTCTTTTCTTTCCTTTTCTTTCCTTTTCTTTCCTTTTCTTTTCTTTTCTTTTCTTTTCTTTTCTTTTCTTTTCTTTTCTTTTCTTTTCTTTTCTTTTCTTTTCTTTTCTTTTTTCTTTTCTTTTCTTTTCTTTTCTTTTCTTTTCTTTTCTTTTCTTTTCTTTTCTTTTCTTTTCTTTTCTTTTCTCTTTTCCTTTTTCCTTTTTCCTTTTTCCTTTTTCCTTTTCCTTTTCCTTTTCCTTTTCCTTTTCCTTTTCCTTTTCCTTTTCCTTTTCCTTTTCCTTTTCCTTTTCCTTTTCCTTTTCCTTTTCCTTTTCCTTTTCCTTTTCCTTTTCCTTTTCCTTTTCCTTTTCCTTTTCTTTCTTTTCTTCTTTCTCCCTTATCTTAGTTGGAAGAATTTTGAGCATGAAAAATGTCAACAAGGGGCAAATGAAGAGCAGGTTGAAGTCACAGGAAAAAGTACTGAATGTCTTCTAGAAAGAAGCCAGTGGAAACGGGAACCAAAGTGTGGGAGGAATCTTCAAGCCAAGGAGGAGAGGGTGGGAAGCAGGGTCTTCAATCACCGCAGCAGCCCCAGAACCTTGATGGGTGCTGGCACCAAATACTTGGTGGTTGAATGAATAAATGAATGTAGTTTGGTTGATTTGGCAGTGGAACTTCATGATGTTTCTCTCTGAAAGCATCTAGTTTTGTACTTTTTCTACAAATCAGAAGGTTAAGATTTCTTACTGAAACCGGTAAAGGAGAAGTTGTAGATTTGAAAAGCCCTTCTTGCTTGGCGAACCCAGTTGCCCAGGTCAGGCAGGACTCCCAAGACAGGGCGTCTCTAACCTTCCTCCCCAGTCACCTGCAGGGCCTGTTGATTTTAAGGCCTTAATATCCCTGGACTCTGTCTAATTCTGTTCATCCCCACTACCACCATCATTATGTTAGTTCCAGCCTGGATTTTCTTAGCAGCTTCTTAGATGGTCTCTTATGTCTTGTACATGGCTCAGAACTTGGTGTAGGGACCACCTACCTCCTCCAACCCCCCAGCCAGGCTGGCTCAGGAGCACCTTCCGAGCCTTGTGTGGCATCTCTTCTCCCTGGATGGTCACTTGTATGTTGCTTGCTTGTTTGGTTTTTTTTTAATCTAAAACCTTCATATGTGAATGTCTTAACATTTTTACATCTCTAACACCTGTAATGCTTAGCTCATGTTGCATGCTGCAAAAATGATTGATGTTATTTTGTGTGAAAGCCTGATGCTTATATAAACTTGGTACACGGAAAAAGGGGAGGGGATAAGGACAAAAGCAGGCTTGAGATGAACTCACAAAGGACTGGTAATTTAAGACATTTGATCCTGGAACAATCCTCAGGATTATTACTCCCTAGGGAAAGGCAATCTGCTCTAAGAGTCATTTGTATTAGTATTTCTGTAATTAGCATGTTAAATGCAGATTTTGAAAAATTGGAAATACCTCGCATCTCTAAGGTGATTTAGCTACATTCAGGTGATCTGTTTAGTTTTACAATCTCAAATAACTACTGTGTGCTATTTTCTAGAGTAGAAACACTTGAACCTCTTTAGTTGCATCTGGCCAGCTGGAGGATAATCACATGATTGAAGTCCCTGATGGGATTCTAAAAGAAATGGCCTTCCAGCCCATTAAATTAAGAGTTTCCAAATTAGGATTGGAATGTTCCTGTTTGGGTCTGCCTGCTTCCCCACCCCCATCACTGTGCCCCATGTCATCTATGGGAAGAGTACTGGGAGATCCTTACCAGCTGGTATTTCAAGTTACAGAATCAGAGTGTAATGAAAGAAAGAGACACACAGAGTTGGTTATTTTTCTGTGGAGCAGAGGGCCTGGGTTCATTCCCTAGGACCGTCTGGAGGGCGCTTGTCTGAGGGGTGCTTCTTGCTGTGATTCCTCTCTCCCCATCCAGGGTCTGTTTCCCTCAAACGGCTACCTACTCATAGCACATTCCCTGCATCCTCGGCAGTTAGGATGGCCATCCCTCCCACCACTGCTTCAGCAGAAGGGTATGACTGGAGCAGGGTCTGAGTGCTCACTTCCCCGAAGGCCACTGGGCTGTAGAAGAGTAAAAAGCAAGAGGATGAGGTCTTTGCTGCTAGGGTTGCACTTGACTCTGTCGTGTTTCTGCTGAGCAGTGGCAGCACAAGGGACAGTGGCCAAATATGAATTTAAATCACCTTAACCATATAGACATTTGGGTCTCTTTAGCCTAAAATAATATGTGGCACTATTAAAACTAATCCATTTGGAAGGAATTTTTGTCCTCCCAGTTTCTTATTTAACCGGCAGCTTAAAAAATATGCCCGTACATCCAAAATTTAAGTTATGAGCATGATTTAGAAATATTTAAGTAATAATACAGTAGAGAATGCATAAAAATGGATTTACATGTTTCTTGAATCCTCTTTGTTTTCCGTATTAGACTGAATTTACACTTAACCAATTTTTTTCAAGTTTGTTTTTTTTGTTTATCAATTATTTGAGAGAGAGAAACAGAGCTCATGTGCAAGCCAGGCAGAGGAAGAGAGAGAAAGAATCTTAAGTAGGCTTCATGCTCAGCGCAGAGCCCGACACGGGACTTGATCCCATAACCCTGAGATCCTGACCTGAGCTGAAATCAAGAGTTGGATGCTCAGTGACTGAGCCACCCAGGTGCCCCACTTTCCTAATTTTTGATGTAACAGAACATTTAATAAACTGCTGTCAGCATTCTAATTTCTTGGCATAGTCCAAAGGCTGTAACCCTTTTTAAAAAAAATGAAAAGAACTTCAGGAAGGTTCAAACATAGCATTTCCCCCCCTTTCATTATATAATACGTGTAGCTAATATTCATCTAGTATTTATATGTGTAGGTACCATGCTAAACATTTCACATGCCACAACTTATTTCATGTTGAAAACAACCCCAAGAGTAAGTACTGTCATTCCCATTCTTCAGGTGTAGACTTCAAGGCATAGAAAGGTTGAATAAACTGCTCAAAGTCATAGTTAGGAAGTGGTAGGTCTGGGATTTGAACTCAGGTCTTTCTGACTCCAGCAGCCAGCTATATAGAAGTTATGCATCCATTTGGTAAGTCATTCAGCAGGTAACAATGGAGTACCTAACGTGGCCCAGGTACTGTTCTAGGGAATTCGGCTGTGCTTGGGATTCAGTTAGAAACAAGGCGAAGTCTTTTCCTCATGGAACTCTCCTAATATATGATAATGAAGATATTATTAGGTACTAAAGGAAAGTACAGCAGGGCAAGGTGGCAGAGAACAGTGGCTCTTCTTTAGAGCTGGAAAAGTTAGGATTTCAGGGACAGCCTTTCTAAAGCAGGGATATTGAACAGAGACCTGAGTAATGCAAAAGAGCAACTTCCTAAGGCCACGGGGCAGTGTCATATGGCTACAAGCATAGTTTATGAGCTTCTAGGTTCAAATTCTGATTCTCCTGCTCATCAGCTGTGTGATCTTGGACAAAATATGCAACTTCTCTCTGCCTCTTCATTGGTGATGTAAAGGTAAATATATTTATTAAAAGAACTTAGCTATAAAACAAGCACTGGAATGTAACACTCTTTAAGTGTTAGCTGGTAGTCTCTAGGCACTATGGGAATTGTGAGAAGTAGCTGCTTTCTGGGTCTGTTATTTAAATAAGTTAAATCAGGGACGCCTGGGTGGCTCAGTTGGCTGAGTGACTTTGGCTCAGGTCATGATCTCATGGTTTGTCAGTTCAAGCCACCCTTCTGGTTCTGTGCTAACAGCTCGGAGCCTGGAGCCTGCTTCTGATTCTGTGCCTCCCTCTCTCTCTGCCCCTCCCCCACTCACACTCTGTCTCTCTGTCTCTCTCTCAAAAGTAAGTAAACATAATTTTTTTTAAGTAACTTAAATATTAAAATTTGGGTAGTCTTTGAAAATTCAGCTGACAGGATTTATTGAGGAATTAAATGCAAGGGTATGGGGGAAAGGAGCCAGGGATGACTCCAATAGTTTTGGTCTGATTAATTTGGTTGATTTGGGGGCCATCTACTGAGATGGAGGAGATTTGGGTATAGCAAGTCTTTTTGGGGGGGAGAAGGTATACTGGAGGGTGACAATCAAGAACTTGGCTTGTAGTTAAGATTGAGTTACTTCTTAACACGTTCATGTTTTTTATTCACTGTAGAAAATTGGAAAATGTAGACAAATAATAAGAAAATGAAAACACTTGATATCCCATTACCCATTATCTTTTGCTTAAATTTATTCTTACCCCACAGAAATATAGATCATACAGTATATATAGGGTTTTGTTTGTTTAAAGCTTATATATTTAGAGAGAGTGCGAATGGGGGAGGGGCAGAGAAAGAGGGAGAGAATCTCAAGCAGGCTCATCTCGGCTAGCATGAAGCCCACTGTGGGGCTTGAAATCATGAACCATCAAAAATGACCTGCACTGAAACCAAGAGCCAGGAGCTTAACTGACTGAGCCACCCAGGTACCCCTTTTGTTTGTTTATATACACTTCAGTTTATTGGAAAATGGCTCCTGGCAAAGGGGAGAGGTAAAATATAGGCAAGGTGATAAGAGCCTTAGCCCTGTGAAAGCCCTCTACACCTGCCATCACAGACAGCAGGTATGGACTCAAGCCTTCAAAGAGCTCTCCAGCTAAGGAGGGTAGAGCATATGATAGATCTTGTTTCTGCTCTTCTGTCTTAGGACCCCCAGCACCTGCTACTACCTGTACAATTTCATCCACAATTGTTAGCAGGTTGTTGTTGTTGTTTTTTTAAAACTATACAGTACTTTGTTTTCACTGTGGAGAGGGCACATCACCTAAAACTTACCATTGTGGCTGTTTTTAAATGCACAGTTCAGCGGTGTTAAGTACATTTACACTGTTGTACAACGGTCACTAGCATCCATCTCTGGAATTTTTTCATTATAGAAAACTGAAACGCTATACCCAGTAAATACAATTCCCCATGCTTCCCTCCTCTTAGCCTCGACAACCACTGTTTTACTTTCCGTCTCTGAATTTGACTACTCTAGGGATATCAGATAAGTATTTGTTCTTTTGTGACTGACTTATTTCACTTAGCATCATGTCCTTAGGATTCATCCATGTTGGAGCATGTGTCAGAATTTGCTTTTTAAGGCTAAATAATACTGCATTGAATATTTTGTTTATCCATTCTTGTGCAGGTGAGTACTTGGTCTGCTCTTACCTATTGGCTGTGGTGAATAATGCTGCTGTGAACAGGGTATATGGATATTTGTTTGAGTTCCTGCTTTGAATTCTTTCGGCATATACTATATGCAGTTAAAAATGTTTTTTAACGTTTTTATTTATTTTTGAGAGAGAGAGATAGAATGTGAGCAGGGGAGGGGCGGGGAGAGAGGGAGACACAGAATTTGAAGCAGGCTCCAGGCTCTGACCTGTCAGCACAGAGACTGATATGAAGCTTGAACCCACGAGCAGTGAGATCATGACCTAAGCCAAAGTTGGACACTTACCTAAGTGGGCCACCCAGGTGCCCCTAAATGCAGTTTTATAGTCTGCTTTTTTTTTTTTTTTACATTAAAGTACATTGTTAGAATTTTGTGTGAATATTTTTCTACAAAATTATTTTAAATAATTGCACTATATATTATCAGTAGCTATATTTTCATTGACTTAAGCAAGAATTGTTTCCTGGAGATAGAATTGTAAGGCAAAGAGTATGACTAATATTAAAGGTTTTGCTACATTTGCCGAATTGCCAACCAGAAACTCATACGACCTGACGTTAGCAAAATCTGTATGTATTCCATGCTCCTTTGCTAATATTAGGTATTGGTCATTATTTTCTGTCAATTTGATAATTTAAATCCTGGTTTTCCTTTTATGCAAAGTTAAGGTTCACTTTCTGAGGTTTTTTTGTAGCCGATTACTGGGAAGATACTGATTTGGTAAACGTTCAACTTGCGAGATGATGACAGATGATGGCCACCCATGGGATTCTTCCTAGTCCTTAATTCTCAGGCAGTTGCAAGCCTTTTGCTCTGTGTATATATGACAAGCTGTGTAATCAGGTTTTGAGTTCTTCTGTTTTGTGTGCTAAATACATTCTTAATAGTTAAAATTTCACAGTTCCTTATTTAGAATTCAAAAATCTAAAAAGTGCTGAAAAGAGGGCCACCTGGGTGCTCAGTTGGTTAAGCGTCCGACTTCAGCTCAGGTCATGAGCTCATGGTTTATGAGTTTGAGCCCCTCATCCAGCTCTGCACTGAGAGTGTAGAGCCTGCCTGGGATTCTCTCTCTCTTTCCCTTTTCTATCTGAACCCCTCTCCCCTTACTTTCTCTCTCTCTCTTCTCTCTCTCTCTCTCTCTCTCTCTTGCTCTCAAAATGTATAAATAAACTTAATAGAAAGTGCTGAAAAGAAATTTTTTGGTAATTCATTTGGTTATAAAACCTAACAGATCATAACACTGTGTGTCAACTATACTCAGAAACAAACACCTGACAGATCTGAACTCATTTGGTGGAGAAACCTGACCTCTACCAGCATGACTGGTATATACTGTTAATATATTTTATTTATCCCATTTAGAGTGACTGCTCATATTTTTGGCTGCAAAACATGACTTTGTTTGAGTAAGGGGTGCTGTCCCAGATCCCACTGAGAGTGCATATAGTGTATACATATTGGTTATTTTGAAACACAGTGGTTTGGGCATCAAAGATTTTGGATAAGGGTGTATGGACCTATAATTTTTTTTTTCTTGCATTTATATGTTCTCATCATCCCTCCTAGGCTTCAGAAACTGATTTTGAAATCAGACCTACTCTGGTAGGTTAAGTGTGGAGTTACAACTCAATGTGCTTTAAGTTTAAGGACAATAGAAATTTAAGTGGGGTATCTTCTTTGATCCCCAGGGCATGTATAATCACTATAATCTGGGAACTGACAGGTCAGTGACTAGAACCAGGTTTTAGCTGAACTATAACTAACTGCAAACTTAGGGTAGCATTCAGCTGGGAACCCTGAGGGTCTTAGGAGGAGACCAGTTGAACTGTGAAGTGACAGTAATAGCTTTCCAAGATTGGAACTTTCCAATTGTTGGAACATATTTCTATAATTAATACCACTTGTCCTTTATAGAACATAAACCATCTTAGCCAAGCTTTTAAAAAACAATATCAAATTGGTAAAATTAAGTAAAATCACTCTTCAGTTATATGATTATTACTCATGTTCTTAAGTCTACATTTTTAAAAAAGTATTTATTAAAATAGTGAAGGTTGCAGAAATTGAAAAGCTGACTTGAATTCATATGGAATTGTAAGGAGCCCTGAATAGCCAAAACAATTTTGAAAAAGAACAAAGTTGGAGGACTCACATTTCCTGATTTCAAAATTTACTTCAATGCTACTATAGTAATCAAAACAGTGTGGTAATAACATATGGGTAAAAATCTAGACCAGTCCAGAAGTAAATATATACATCTACAGCCAATGGATTTTTGAAGTGTGCCAAGTACATTCAGTGAAGAAAGAAGAACCTTTTTATTTATTTATTTTTTAAATTTTATTGTTAACAGGTTGGTGTTCTTCCTGGTTCGCATTTTTATTTATTTTTTATTTTTTTTTAACGTTCTTATTTATTTTTGAGACAGAGAGAGACAGAACATGGACAGGGGAGGGGCAGAGAGAGAGGGAGACACAGAATCAGAAACAGGCTCCAGGCTCCGAGCTGTCAGCACAGAGCCCGATGCGGGGCTCGAACTCACAGATCGTGAGATCATGACCTGAGCCGAAGTCGGATGCTCAACCGACTGAGCCACCCAGGCGCACCAAGAAGAACCTTTTTAACAGATTATGTTGTGACATCTGGATTTCCACATGCACAAAGAATGAAGTTGGACTCAACCTTACATCATATACAAAAATTAACTCAAAATGGATCAACAACTTAAATATAAGAGCTAAAGCTGTAAAACTCTTATAGGAAAACAGGGGTAAATCTTTATGACCTTGGATTTGGCGGTGGATTCTCAGACATGACACCCAAATCATGAGCAACAATAAAGTAGATACATTGCTGATGGGAATGTGAAATAGTAGAGCCACTGTGGAAAATAATTTGCTGGGTCCTCAAAAAGCTAAACATAAAATTATTATATGATTTAGCAATCCCATTACTAGGTATATACACAGAGGAATTGAAAATGAGACTCAGATACTTGTATGTCATTGTTCACTGCAGTATTATTCATAATAGACAAAAGGTGGAAACAACCCAAGTGTCCATCAACAGATGAAGGAATGATAAATAAAATGTGGTTTATTACACACACACACACACACACACACAGTAGAATATTCAGTCATAGGAAGGAAGGAATTTCCGACACATGCTGCAACACGATGAACCTTGACATCATCATGCTAAGTGAAATAAGCCAGAAACAAAAGGTCAAATATTATATAATTCCACTTACATGAAACATCTAGGAGGCAAATTCATAGGGTCAGAAGTAGATGAGACATTATTATGGCCTGGGCGCAGGGGGAAGTGGGAGTTACTGCTTGGCAGTTACAGAGGTCTCTGATGTGATTAACAAAAAGTGTTGGAAATAGCGGTGATGGTTGCACAATTTGTGAACAGAATTAATGCCACAAAATTGTACACTTAAAAATTGTGAAAATGGCAGTTTTTCTGTTTTTTGTATGTTACTACAATAAAAATTTTTTAAGATGGTAAAGGAGCTAATGAGTTGGAATCTGAGAGGTTTGTGACATACATTGGGCTTTTCTGTAAAAGCATTAGCTAATCTGGGTGGGATGTGAGAATGAATAATGTGATGATTGTTCCCAGCTCTCCAAAAGGAGACAAGTTTAACTTCCAGGTATATTTCTGGGGCTGAATTATTGAGGGAGGGTTGTGGAACAGGGAGAGGCAGTGCATAAGAGGAGCTAAAACACTAATCCTAGAAATATAACAAGACGAAGAAAATTATGCTTATCAGAGCTCTCCTCGGGGATAATATAATAATAATATGTGTCGATGGAAGAAATCCTTAGGGCTGCCACCAGGATAGGGCTGGAAGGGTGAGATGCCCTAGCATCAGATGCCCTCACTGAACTGTGTGAGAAATAAGTCCACCGACCCAACCAAAGAAGGGACATGGAGACTCGGAGCAGTGAAGTGAGGCTTAATCAGTGTTCTTGCAAGAGCGGGTGTCTGATGATAGGCACACTCAGGGCAGTTACAGCAGACAATTTATCTCCTAGTGTGCA